>NW_006160227.1:968119-990114 GCF_000334495.1 Tupaia belangeri chinensis | reverse complement strand
TCTTGGGCATACACGCACACGTGCCCGGCGTGAGTTTTAAGCCACCAGGTCCGGGACGCGAACCGCGGTCGACTACGTGGGAGTCGACATAGCCATTACGCTAACTGCTGGTCCCAACGGTTATTCTGTTTTACTATTGCTACAGGCAACACGGCTGTTCCGCTCCTGAATTTTGATCACATTTACTGTCTGCTCAGATTGGTTCAGAGCTCACCATCTGATACCACTTTATATTTATTTATGTATTTTTATCTTTTATTTATTTATTATTTTTGAGAGGTTTTTGCTATAGGGAGCATGCGCTTGCCAGGAAGACAGAGAGAGACAGAGAGACAGAAAGCGAGAAATCACCCCCCAGGGGGGATGGCCACGCCGCAATCCCTTCTCCTCTGTTCTCCTCTCAGGATCTTGGGCATGCACGCACACGTGCCCGGCGTGAGTTTTAAGCCACTGGGTCCGGGACGCGAACCGCGGTCGACTACGTGGGAGTCCAGGGACATAGCCATTACGCCAACGGCTGGTCCGACCATCTGATACCACTTTGCAAAGCTGGTTGTCTAACAACTCGACTCTCTTCCCCACCTCCACCCTCAGACCACTGGAGTATGCAGTAGCGCTTTCGAGTAAGGACCATGCCACGTGTGAGTCCTGGGTTTCCTACAACATTACAGATTTTAAGTATTGATCATGTCCTGCTGTTTGATTATCTGCTCTGAACGTTGACCCGTACAAAGACAATCATGGTATCTACCCATTTCCAAATCCTCCCCAGAGCTGTGTCCTTGGCAGGTACACCATCAGGACTTGCTCACAGACTGGCAAGTGAGGAGTGGTAGTGCAGGCTGGACCAACGCAGTGGCCAACACAGGAGGAGCCCCCAGGACAGGGTGGGCGGGGCCCGCTTCCGCAGGCCTGGTCATCTCTTCCCACATGTGCAAGTCTTGGGATGTCGAGCTCTTTCCTCCTGACTTGTCCTCATACAAACACCTGGTCTCGACCCCCCCCCCCCCCCCACGCGCAAAGGCCCCGGACACAGCCCCCCCCCACGAGAGCTCAAGGACCTGGAAACTGCCTCCCATGTGAACACCCCTGGGCCACTGAAATCTACACGGAGATCAAACCTCAGGCTAGCAGGCGACAGCGCTGACGACGCACCTGCAGCCTGCAGGAGGCGGTTAGGAAGGGGAGACGTTCTTAGAGCCTAGAAAACAGTCCAACATCCAGTAAATCAAATCCTGGCACGGTGTCTAGACACTGACCTCTACGAAGGTGCTTGTTTTCCGGCCCTCACTGACTAACTCAAACCTCGTCCTTTCCGCCGAGGGTCTCGAGGCTTCGAGAAGTTGGAAAATAAATCAGAAATATTGGGGATTCCTGTTTCCCATGGAACAGGGGCAGAGTAAAAGTCAGTCTGCCGGGCTTGGTTGGCGAGAGTTTGCTGCCACCCACTGGCCAGACGTGTACTGCAGGGAACGGGAGTCCCAGCTCAGGCTCCAGCGGAACCTGTGGGGTAGCTGTGGACACCGCTGGCCCCAGATGTCGCTCTGGGTCCTTCTCTGCGCTTCTGAAAAACATGCCCAAAGAAGAAGGGTCTCTTCCAGACCCACGCAGCCACGCACACCCCAAGCTGGACAGCTGGCTTTTTGCAACCTGACAAAGCACCAGTTGGTCAGTGAATTTGACAAAAACAGACTGTGCACCCAGTGGAAGGTTCTGGAAATACAAAAACACATTGTCAACATCAAGGAGAGAAAACACATCTAGAAAAGGGGACTCCTATGCATAGGAGGAGGGGGCAGTTCTGCCTGCCTGGGAAGTCCAGACGCCTCCGCGGAGGCTGAGCTAGTCTTACAAAGAACAAATAGGGGTTTGCCACCTCAGGAGGAAGCTGACCGGGCCAGCCAGTGGCCTGGTGGTCAAGGCGGCTGGATCCAACAGGACCAACTGCACAGTTCAAGTCCCAGACTTGGCGGCTTGAAAAACACGCCAGGGACATGTGCGTGAGCACCCAGAATCCCAAGAGGAATGGAGGACAAAGGACTGCAGCGTGGCCATCCCTCCTGAAGAGGGCTTTCTAACTTCCTCTCCCTACCTCTGTTTCTCCAGTGAGTGCACGCTGGAGAGGGGGAGAGCACAATTGAAAGGGGAGGGCAGAGGCCCAGAGGTTTGAGCAAGCATTTAGGGGCACACAGGGGTGCGGCTCACTGTTGGCCGAGCAGTGACAGCTGAGGCTCTTAAGGTAGGGAAAAGGCACATCGCACAGGGCTTCGACTGTCAGGCCTCGTAGCTGGGACTTAATGACTAGCCTCCAAAGACGTTTTAAAACGTTAAAATCTGGAGGGCAGCAGGCAGTGTGGTGGTTATAGCGCTGGACTCCCACATGGCTGACCATGGTTTGAGTCCCAGACCTGGAGCTTGAAAATCATTCCGGTCTTTTGTGCATTCATGCCCCAAATCCCAGGAGAGCAGAAGAGAAGGGACTGCAGCATGGCCATTTTCCCTGGAGGGGGTTTTCTCACTTTCCCTCACGCTCTCTCTGTCTCTCTCTAGTGAGCACATGCCCTATGGCAAAAATTAAAAAAAAAAAAAATTAAATTGTATCCTCCATAACCGTCGGCATTTTGCCCGTCCGTTTGTCATGTATCATCACCGACTTTGCTGTTGGCACTATGGTTTGAGTGTTCGTTTTGTTTTTTAAGAGTGATTTTTGCTATAGAGCATGTACACTCACCAGAGAAATCATCCCAGGGGGGGATGGCCAGGCTGGAGTCCCTTCCCCTCCATTCTCTTGGGATTTGGGGCACACATGTACACACACTCAGTGTGAATTTTTTTTGAGATATTTTTGATATAGTGTGCATGCACTCGCAAGAGAAACAGAGACAGAAAGCAAGAAATCTCACACACACACACACACACACACCCGGGGAGATGGCCATGCTGCAATCCTTCCTCCTCCATTCTCCTCTCGGGATTTCGGGCACACACGCACACACATCCAGTGTGAATTTTAAGTTGCCAGGTCTGGGACTTGAACTGTGGTCAACTGCGTGGGAGTCCACCGATATAACCATTATGTCATCTGCTGGTGCTGGTTTGAGTATTTTTCAAATAAATCCCAAACATCAAGTCATTTCTCATGTAAATTTTCTTTATTTTTTTTTCCTTAACTGTCAGAGGGCATGTGTGCGCTCACCAGAGAGAGACAGAGAGAGGAAGAGGGAGAGAGTGCCTTCCCGTGGCACGTGGTCACAGCGCCATCCCTTTTCCTCCATTTCTCCATCCTGTCGGGAGGTGGGGCGTGGACACACGTGTGCTCAGTGTGTTTCTCAAGCCGTAGGGTCCAGATTCCAACCACGGGTGGCCATATGTGAGCCCGCTTCCTTAACCCCTAGACCGCAGAACCAGCCCTCCTGGTAAATGCTGAAGTATCATCTCTAACTTACAATTAAATGGCTTATTTGTACTTTTTTTTTTTTTGGAGAGGTTTTTGCTATAGGGTGCATGTGCTCGCCAGAAAGAGAGAGACAGAGAGACAGAAAGCGAGAAATCACCCCCGGGGGGGATGGCCACACTGCAATCCCTTCTCCTCCATTCTCCTCTTGGGATCTTGGGCACGCACGCACACGCACCCGGCGTGAATTTTAAGCCACCAGGTCCGGGACACGAAACACAGTCGGCTACACGGGAGTCCAGTGATGTAGCCATTACTGCTATGCCAACTGCTGGTCCTATTATTTGTACTTTTTATTGTGGCAAAATACACATAACAAAATTTGCTGTTTTAACCATTTTCGAGTGCACATTAAGGACATTCCTGGAGCTGTGCAACTGTCATCACTATCTATTGTCCAAACGTGTTCGTCATCCCCACAGAGACTCGGAGCCATGAGGCACTCACGCGCCCCCCCCACCCCACTCCCCACAGTCTCGGGGAACCTCTGTCTTGATGCCTTCGCTTGTTCTAGGGTGACGACTTTAATAAGCACCAGGCCATTGTTTCACCAAACCAAATGAACAATTGTTTACAAGTTTATTTCTTTTTCAGGGGAGAGAAAGGGGCTCCCTTGGCAGGTTCGTCATGCTGTGACCCCAGCCCAGCCCTGCAGCCAGTCAGGACCACTGGTGTGCTCAGGGGCACGCCCAGCGCCCAGGCAGATTTGGGACACAAAATCAGAGCCCTGTGGCCTCCAGCACGCAGGGCTGCACTGTCCCCACAGCTAGGACCACGATGATCTTTATTTATCTTTACTGAGCAAGCATTCACGTTTTCCCAACGTCCCCAGTCATATAAACATATACTCAGAGATTTCTAAGCAGAAAGGTGGATCTCAGATGTGTCTGAGATCCGAGAGGTTCTACTTGGTCTGGAACAGGGAGGAGGCGGGCGGGCATGAAGCCGGCCTCGGGATCATTCGGGAAGCCCGTGCAGTGATCAGAATTCAGCACTGTTGTTTTAAAGAGGTTTTCATCATAGGCCATGCGAGCTCACCGGAGAGAGAGAGAGAGAGAGAGACAGTGAGAAGGAAAGTAAGAAATCATCTCTCAAGGGGGGTAGCCATGCCACAATCCCTTCTCCTCCTGAAATCTTGGGCACGCACACACAGGCATCTGGAGTGATTTTCTAGCCACCGAGTCCGGGACTTGAACAGTGGTCGGTCATGTGGGAGCTCAGTGACATAACCACTATGCCATCTGCAGCACTGGAGACTTCACTGGTCTTTGGCAAGCTAGTAGCATTCCCAAGTCGATCACTTGATGGATTAGTCTCGGGAACTTAGGAGGCTGGGAAATGCCAGTGACGTTAAAAATAGGACAGAATGAAGGGACATGGATTGGATTCCTAGGTAGACATTCTCGATCAGAGGCATAAATGAAGCCTAGTGCCCTCGGGTACAGCCTCACGCCAGGACAGAGCTTGGACCTCGAAGCTGGGCTGGTTAGCGCATTCCTTTCGATACACGAAGACATGGCCGTGCGGGAGAAGGTAGGTGTGTCGGAATGAGAAACAGGGACAGGAAGACGTGAACACTTTTCTGGATAAAGGCAATGCACAGTGGCTAGCCCTCGATGTTATTAATTCGGCGATTAAGGTCTTGAATCCAGTGCTCTCTGATGGAGGCCCTGCTTAGACAGAGGGCAAGCTGTGCAGCGTCGCACCCGCGATCTGGAAGAGAGTGCATGGGGACATTGCCAAGCTTGCAGATGGCTTCCAGCGCTTCCAGGGATTAAAATGCCAAGCCGATCAGGGATAAACTCAAAGACGATGTGGACGTGGGCAGAAAAGTGGCAGAGGAGTTTTAATGTGACTAAGTGTAAGAAAACACGTTCAGGGGAAATAATCTTATCAGAGTATGAAGAGCTGGCATGCTTACTGACAAACCCATAAAGGAACCTGGAATGACAGAACATTGTTTCCTTAAGACAGTCCTGTGAGCTGTCGCGGGCAAGAAATATAAGGATTGAGAGAGGGAAAGGTGGAAAAGCGTTGTCATCAGAAACTCAACATAAAGAAATTCACTCTCTGACCGACTCTTTCTCTTTTTTTTTTTTTTTAAAGTTTTTGCCATAGAGTGCATGCACTTGCTGGAGAGAAAGAGAAAGTGTGAAGTCGCCCTGGGGGTGTGGATGGCCGCACCATGATCCCTTCTCTTCCAGTCTCCTCTAGGGATTTAGGGCACACACGTACACATACTGGCATGATTTTCAAGCCACCGGGTCTGGGACTCAAACCGAAGCAGTCAGTCATCTGGGAGTCAGCCTCGTGAGCCACCAAGCCCATTACGCTCTGATCTCCTCCTCCTCCTCCTCCTTTACTTTGCTATAGGTCACACGCGCTCACCGGATAGAGACAGAGAGAGATTGAGGGAATAAAAAATCACCACCCAGGAGGGATGACCATGCCACAATCCCTTCTCCTCCATTCTCTCAGGATTTTGGAGAATTTGCATCCAGCGTTTTCAAGCCAGCAGGTCCAGGACTTGAACCATGGAATCAGCCATGTGGAATCCAACGCTCTAACCCCCGTGCCACCTGCTGGCCCTGATGTCCCCTTTGTAAGAGTAGTACTTCCCTAAGTGTGATACAGCATCTACGGTTGGCTCACCCCTCTAAGCGCAGAGGATGCTGTGTATGCAGACATGGCCCGGAACGAGGCAGAGGCTCGGATTTTAGGAAGGCTGAAACGATGTGAAGGGAGAATTCCAAAAGCAACGCCCGGTGTGGAGGGAGAGTGAGAACACTGACTTACTCCAGCGCCTCCCATCTCGGACAACCCGATCATCCTCACAACAGTTCCTGCCTCGTACGGGCTCACGGGAGGCTCGGACTGCACCGCCTGGTTACGGTGGCAGTTAACGATGGCGGAGAGGTAACCCAGCATTCCTGATGACCAAGTTTAGACATTTTAAACTTCTTTAAATAGGGACTGTGTTCTACTTACTGTGTTCCAAATACTGGTTCTATTGTTTGACATTAGTTGACGCTCAGGAAATGGTTATATTGGTTACTTTTTTGGAGAGGTTTTTGCTATAGGGCCCAAGCGCTCAACAGAGACACAGAGAGAGACAGAAAGCGAGAAATCACCCCCCAGGGGGGATGGCCACACCGCAATCCCTTTTTCTCTATTCTCCTCTCGGGATCTTGGGCACACATGCACACGCGCCTGGCGTGAGTTTAAGCCACCAGGTCCGGGACTCGAACTGCAGTCGACTACATGGGAGTTCAGCAACATAGCCGTTATGCTAATTGCTGGTCTCAGGAAATGGTTATATTGTTATGGAATTGAAAACAGCTAGAGATTGGAGAGTCCTGGCTTGAAGACCTCTGAGGATACCCATTTAGTCCCTCCCCAGAGCCTGTGAAGTCCCCTTAGGGGATCTGTGAGAGAGCTTCAGTGGCCAAAGGAGGCAAAGGAGATCCCTTAAGGGGGAAAAAAAAAAAAAAAAAAAAAGGCCCAGAAGATGGAATAATGGTTAAATTGATGGAACCCAGATGGAATAATGGTTACATTGATGGACTCCCACATAGTAGACCGCAGTTCAAGTCCCCGACCCGCAGCTTAAAACTCATGCCAAGTGCATGTGCGTGCATGTCCAAGATCCCAATAGGAGAATGGAGGAGAAGGGATTGCAGCACAGCCATCCTCCCTAGGGGGTGATTTCTTGCTTTCTGTCTCTCTGCCTCTCTCTATCTCTCCAGCAAGCATACCCACACTATCACAAAAATTTCTCTTAAAAAAGAAAAAACAGTAATTCCCAAGCTCTGAAAATAACTAATTTCTGAGTAATCACCCCAGCTGTGACTTCAGTTGGGAACAGCAAATCACTTTTTCGGAGCAGATTTTCTGAAGATCTCTATTTTGGGGAATAATTAAATGATGCAGTATCACAAGATAACAAGATTATCAAATACAGAAAGAAAAAAAAAAGAAAGAATCCCGTGGCTCAGGAGAACACGTGATGGAAATTGGATGCACTTGTCTGTAATTATAGGGGAGCTGCGGAACAGAAGGCTCTGGAGTCAGGGGACAGATTCTCTTTCCATGACTGACTTACGAAATTAAATCAAAAGCTGATTTGATATTGGAGCAAAGTGGGTCAGTTATAAAGTTTGCGTTGGAGAAAATAACATTTCCAAAAGATGGGAATTATTCTATGCCGGGTGAGCAGGGCTCCTAGCAAGGACACGGCGCCGGGTTTCTCTCTGGTGCAGGGTCACAGATCACGCCCACGAACGTCACTACTGCCCACGGGCCGGTCCTTTGCAGGTGTCTCGATGGGAGGAAACATCCTTCATGTTCTGGCCGCACCCTTCTATTCAAACTCCCCCCCATTTCCTTTCTGCAAGTCTTCTGCAGAGTTTCCATGTCAATTAGAAAAAGGGCTCCCTGGGATCGGCAGATGGCATAATGGCTATGTCGCTGGACTCCCATGTAGTCGATTGTGGTTCGAGTCCTGGACCCGGTGGCTTAAACTCATGCTGGGCACATGTGCGTGCGTGTCCAAGATCCCGAGAGGAGAATGGAGGAGAAGGGGTTGCGGTGGCCATCCCCCCTGGGGGGTGATTTCTCGCTTTCTGTCTCTCTGCCTCTCTCTGTCTGGAGAGCGCACGCACCCTATGTGTGCTATAGCAAAAACCTCTCCAAAAATAAGTAAGAAAAAGGGCTCCCCTTTTTAGGTCCCTGCACTGGACGGGCTTCTGCACAGGCCCTTGCCTGGCGAGCAGAATGTGGGCTACATTCCAGTCCTGCTGTCCCCTGGGCCGGAGGTCCTCGTGCAGTGAACACCCTCTTCCAGCCCCCGTGCAGCGCTGGGTCCCAGCTCCCCTCGTTTAATTTTCCTTTCCATTTCTTTTATACATTCGGTCTACACATCACTACCACTTGGAAAGTGAGGTTACCCAACACGAAGACGCTTCGCGCTAGGCCCGCTCAAGAGACCATCCGCGTTATGGCCAACAGCTCAGCCTCCATTTCTGCGTCCCACGAATGTCTGGCCCCTCTCTTTTTCTCCTTGATTCCCTTCCTCTCACTCTCCCCCTCCCCCGGCCTCTTCCCACACTGTCTCCAGTATCCTTCACCATGCCATGTTCCCTGCATCTGCATACACTCGTCTATCAGCTCCCGCCGCAGAGCATGGACAGTGGTTCAACCCACTGTGAAATCACCCGCCCTGCTCTGCCTCCGCGTTGAAATCTTTCCTGCCGGCGGTCGTTGTTTCTCCGGCTGAAAGCCCAGACTGAAACGGGTGGACCTGTCACAGCAAACAGACGCAGCCTCGTACCGTGAGCACCTTTCCACGAACGTGTGTCTCCCACTCCTTTCTGTGTCAGACACCCCTGAGGGGGCCCCCGTGTCTGATGCTTCCTTCCTGCTCCCCAGGAACCCAGCCTCACACAGCTTGTTTGCTGCACACCTGTGGTATCCACTTCACGTGTTAATGTGACTGGGCCAGGAGGTTCCCAGATATTTGGCTAGACATGAATTGTGGGTGGTCTCCGTAGCTGTTTCTCATAACCCTAATGTTTGAATTATTAATAGTAAAAAGCAGGGAACCAGCAGTTGGCGTAATGGCTATGTCGCTGGACTCCCACGTAGTTGACTGCGGTTCGCAGTCTCTATGTCTCTATGTCTCTCTCTCTGTCTGTCTGGCGCATGCACGCGCCCTATAGTAAAAACCTCTCAAAAAAAAAAATAGTAAAAAGCAAAGCAGATGGCCCTTCCCAACGTGATTGGACATCATCAAATTCCTTTTTTTTTTTTTTGGAGAGGTTTTTGCTATAGGGCACGTGCGCTTGCTAGAAAAACAGAGACAGAGACAGAAAGCAAATCACCCCCCAAGGGGGATGGCCACACCACAATCCCTTCTCCTCCATTCTCCTCTTGGGATCTTGGGCACGCACGCACATGCGACCGGCGTGAGTTTAAGCCACCGGGTCTGGGACTCGAACCACGGTCAACTACATGGGTCCAGCGACATAGCCATTATGTCAACTGCTGGTCCCCATCAGATCCTTCTTTAAAAAGAATTCAGAATAATATGTGTATGCACAAGATACAGAGAGACAGACGGAGAGAATACCCTATACTGGGCTCGTAACCCCTTCCTCCAGTCCTCCAGCCCGCTGGGATCCTGGGCACACAGGTACGCACCTGGTATGCTTTCAGGCTGACTGCGGCTGGGACTTGAACCATGGGTGGCATGTGGCTTCCAGCTCCACAGTCCAGTACACTACCAGCAGCACCAGAGGCTGGGCCTCATCTAATCCTTTCAAGGCCTGAATAACAAAAACACGGAGTAAGGGAGATACCGCTCTCTCTGCCTGACTAAGTTGGGACGCTAGTCTTCTCTGACTTGTGATGTGTGTGTGTTTGTGTGTGAGTGTTTGCACACGGACACACTCAGGCTACTGTAACAAAATACCATAGACTGGCTTAAACAGACTAACCTGGGCGTAGCTCTCAGATCCTCTGCTTACTATCCGAGGGTGGGCTCTTTACTCCTTGTATGTTCATCTGCCAGATAAAGATAACACCTATTTCTTTTCCTTTTTTTTTTTTTTAAGAGAGATTTTTGCTATAGGGCGCGTGTGTTTCCCGGAGACATAGACAGAGAGAAACAGAAAGTGAGACATCACCCCCCAGGGAGGATGGCCATGCTGCAATCCCTTCTCCTCCATCTCCTCTCGGGATCTTGGGTATGTACGCACGCACATCCGACATGAGTTTCAGCTGCTGGGTACGGGACTTGAACCACGGTCACCTACGTGGGAGTCCAGTGATGTGTCCATTACACTATCTGCTGGTCCTGATAATACCTGCTTCTAAAGTGGGTTAGGATTACGTGACTCTGCCTTTAGAATAGTCCTCAAACATGGCAAGCTTACCAGTCTCTTTTGGACTTTGGAACTAGCTGCTGGTCACATCCTACCCTAGATCTAGGCATGGCCCTTTTTTGTTTTGTTTTTGTTGTTGTTTTGTTTTGTTTTTTTCCCCTGCATTGAGTCTTGCTGTGTCCCTGTCCTCTTGCCTCAGCCTCCCAAGTAACTGGGGCTCCAGGCAGGCACCACTGGGCTGGGCCTGGCTTTTTAGAGTGGACCAGGAGTCCAACGCAGGCTCCCACTGGCCTCAGCCTGCAGGAGGAGCATGTCCCAGCAGACACCGCTGCAGCTGGGCCTCCTGCGGCCCATGGCTATCCGGGTCTCAGCTCAGCCCCCTCCCCTGGTTGGTATTTCCCAACTGGCTGAACTAAGACGGTCCCTCCATCTTGTTGGTCTCTGTCATCTTCAGGAACATGACCTCTATTTCAACATTTTCTTGACTCTTGGTTCTTATTTTCAACTCCCCAAGCGAAATGGAAGTTCCCTGAGAGGACAGCCCTCGCTGGTGAGGAGCCGCAGTATCGATCCCACACCAGCTCTGCCATGACGCCGGGCGCAGGGGTGGGTGCACTCGCGTCTGCTCACGAATGACTGAGCATGCAGAGCGTCCAGCACACCACAGCCACGCGCGGTTGGTCCCTTTCTTGCCCCTTTTGATGGGAAATCCACAGGGTTAAACAATGTCTCTGTGTGAGTCTTCTACTGTGGAGAGCCCATCAACAAAGCGAATCTGCCGTCTCAATGCTGACCAGGCATTTATAAATACAGGCAAAAAAACAGTCCCATACTCCGCTGGGTGAGGGGTCGCCCTCCCCTACTGCTCTGGTCGCCCTCCCCTACTGCTCTGTTTCAGATACAAACTGACACAGCAGTTACCGGGGCATTTGTGTATTTCGTTCTCGTCCTCCTATGAGAAATTAACGACATGGCCTCCCCTTGGCCCTCGGAGAGGGTAAGTGTCCCTTAGAGGGCTTTTACTAGTTTACTTACGAGGAAACAGAAGCGCAGCAAGAGGAAATATTTGATGGGTTCCAGATGAAATCGTACTTAGGGGACGACTAGATTCCCTTTCCATTCCACCATGCTGCCTCCCTAGAGCAAAGAAGGGAACTCCCCCTCAAACCGCGGAAGCTTGAAAGTCGACAGGCAGGGACCCCTGGATGGTAGGATGGAACCTAGAAAGGGGGACTGACTTTCCAAGTGCTGAGACTCAAGTAGGACAAAGACGGCAAACAGCTGAGCAGTAGAGAGGTATAAGGAATTGCATTTCTCTTTCTTTGCTTTTTTTTTTTCAGAGACAGAGCGAGAAAGTGAGGAATCACCCCCAAGGGGAATGGCCACACTGCAGTTCCTTCTCTTCCATTCATCTCTAGGGACTTGAAGCAAGCATGCTCATGCACCTGGCATGATTTTCAAGCTACCAGGTCTGGGACTCGAACCATGTAGTCAGCCTGGAATCCAGTGCCTTAATCTCCATGCCACCTGCTGGCCTAGGAATTTCATTTCTTTGAATTGCTTTCTGCTGCACTGATTCTTTTTTTGGGGGAGAAGGGAGAGAAGTTTTTGCTATAAGGCGCGTGCGCTCGCCAGAAAGACAGAGAGAGACAGACAGACAGAAAGCGAGAAATCACCCTCCAGAGGGGATGGCCACGCCACAATCCCTTCTCCTCCATTCTCCTCTCAGGATCTTGGGCACGCACGCACATGCTCCCGGCGTGAGTTTAAGCCACTGGGTCCGGGACTCGAACCACAGTCGACTACATGGGAGTCCAGCGATATAGCCATTACACCATCTGCTGGTCCCAGATTCTGTTTGTGATACTGCCTTGATCCATAGAGATGGAAAGCTCTCCCCACATTCTGCTCGCACCAGAAAGGAGACCGATCCTCTTTTCCTGGCCCCAGTGCAAAGGGCCCTGGCGTGTGATGAGCAGCCTGCTCCCCGCCATGGCTCAGGAGAAGCGGCCTGCACCTCAGGGCAACAGCACACTGGGTTTCCAAATCCGAACCCAGGTGGCGCATTCCATTCCGCCGTTTTCCAACTGGCACCCGCTCCGGGTGAGAGATTAGGCACCAGAGCAGGCACCGAGGGCTGAATTTTGGCAGGCTGGGAGGAGAGCTGGCATGGTCTCAGGAGAGTCCTGCCACCGGTTCCCAGATACGCCCGAGTTTGGCAACGCGGAGCCACACGAGTTCTGAGCGGAGGAATGGGCCTTAGATTGCTATCTTCCCACTTCTGTAAACAAAGCACCTGAAGGAAGAAGAAAGCGGCTCCAGGTCGCGCCGTGCAAGTCCCGTGGGAGTGCTGAGGGCCTCTCAGTCCAGAGCCTGTTCCTCCTATGGCTCTTACTCCTTCCTTCCTTCTTTAAGTTCATTCACTTACTTCTTACGTAAAAGGGAGAGAAACAGAGACAGAGAGGCGCTCCCAAGAGGGTCTCCACACCACGATCCCCCCATCTCAGCCAGCCCGGATCGCAGGCATGCATGCGTGTTCCTGGTGTGCTCAGGGAGGTCCCCGGGAACAAAACCAAGACCTTTCCCATGTACCGCGGCTCCACCACCTGGCCCTCCTCCCACCCCTCACTCTCTTCTTACGTTTCTTTAAATCTTTCTTTCATGAGATGGATGACAGGCGTTACCACGGTAGGGTCTCACCGTGCTGTGACCCACTGCCCCTCACCCATAGTCTTCAACCAGCCTGGATCACGAGCCTATCTGGGGGCACCCTAGGTAGGATCAGGTGGACCCAGGACTCAAACCCTGGGCCTGCCCCTATGGCTTCAGCGTCACAAAGCAGTGCCCGGCCTGCTGCACCACTGTGGCCAGGCCCCGTCTAACGCTCTGTGTGTTACACCGAGAAGCCAGTGTTGGAAGCTCGGTAAGGAAGCTCCTATCTCAGTACAGAAATGCACAGAGAGACGGTGCGTGGCTCTGGCTTTCTTCCCGGTGAATCTATCCTTGCAGCCACTCCTCATGATCCACTGAAATACCCCTGGCATTCACCAAGCCCCAAGGAGTAGTTCGTGAACAAATCCAAACTAGCCTAGAAACCCAGTGTTTGGGTACCTTCGTTTGAAAACGTTTCTATTATTCAGTGCTGTTATAATGAAATATATTAACAAGCATTAAAAAATATTACCACACTGGGGGCCAACAGGTATAATGGAGGTTAAGGTGTTGGATTCCACATGGCTAGCTGCCGCTCGAGTCCTGGACCTGGAGGCTTGAAAATCATGCCAGGTGCACATGAGTGTGGGCCCAAAATCCTGAGAGGAGACTAGATACTCTCTCTCTCTCTTCAGTAAGTACATGAACACTACAGCAAAAACTAAAAAAAATTTAAAAATTACAATTTTCATTCAATTACTTTTTTAAACATACATTCATTAGATTAAGTACCTATCATTTGTCCAGCTATATGCAAGGCCCCCTGGACAGTAAGCAGAGGAAGAAAAGACCTCGCCTAGTTCTAACACGAAGAATAAACACAAATTAGTGGGCTCAGCCCCGTGGCCTAGTGGTTATTAAGGCAGCCAGATCACATGGCTGACCACATAGTTTAAATCTCAGCCCATGTGGCTTGAACAACACACCAGAAACATGCATTTGTACCCCAAATCCCAAGAGGCTGGAGAAATGGAGGAGAAGGGATTGCAGCACGACTAATACCCACTAGGGGCATTGCTTTTTCCCCCTCCCCCCCATAGTGAGCACATGCGCCCTCCGGCAAAATAAATAAATTAGTGTCAACAGAAGTAGAGTAGATGATTTATCCCTAAATACAAGCACAAGAATTATTTATCGTAAAAGTAATCATCATTTACATTTATTAAGTACTTAATAAAGTATAGTTACTATGCTAAACATTTCCACACCTTCTTCAACTAGTCGCCATACCAATAGTATATGGCAGCAGTATCTCCCAGTTTTACAGAGAAGCTAAGACAGAGTGATTCCATAGCTTGATCAAGGTCATACAACTTCCGAGTGGTGAATTCGAGATCTGAAACCAGGCAAACTGATCCGCAGCAGATCTGGTTAACCACGTCACACTACTTCATTTTTTTTTTTGGAGAGGTTTTTGCTATAGGGCGCGTGCTCTCGCCAGACAGACAGAGAGGGACAGAGAGACAGGAAGAGAGAAGTCACCCCCTGGGGGGATGGCCACGCTGCAATCCCTTCTCCTCCATTCTCCTCTCAGGATCTTGGGCACGCACGCACACGTGCCCGGCGTGAGTTTAAGCCACTGAGTCCGGGACTCGAACCACAGTCGACTACACGGGAGTCCAGCGACATAGCCATTATGCTAACTGCTGGTCCCACATCACGCTACTTCTATGAGATGGCATTACTCATGAAGAATATTTAAAGAGTATCTATTTAAAAGGCTCCAAATTCACTCGCAGTCTTCAAAAATATTCATTCTTCTGTGTGCTTTTCCATTATAGTCAACTTTTTAGATTAAATGACATTTTGTTGTAAAAAATGATTGAACATAACAATTTCTATTACTATTTTAAAACCTCAGGCTTCCAAGGAAGTATGACTTTTTTTTGGTATAGGTTTTGCCTTAGGGTGTGTGTACTCACCAAAGAGAGAGACCCACACACAGACAGTGAGAAGGAAAGTGAGAAATTACTCCTCCAGGAGGGATAGCCATGCTGCAATCCCTTCTCCTCCATTCTCCTCCCAGGATCTTAGGCACACATGCACACGTGCCCGGTGTGAGTCTGTCTCAAGCCACCACATCCGGGACTCAAACCGCGGTTGGCCATGTGAGAGTTCAGTGATGTAACCACTACGCCATTCGCTGGCCCTGGAAGTATGACATTTGAACTAAAATACAGCTTTAAAAATAGATACGAAGGGTCCAGGCCTGTGGCCTAGTGATTAATGGAGCCAGATCCCACACGTCCCACCATGGTTCAAATCCTGTCCCCAGATGCTTAAAAAACATGCCAGAAGTGTGTACATGAATGTCCCACATTCCAACAGGAAGGAGAAATGTTGGAGAAATGGAGAAGGGGTTACGATGGGACCACACTCCATGGGAGGGTGCTTCCTCCCACTTTCTCTGTTTCTCTTTTTCTGGTGGACACACACACCTTCTGGCAATTAAGAAACAAAAAAGGATACTCGGGGCAGACGGTGGTGCAGTGGCAATGAAAGGTTCTGTGAGGCTGCCCCACATGGGAAGGTCCTGAGTTTGTATCTACAGGCCGCCCTAACCACACTGGGCACCTGTGCGTGATCCGAGGCTGGGTGAGGCTGGGGGTTGAGCATGGCGTGAAGGTCCTGTTGGGGGTTGCCTGTCTCTCTGAGTCTCTCTTCTTCTTTCTCTCTCACTTATGGAAAGAAGAAATAAAACTTAAAAAAAAATACTTATGCCAGATAGCAAAGACTATCTACACCGTAAGACACAATTTGGTATCTTTCTCACTAATAATCAGCCTTCATAATGTTAATCTCCTTTTTCTCCCTACAGCAGCTTTCAAGAGAAAAATCTTTAAAACCTTTCCTTAACCAGGGTTTAAATAACTTCTCAATCTTGAGATTAAATCCTTCAGTTTCTTTTGAGCTAAGACATATCTGCTATAAAGATTCCTTTCTTTATTTGATCACACCTCACACAATCAAATGGCTCTTTAGCATTCTTGGTGTTCAGTGGGCGCTGTTTAGTGAGAGCAGAGACTCCGCTTTGCAAGAAGAAAAGAGATCTGCAGATTGTCTGCACAACAATGTGAAGGCACTTAACACCACCCATGGCAGATTGGTACTAAATGTATTTCATAAAATTAAAAATAAAAATTCCAGGCTGGCAGGTGGCATGAGGTTAAGGTGGCTGGATCTCACATGGCTGACTTTGCAGTTCCAGTCCCAGACCCAGCAGCTTGAAAATCATGTTGTGTGTGTGTGTGTGCGTGCGCACCCAAAATCCCAAGAGGAGAAGGGCTGCAGTATGGAGAGATGTCTCGCTTTCTCTCTCTTCAGCAAGCACATACACCCTATAGTAAAACTAAAAACAAACAAACAAAAATTAATTAAAGTTAAAATTCCTTTACTTTTTTAGAGTTAAGATAATAAAATTTCAAAAATGTATTAATTGGGCCAGCTGGTGGCATGCGCATTAAGGCAGGATCCCACATAACCAACTGTGTAATTCAAGTCCCAGACCTGATGGCTTGGAAAACATGCCAGGCACATGTGTGTGCATGCCCCAGATCCCAACAAGGTGGAACATGGGGGAAAGGGGATTGCAGAATGACCATGCCCCTTACGGGTGGGGGAGAGCCTTCTCCTCTCATTCTCACTCTCTGTTTCCCCTCCTCTCTCTGACAAGCACACATGCCCTCTGGAAAATACAAAATAAATATTGAGCTGTCGGGAAAGTCATGGCACAGTTTTGCATAGAAAGACAGGAAAATACATCATGACTTTCCCGATGACCTAATAAATAAATGCAATCATGGAACCAGCAGTTAGCGTAATGGCTATGTCGCTGGACTCCCACGTAGTCGACCACAGTTCGCGTCCCGGACCCGGTGGCTTAAACTCACGCCAGGCGCGTGTGCGTGCGTGCCCAAGATCCCGAGAGGAGAATGGAGAAGGGATTGCGGCGTGGCCATCCCCCCTGGGGGGTGATTTCTCACTTTCTGTTGTCTCTCTATCTCTCTCTGTCTGGTGAGCGCACGCGCCCTATAGCAAAAACCTCTCCAAAAAAAAAATAAAAAAGCAATCACACTTCAAGTCAATTCAGCAAACGTTTATTACTGTGATGGTTTTGTGTGTCGGCTTGGCTAGTCTAAGGCCCCCTCTTGTTTGATCAAACACGAGTCTAGATGTTGCCATGAAGGTGTTTGGTCAACGCGATTAATATACACAACCAGTTGACTTGAAGGAAAGGAGGTTACCCTGGAACGTCTAACCAGTGGACAGCCTTAAGAGCAAGGCTAAGGTTTCCTGGAGAAGAAGGGATTCCGCCTCCAGGTAGTAATGCTGAAGCCCTGCTGGGCCCCTGGGCACAGCCCGACCTGCTGGCCTCCCCCACAGACCTCTTGCCAGGTTCCCTGCCTACAGCCTGCCCGAAGACTTTGCACTTGCTGGCTCTCACGATCGTGTGAGCCAGTTCCCGAAAGTCAGTCTATACTGGGCCAGCAGATGGCATGATGGAAGAGGTACTGGATCCACTGTGGTTGGATCTGACTCTGTGGTTGGCGTTCTGGACCCAGCAGCTTGAGAAACATGCCAGGTGCGTGTGTGTATGCCCAAAATCCCAAAAGGGGAATGAAGAGAAGGGATTGAGACGTGGTCATCCCTCTGGGTTGGGGGTGATTTCTCAATTTCCCTCTCTTTTTGTCTCTCTCTCTCTCTGATAAGTACATAAGACCTATAGCAAAACCCTAAATAATAATAATGGTAAGTACATGAGACCTATAGCAAAACCCTAAATAATAATAATAAATATATTTATATACCTATATCTATTTATCTGTCCATTTTGTCAACTTCTCTTGGTCTCTGTCTCTCTGGAGAACCCAGACTGATGAACATACTATGAATGAGGTCTTATGGGAGACAAAAAGATGAGAAAGACGTGGTTCCCTTCCCGGTCCTCACCTGTAGTCTAGGGGTAGACACGCAACTACAAGAAATGCAGACTGGGACCAGCAGTTGGCGTAATGGCTGTGTCGCTGGACTCCCATGTAGTTGACTGTGGTTTGAGTCCTGGACCCAGTAGTTTTTAATTAAATTAAATGAATAATTTAAAAAATTTTTCTAAAGAATTAAAGTGAAACCCCTAGACTTACTAAGATACTTTCTCACTTCAGTGGTCTAAGACTTCATGGATTCATGATAATTAGGGAGTTCCCACCTTGAGGGCAATTAGGGCTGACTGCCTAAGAAACGTGAGGTGAAACGTACATGTCCTATAGCGAAAACCTCCTCCCAAAAAGAAATAAAGACATACAGACTATAGCTCAAAACATAATAGCAGGAAAGTTATTTATTCACTCATTCCAAACTACCTCTGCAGACGCTACCGTGGCTGCAGTGTGACTGGATGCTAGCAACAGGAAGAATCTGCACTCATGAACTCCCAAGGAACATCGTCTGGAGTGGACTCAGGTGGAAACAGGTAATAACAGTCATCAGTAAAATAGAGTGAGGAGAAGACAGCTTCCGGGGGCCAGCAGGTGACATGGTGGTTAAGGCTATATAAAAAAGGGCTGGCAGATGGCATGGTGGTTAAGTGTTGTACTCCCACATGGCCAACCACAGTTCAAGTCCTGGACCTGGCAGCTTGCTTTCTCACTTTCCCACTCTCTTTCTCTCTGTCTCTTTTGTCAAATTTTAAAAAATAAATAATAATAACAAATAAAATTAAATATTTTTTTCCTCCTGCAACATTTTTTTAATTTTAATTTTAATTTTAATTTTTATTTTTTATATTATACTACCTAACACTAATTCCCTGAGCATCATCACAACATACTAAATGTAGTTTCCCATCTAGGACAAACTGCATAGTGACTTAATCAAGCATGTTATCATCAATAATATTCCATTTCTACTTTCATACAGTGTATACATATATATATATATGTTTTTTATCCTATCTTTGACCCTCTGCCCTTTCCCCCTCTCCCATTACCGACAACAGTCACACGACAGGGACTGCGCGATGCCAGAAACCGAGAAAGGCTTCTGGGAGAAGGTGGCATTTATGCTTCATCTGGAAAGAGGAGTAGGGCGAGGAGGAGGAAGAGGAGGAGGAAGGGGAGCCGCACAAGGTCCAGGAGGACAGGAGGACCCGCAGGCTCTCCCAGGACACCCTGGGAATGTGATTGCAGGGCCAGGGCATGCCCAGCTGTGGAGGGCTCGGAGTGATGGATGGCTCCCAGGGTGGAGATCGGTGCATTCCTTTGGGTAGTGGCTAGAAGCCTGTGGAAAACAGATGCTGGTGAGGAAATTAGGGTGATAAACACCTACCACCTCCGAGGGCTTGGAAGACCCTGAGACACCTGGCCATGGCACTCAGCTTCCTCTGAAAGGCACAGCCAGACTGGCCAGGGGGCAGGAAACATCTGCCACTGTGACCTGTCTGAATCTGCTCTCTCGCTCTCTCCCTCTCCTTCTTGGCACCACGAAAACTGGGAACAGAACAAAGGCGAAGGCAAGCCCCAGCCTGGGTCCCGCAGAAAAACAATAACAAGAGGGGCCAGCCGATCAACTGGGGGGAAGGAGAGGACCCTGGCAGAGCTCATCCAGGGGGCCAGAATGAAAGGCTCATTGTTACCACGTCTCCCCCCGGAACAACGCTCTAAGCAGTAACTTGCGGTTACAGGAGCGTTGACCTGGAAAGGAAGCCTGGGTCCCAGTGCAGAGCCTGCCCCCAGCCTGCAGTATGCATTGCAGGAGCTGTGTCACCTCTCCGGCTCTCAGAGTCCCTCTTTGTACTATGGGGGGGGGGGTCGAGTTAGACTAGTGGCTCTCAGCCATGTTCTGTGGTGCTTCAGAGGACCCGGGAATCCTCGCGCCCTCTCCAGGCAAGCAGTTGCATTTTTCCCAGTCGTGTTTTTTTCACTGCCAGAGAGCATGTGCATGCACCAAAGAGGCAGAGAGAAAAGGGGAAACGAGAGGGGAGAAGCACCCCCAGTGGGGCACGGCCATGCTGCCACATTCTCTCCCTTCCATGTCTCCTCCCTGTCAGGAACCTGGGAACAATGCACGCATGCCCAGTGTGGTCACCAGCGAGGCCAGAGCTAGGACTCACGCTGTGGTCGGCCGTGTGCGGTCTCCCTCCCAGTGCACAGTACTTAACCACTGAGCTACAGGGCCAGCCTTTTACCAGTTATATATGCAAGGTTCTGCCTAAAGTTATACGTGAGAAAAACTCAGAAAAATGTGAAATCCATGGGCCAGCAGGTGGCATGGTGATTAAGGCACTGGATCCCATGTGGTCAACTCTGTGGTTTGAGTCGCAGACTTGGCAGCCTAAAAACCACACCACGCCCATGTGCATATATACGAAAAAATCTCAACAGAGGAGAAGGGACTATGATATGGCCTTTCCCCCCAGGGGCTGATGTCTCACTTTCCCTCTCTATCTCTGGCAAGTGCACAGGCCCTATGGCAAAAAATATATAAAAAAGGGCTGGCAGATGGCATGGTGGTTAAGTGCTGAACTCCCACACGGCCAACCACAGTTCAAGTCCCGGACCTGGCAGCTTGCTTTCTCGCTTTCCCATTCTCTCTCTCGCTGTCTCTTTGGTCAAATTAAAATTAATTAAATTAAATGAATAATTTAAAAAATTTTTCTAAAGAATTAAAGTGAAACCCCTAGACTTACTAAGATACTTTCTCACTTCAGTGGTCTAAGACTTCGTGGCTTCATGATAATTAGGGAGTTCCCACCTTGAGGGCAATTAGGGCTGACTGCCTAAGAAACGTGAGGTGAAGGGACGGTATGGCAGGAATGAAGGAGAGAAGAGAAGAAATGAGTCTGGGAAAAGCTCTAGGAATCAAGCAGAGGGCAGCTAAGGGCCCAGCCTAGGGGTACAGTGTTTAGTTTACCGACAGCAGTGCTGGAAGCCACATGGCTAACAAGGGTCCAGATTCCTGGCTTGGCTGACCGCAATATGCTGAGTGTGAATGTGATGAAGTTCTAGGGGTAGCGGAAGGAGATCACAGCATGACAAACCACCTCAGCAGGGTGACACTCTCTCTCTCATGCACATGTACATATTATCAAGAATAAATTATTCTTTTGTTGAGAGGTTTTTGCTATAGGGCACGTGCACTTGACAGAAAGACAGAGAGACAGAAAGAAGGCGAGAAATCACCCCCCAAGGGGGATGGCCACGCCACAATCCCTTCTCCTCCTTTCTTCTCTCGGGATCTTGGGCACGCACACACATGTACCTGGCGTGAGTTTAAGCCACTGGGTTCGGGACTCGAACCATGGTCGACTGCATGGGAGTCTAGCGACATAGTCATTACACCAACTACTAGTCCCATGAATAAATTATTTTTAAACTTAAAAAAAAAAAAAGTAAGCAGTTAAGGATTGAAGTCTCCAGATAGGGCATGGGTAAAAATCAGGCAACTTGAGAGGTAAGTGAAGAAAGGGCTTCTGGAAAGAACGGAGAAATGTGTCTAAAACGCTGGTTGCGTACTGTGTCAGGCACATCATTAAAATCCAAACGACAGAGACTGTATGTGCCACACATAGCACAGGCAAGCACTGTTGCCAGAGAGAAAAGTCACTGTTGAAGGGGAGAAAGAGCTCGCCAGGCATCTAGGAAAAGCACATTCATTTTTGTTCCATTGTTAACCATTTACCAAATTGCGGCGAGCGGCCAAAAACTGCATTAGGTGGCTAGGACTGCAGAAATGAATAAAGCACTATCTTTGCCCTCAAAGAGCACCATATTTAGTGGAAGAGACAGACACATAAAGTGATAGCTCCGTTCAGATGAGGGGAATGTTCACAGAATCCAAGGCATGCTTGCTGATTTAGAATAGTAGCTAGAGCTCTAAGAAAAGATTTCTTTATTGTTTCTCACCTGACCAAGGAAGGATATCTGTCCCTTCTCTAGGAAGCCTGCTTCTCT
>NW_006160227.1:967788-968000 GCF_000334495.1 Tupaia belangeri chinensis | reverse complement strand
GGTAGCCCCCGGCCACATGCGGCCGCTGTGCGCCTGACAAGTGGCGAGTGCAAATGAGATGATTCGTGGGGGAAATACTTGCCCAGTTCTGAAGATTTACTATCAAAAAGAATAAAAGCGGCTTCATTAATAATTTGCCTAATATCGAGCCGATAGGTGGCATGGCGTTAAAGTGCCTAGAACTCACATGGCTGACTGCACCATTTGGTTTG
>NW_006160227.1:966674-967766 GCF_000334495.1 Tupaia belangeri chinensis | reverse complement strand
AGAATGGAGGAGAAGGGATTGCAGCATGGCCATCCCCTCTAGGGATGATTTCCACTTTCCCTCTCCCTCTTTCTGTCTGTCTTTCTCCAGGAAGCACACGCACTCTATAGCAAAAACTCTTTTAAAAAATTGTTTTGGAGGCCACCAGATGGTATAGTGGTTATGTTGCTAGACTCCCATGTAGTTGACCACAGTTCAAGTCCTGGACTCGGTGGCTTGAAAATTATGCCAGGCATGTGTGTATGCATGCCCAAGATCCCAGGAAGAAAATGGAGGAGAAGGGATTGTGGCAAGGCCAAATACCCTGGGGGATGAGTTCTCAGTTTCCCACTCACTGTCTCTCTCTCTCTCTGGCAAGTGCATACACCCTATGGCAAAAAAGTCTAAAAAATTGTTTTGCCTCCTACTGATTACTTATTAGGATATTTTGAACACAGTATAGTAAATAAAATATGTTATTGAAATATATTATTAATTTCATCCATTTCTTTTGGACTTTTTTCTTTTTACTGTAGCTACTAAAAGTTTATCATTTCACCTTTGCCATTTGCATGGGATGTTTTTGGACAGTGTTATGTAAACCTTTTGACAGTCCCAGTGAATCAGGTGACAGCATACCCCTCTTCCCGATGTCCTTAGGATAAAATCTGGACCCCTAAACTTCCTCACGCATGACCACAACAGCATGTACGTGGGGCCGACTGCATACTGGCTATGGAGCAGTCCTGTAGCAGACAGATCTACCAGGAAGAGAAAAAAGGAAAGTCATCCTCTTTCCTGCCTCAGCTCCAAGTGACTGCTTCAGCAGCAGCAGCGCAGACTTTCAGCATGCCTTTTCATCACTCGACACCTGTCTCCTTATCTATAAAACAGGGTGAGGTTAAGACACTAGACTCCCATGTGACTGACTGGCTGCAGTTCAAGTCCTAGACCTGGTGGTTTGCCTTCTCACTTTCCCTCTCTTTCTCTGTCTGTCTCTCTGCTGAGTGTGCGTGCCCTATAGCAAATTAAAACATAATAATAATGGGGCCAGCAGGTGGCATGGTTCTTAAGGCACTGGGCTCCCACATGGCCAAACACAGTTCAAGTCCC
>NW_006160227.1:962254-966639 GCF_000334495.1 Tupaia belangeri chinensis | reverse complement strand
GTGTATATGCATGCATGCCCAAAATCCAAGAGGAGAATGGAAAAGAAGGGATTACAGTATGGTTATCCTTTGGGGAGGCGGGGGCGGGCAATTTCCCATTTTCTTTCTCTCTGTCTCTCCGGTGAGAGCACATGTTCTATAGCAAAAATCTCTCTGTATAAAAATATGATAAGGGACCAGCAGTTAGCATAATGGCTATGTCGCTGGACGCCCATGTAGTTGACCGTGGTTCGAGTCCCGGACCCGGTGGCTTAAAACTCACGCCGGGCCTTGAGAATTAAGTGAGACCATTATGCCCCTTTGACAGCTGAGCAAACTGAGGTGAAAGAGGCTCCTCTGCTCGTGAACACAAACATAAGAGCCTTGGACGGTGGGGTCACTGCGCTCTCATTCCTGCAGGCTCCCCGCACTGCACAAACACCACGGTCCACACTGCCTGCTCTTGTGTTTCACGTAGAGGTCACTGTGTCTATCCCACTCCCTCACCAGACTAAGTTCTCACGGTGCAATAGCGTGTCCTGGTTTTCTCTGCAACCACCAAGCCGTCTAACCCCCGCTCCGTGGAGCAGGCGCTTGGGATCGAGAGCGTAAAGTGTGGCAGGGAGGCTGGCACAGAGAGCGGGGACTGGGAGCCGTGGGAATGCCTGCGTGCCAGCTCCCTCCTGGAAGGCGGACTGGGTACCATGCCACTAACTTCAGGGCAGGAAGTTCTATGTTTTCCCAGAAGGGCAAAAGGCAAAACACACAGACACAAAGGAGAGAATTGAAAACCGAAGGAGTCTAAGTGCAACCTCCAGGCAGAATTGTACAGGTTGGATAAGACAGGCTGGCGCTGCTCGCTCCCAGCAGCCAGGAGGAGGTACTTGGGAGTTAGCTGGGAGGGTGAACGCCAAGGGCGTCGCGCTCTCCTGGGGCCTTTGTGAACAGGGATGAGATTTTATACGGCAGTGGGTCTGAAGTAATTCCCAGCAGTTCTTGCAGATGTTGAGATGGTGTAGATTTAAGCAGGATCAGATATTTCTTTTCTGAAGGGCTGTATCATGGGAAGGTATAATTAGGAGCCGAATCTGTCTCACAGTGGAATTGGAAACACCTAATGAAGTTGTCGCTCAGTAAGTACAGGCGGAATGACATGGGAACATTACTGGAAGAAACTGCGTCAGTTTTCTCTAGGAATACAAACCGGATTCAGTGATCCTGTACAAGAGAACTTCCAGACATTCATGGAAAATGGAATAAAAGCATGTGTTCATTTTATTTCTGCAAAAGAACTTTGACTGCCTAGTGTTTTCTCTTTATTTTTTAGAGAGGTTTTTGCTAGAGGGTGCTTGTGCTCGCCAGAGAGACAGAAAGTGAGAAATCACCTCCCAGTGGGGTGGGGGGGGATGGCCACGCTGCAATTCTTTCTCCTCCACTGTCCTCTCAGCATCTGGGGCACATATGCCTAGACGCTGCAATTCCTTCTCCTCCACTGTCCTCTCGGGATCTGGGGCACACACGCACATGCACCTGGTGTGTTTCAAGCCACCAGGTCCAGGACTTGAACGGCCGTCAGTCATGTGGGAGTCCAGTGACATAACCATTATACCATCTGCTAATGTTGTCATAATACACATTTTCCATGAACTTTTTGGAGACTTAGAAAGAATTTTTATTGTGTGTGTGAGAGAGAGAGAGCATTTTCCCAATGGGGGTTGGCCAAGTTGCAATTCCTTTCCCTTCATTTCTCCACGTCAGGATTTTGGGCACGCAGAGTTACATGTCCAGCCTGTTTTTGAAATAGCTGAGGCCGAAATTCGAACTGCAGTCATCCCTGTGAGATCTGGCTCCCCTAACCACTGAGCTATAGGGCCAGCCTGATTGCTCATTTTTAAGATTTTGTGAGCAAGGAGAAATCACAGTGGTGGCGCATCTTACGTGAGCCTTTGTGCGCAGCCGTGAAGGTGGGGAAAAGCTCACGGAGTTATAACTACACTGATTTTATGTGTCTGTCCCCAGTCTAGTCACAGGAAATTCTTGGGGGACATTGACACTGCAATGACCTTTGCTTCCCTATGAGGTTTGTGGGGAGCCAAAGAAGAGACGTGAGGAATGTGCAGGACCTGACCACCAGAGTAAGACCAGGGTCTTTATCCGGACCTGGCCTTGGGTGGCTGGATTGTTAAGAGCAGAATGTCTTGAGATTGTTTTGAACCGAATGTTCCAAAGTATTGTTACAACAACTGGATGAATTCAGTAAGGACTTAAAACCTTACATCACAGAAGTCTCTGGAGTGTGTATAAATACTAGCAATAAAGTACATTCGGGGCTGCCCAGCACTGACTGGCAGTCCTCCCGTTTCTATCCTGTCTTCTTGTCTTTCTTTAATCCTCGCCCCCCAACTTGGGAACTGTTCACCCTCAGTGGGTCCGACAGAGGTTAATTCCAATCAAGAAAAAATGCCCTAGATTCTAGAGCTCACAGCATTTGTAATCCACACGCAGGGAACCGGAATGTCTACAATGTCAGCAACTCCTCCAAGAACCTTGTTTTTAAAGACCTCTTCCCCTCTTTCTCCATGAAAAAGTCTTGTTATTTAAGACCTCTTCCCCTCTTTCTCCATGAAAAAGGCAAGGCTCACTTTGGATCCCAAGGTCCCCAAGAGACTAGAAAAAGGTTGTGAGAATGAGAACTTTCGAAGTCAAAAGCCCAAGATGGTGGATCCTTTGGCCACTCCGAGAAAGCAGTTCTCCAGCAAAAGGTTCATTGGCCACCAGACCTGTGGCCGGTTCCAAAGCTATGATGAGGCCACAGCCACCATTCTAAAAGGCTGTCTTCTTCTCCCTCTGCATCCCAGCTATTCTCTCCCTCTACATCCCAGCTATTCTCTTTCGCTCTTCCAACCGTTCTCCGTGCACTTCCCCTCTCCTCTCGGCCTTCCTCTGATCACATCCCCCACTTTCCAGATTGGCCATCTAAAATCCAGCTCCCGCACAGAAATCCCTAGTTTCAAGTCCAGAAAACGAAGGAGGAGTGTTTCATTCCTTTACCTAGGAAGTTTTCAGCAAGGCCACAGTTCTTGCTGTCTGAAGGCTCCGGGATCCTTCTCGCCAGTCTTTGATTTATCTAGGCCACCTCCCCGCAAAGAGCTGACATGCGGCTCCATGAATCAGCTAAGAAGCTCAGTCTCTTTTCTGGGCTATCATTAACCCTCCGATCCTGACTCTGACTCACTGAGGCTCTGACACGCTCGGCTGAGAAATGTTCCGTGGAAAGGACAAGTGCTCACCTAAAAGCGAAGTAGCGATCTCAACTCAATTAATCCCTTTACGGAAGGGTCGAATCCCGACGACACGCTTGGAGATGGGCGTACAGAGATGAACGAGGGCACACTGCTCCGCGGAAGCCGACAATGACCGCATTCATCAGAAGTTCACAGAATACCTACTATGCGCTACATGGTGCTCTGAGTGCCGGGAGAAAAAAAGTTATATTCTAGGGGGTGAGACAGTACACCCAGAACAGTCTTTCATCTGGTGTGAAATTAAGGGAGATAAAAATGAAAATCGGTCAGCCAGAGCCTCTGGGGATTTAAAGTCCTGTGTAAATCAGAACTCTGGATCCTTTGAAAACCTTTTCCTGAAGAACGTGTTGTTTAAAAAGAACCTTAGAATATGTTATCAAAAATACACAGCGAGGGGCCAGCAGGTAGCGTGGTGGTTACGTCACTGGACTCCCACCTAGTTGACCAAGGTTTGAGTCTTGGACCTGGTGGTTGAAGCTCACACCAGCTGCGTCTGTGCCCAAAATCTCAAGAGGATAATGGAGAAGGGACTGGAGCGTGGTCACCACCCCTGGGAGTGATTTCTTGCTTTCTCTCTCTGTGTCTTCTCTGTCTCTCCAGTGAGTGCACATGCCCTATAGCAAAAATCTCTCTCAAAAAATATAAATAAATGGGAACCAGCAGATGGTGTAATGGCTATGTTGCTGGACTCCCACGTAGTCCACCGCGGTTCGCGTCCCAGACCCGGTGGCTTAAAACTCAAGCCGGACACATGTGCGTGCGTGCCCAAGATCCCGAGAGGAGGCTGGAGGAGAAGGGATTGTGGCGTGCCAATCCTCTCTGGGGGGTGATTTCTCACTTTCTGTCTCTCTGTCTCTCTCTGTCTGTCTGGTGAGCGCATGCGCGGAATGAGGGGAAGGCAGGTGGCATGGTGGTTAAGACATCGGACTCTCACATGGCCAATTTTGTGGTTTGAGTCCTGAACCTAGCAGCTTGAGAATCATACCAAGCGCTTGTGGGTGCATGTCCAAAATTCCAAGAAGAGAATGTAGGAGAAAGGATTGCACCATGGCCATTCCCCGGGGGCGGGGGGGGGGGGATCTTTCTCCAGTGCGCACATGG
>NW_006160227.1:960159-962222 GCF_000334495.1 Tupaia belangeri chinensis | reverse complement strand
ACACACACACACACACACACACACACACACACACAGAATGAATAAAGGATTAAAAAGGGACTCCTGGACCTTGGAAGATTTCATCTGATACATATGTACACAAAAATTCATGTTTATTGGGACCAGCAGTTGGTGTAACGGCTATGTCGCTGGACTCCCATGTAGTCGATCGCGGTTCACGTCCCGGACCCGGTGGCTTAAACTCATGCTGGGTACATGTGTGTGAGTGCCCAAAATCCTGAGAGGAAATGGAGGAGAAGGGATTGCGGTGTGGCCATCCCCCCGGGGGGGTGACTTCTCACTTTCTGTCTCTCTGTCTCTCTCTCTCTCTCTGTCTTTCCGGTGAGCGCACGCGCCCTATAGCAAAAACCTCTCCAAAAACAAAAAAAATGACAAATGTCATGGATTAGAATGTAAGGTTGATATGTACAGAAAAAGCAAAACGTAAGACTTGCAGTTACTTCAAGTTAAGGCCAGTAGCCACTGAGTTACGAACGTACTCTCCTCTCCTTAAGAACACTTAGGTGGGAAAAAATACTACATGAATCCCTCAATGCACAGAACCAGGACGTCAGTGTGGGCCATGTTCATTCCTAGAGCATGCACAGAGCCCTCTGCACAAGAAAACCCTGTCCCTCAGGACAGACACTAACTGTCTCCTTGACGGTTCCTCCCTTCAGTTAAGGCCCAACTCTAATTTTATCTACTCTACAAAGCCTTCCCTGGTTATTATAGCCCATGACGATCATTCTCTGTACAACCAGGAACTCAGAAATGATTTTTATCGTGTGTGTATATGAAGGAGAAAGACGGAGGGTGGGGAGGTGGGGAGGGAGAAAACATTCTCCCATGGGGCATGGTCACACCGCTATCTCTTTTCCTCCATTTCACCAGTCAGGATTTTGAGCATGCACACGCATGGGCCTAAGTGTGTTTTCGAGCCACTGGGGCTGGGATTCAAACCCCGGTCAGCCATGTGAGACCTGGTCAATGCACAGCACTTAACCACTGCAGTCCAGGGCTGGCCCCGAGGGCTCAGAATGTATCCCACGAGTGCCTTCCACACACTAACTGGAGGTGTTACCCATGGAAGCACGGTGTAGTGAGCTTTCCCTTGAGGGCAGGAAATAATGGATTCATGCTTTCGTCTGCTATTCGCTAGTGGTGTGCTGTGACCATGGCTGACACTCCCCCCTTTCGGCTTTGCAGCCCTCATCTACAAGGACTGCAGGGGTCACTGTGCTCATGGCGAGAGAATTACATGCTATATTTTGCAAACGGCCACATACTACACACAGGTGAAAGATTCTTAACACACACGCTTTTTAAACATTTTTGCCAGAGGGCACCTGCCAGAGAAACAGAGAGAGAGGGCAAAGGAGAAAATCCCCCTGGTGAGGTGTGGTCATGCTGCAATCCCTTCACTCCTCCACCCTGCCAGGATCTGGGGCATGCGTATACTTGCACCTTGTGTGTTTTCGAAGCCAACAAGACCAGGTTTCGAATCGCATCAGCCATGGGTGATCGGGCTGCCTCAACCACCAGGCCTCAGAGCTGGCCCCATATATATATT
Organism: Tupaia belangeri chinensis; assembly: GCF_000334495.1. Taxonomy (NCBI): domain Eukaryota; kingdom Metazoa; phylum Chordata; class Mammalia; order Scandentia; family Tupaiidae; genus Tupaia; species Tupaia belangeri. The sequence continues at coordinate 960,649 of NW_006160227.1, read as the reverse complement.
TAAAGTCTATTTCTTTCATGAGAGTGAGAAACACACACACACACACACTCACACACACACACACAGAGAGAGAGAGAGAGAGAGGCAGTCTCACCAGGGTCTCAGGCTGTTTTCACCCTCCCCACCCCACCCCAGCCAGCCAGGAAGCCAGGATGAAGGCTGTGCACCCAGTGTGAACAGGTTGCCAGGGGAACCAAACCCACGGCCTTCCGTATGGATCCAGCATTGCTTGAAGAGTGCGTCATCACCGCACCACCGAGCTGGCCCGGCTAATACGCTGATGGGCTGACAGCCTTGTAACTTCACGGGAACGAGGTCAAAGCACAGCCTACGTGTCTGCGTCCTTTACGACTGCGGGCTGTCTGAGCACAGGATGGGCGCCCCAGAGAGTGGACTGAATTAACACCAAACTAAGTCGCCCATGTCATACGCGAGCTGACAGAAGCAGTTAAGGCTGGAGAAAGGCATGAAATGAATTATGCATCTGACT
>NW_006160227.1:944205-959733 GCF_000334495.1 Tupaia belangeri chinensis | reverse complement strand
GTTCCATCTGGCTGTCACGTTGCCCGGAATGCCCTCGAAGGGGAAAGAGGTGATCTCGAACGTGGAACGACAGGGCGGAGGGCGGCAGATGGGCAGCCTGCAGCATGTACTTCCTTGCACACAGGGCCTGGGCTTTCAGGTCTCAAGCCGAAGTTGGCCCTCTCCTCTGTACCCAAGGCACCTCTGACCAGCACCCCTCCCTCCCTGAATGTACCCCTCCCTCACAGTTTTCAGCATTACACATCCCTCTTCCCTCCATCAGAGATGGCAGGACACTGTCCCCACAATGGCCCACAGGTCTTATCTAGAAGCTTCTCCCAAGAGCCTACATCGTTTCTCAAAGTTGTCTTCCCGGAAACCAGCGGGAACACTGCAGCGACGCCATGACCCGGATTCCGTTCCACTATACGGGCACCAGGATTCCTTCTCCTGCCACCTAATATGTGAGGATCCCAAAATGACAGCACAGTACATTGGCCAAGGATGTTCTAATTCTTCAGCGTGAAATGGTAATTAATATCCCCAGAGGTAAATAGTGGTCTGATGCAGTAAACCGATGGCCAAGGAGTTCCAGATCTCTCTCCTGTTAAAAACGGCCCACTGTGGTCAGCAGATGGCATCAGTTACATCACGGGCCTCCCGCGGTTCAGGTCTCAGACACTGTGCTTGGGAATCACTCCAGGCCCATGTGCATGCGGAATCCAGGGAAGAGAATGGAGAGGAGGAGTGATTTCTCAACTTTCCCTCTCACTGTCGCTGTCTTTCTCTCTCCAGTGAGTGCACATACCCTAAGGGAAAAACCTCTAGAAAAAAAACAAAAACAAAAAAAAATAGCCCACTAGCCAGAACCACTTGGCACGATGGTAGTGACCAATACACTGACACAAAAAGCAAACACAAAGATTCTGCGTCAGAAGTCCCATTAAAATAAAGAGAAGTGGGCCAACTGGTGGCATGGTGGTTAAGGCAGCAGGATTCCATATGGCTGACTGCACAGTTTGAGTCCTAGACCAGGCAGCTTGAAAAATATGCTTCATGCATTTGCGTGCATGCTCAAAATCTCAAGAGGAGCATGGAGGAGGGACTGCAGTGTGGCCTTCTCCCCTGGGGAGTGATTTCTCACTTCGCCCCACTCCCATCTCTCTTTGGAGATTGCACACATCCTATGGCAGAGCAAAAATTAAATCAATACATAAATAAGGAAGGAAGAGGAAGGTCTGAGAACAAGGACCTGCTAAAAGCTGAAGACCTGGGCCAGCCAATGGCATGGTGGGCAAGGTGGCTGGATCTCATTTGACCTCCTACATAGTCTGAGTCCTGCACCCCTTACCTTGAGAAACACACTCACTGGGTACATGTGTGTGCATGCCCAAAATCTCAAAGGAAGAGATGGAGAAGAGATTGTGGTGTGACCTTCCATGGGGGTGTTTTCTCACTTAATTTGCTCTTTCTCTCTCTCTCCCTCTCCCCCCGGACCCGGTGGCTTAAACTCACACCGGGCGCGTGTGCGTGCGTGCCCAAGATCCCGAGAGGAGAATGGAGGAGAAGGGATTGCGGCGTGACCATACCCCCTGGGGAGTGATGTCTCGCTTCCTGTCTCTATGTCTCTGTCTGTCTGGTGAGCACACGCACCCTATAGCAAAAACCTCTCAATTAAAAAAAAAAGATTATTTAATGGAGGAAAAGGGATTGCGGCGTGGCCATCCTCCGTGGGGGGATGAGGGGTGGGGGTGGGGGTGATTTCTCGCTTTGTCTCTCTGTCTCTCTCTGTCTTTCTGACAAGTGCACGTGCCCTATAGCAAAAACCTCTCAAAAAAAAAAAAAAGAGATAATGAACGAGTAATATTATTTCTTCTTATATGATGTTCTTTAAAATACAGCACTGTATTCCAGACGCCTGCACGTGAGTCATCTCGGATGGGAGTGACCTCTCTGGGTAACCATTAGCAACTGACTTAAGCGGACAATGACATTACCCCGCCTGATTCGATGACGTCATCACACCAACAAGCTCTCCAATGGGGTAAGGAGCGGCTAATGTATTTTTCTAATCTATTTTTCGAGCAGTTCATCAGTAAGAGCTGAGCAAATGTTATTAGAGTGTAACAACAACACCCATCACACCCAACTGCAGCTTAGAGAGCTACTCGAGCAGGAAGGAAAACATTAGCATTAGGCAGTCCCAGGATAATAGACTTTCAATTTCAAAGACAAACTGATCTTGGAAGCTATTGTTGGCGTGCATCTGGATACTAGGAGGAAATGGCTCCTCTCTCTATGCCTCCCTTCAAGTGGTTTTCCCTGTAGACAGAACACCGGTTATCTAGAATCAAACGACCAGGCACTCGGTCATGTGAAATAATGTGTCAGAAGAGCTGAGCCATTGATAAAACAGTAGCGTGAGACCTTGAGAAGGTCAAGGAAGGCAGGCAGCCTCAAGGAGCTGAGCGTGGCCCTGGGTGACAGCTATAAGGAAATGGAGATCTCATCCCTACAACCACAAGGAACTGAGTTCTGCCTGCAAGAGTGAGTTTGGAATACCCCTAACCATTTACGTGCACAAGAACTCAGCCCAGAACCAGCCGTTGGCGTAATGGCTGTGTCACTGGACTCCCGTGCAGTCGACCACGGTTCGAGTCCTGGAACGGGTGGGTTCAACTCACGCCAGGCGCATGTGCGTGCTTGCCCAAGATCCCGAGAGGAGAATGGAGGAGAAGGGATTGCGGCATGGCCATCCCCCCCCCCCTGGGATTTCTCGCTTTCTGTTTCTCTGTCTCTCTTTGTCTTTCTTGCGAGCGCACACGCCCTATAACATAAAACCTCTCCAAAAAAAAAAAAAAAAAAATAGAACTCAGCCCAACCAATACCCTGATTTTGACCTTGTGAGAATCTAAGCAGAGAATCCACACTACATTAGACCACTGACTTAGAGAACTGGGGGCTAAGAGAGAGGTGCTATTAAGCCGCAACAGAAAACAAATACAACAGATCCCTTCCAGTGCTGAACTATAGCAACTGTAGGAGTTTGCAGCATCTACTAAGGGGCAGCATGGGGCTCAGGGCACACGTGGCCTCTCTTCAAGCCAACTGTTCCTCATTCTATAGGAAATCTTCCCTATAGACTGAGTCCGAGCGTTTTCTTGAAATACTTAAAAAAAAAAAAAAAAAAAAAAACACCTTTTTAATTGATACGTTTATGGTAAGAAAATCTTTATTTTCTTTTTCTTTTTTAGGTTTTTGCCTACAGCTTGCTGAAGAGAGACAGAGAGACAATGAGAGGGAAGGTGAGAAATCGCCCCCCAGGGGGTATGGCCACACTGCCATCACTTCCCCTCCATTCTCCTCCTGGGATTTTGGACACGCACGCACACGCACCAGCATGATTTTCAAGCCGCCAGGTCCAGGACTCAAACTGTGGTTCACCATGTAGGAGTCTAGCACCGTAACCACCATGTCACTCCTGGCCCCTCGGATGGAAATCCACTTTTTTTTTTTTTATTAAGAATTATTTACTTAATTTTATTTTATTATTCAATTTGATGAAAGAGAGAGAGAGAAAGCAAGCCGCCGGGTCCAGGACTCAAACTGCAGTCGACCATGTGGGAGTCCTGCACCTCAACCACCTCACCCCTTGCCAGCCCCTGGGATGAAATCATTTTAGTGTTAGAATTTTTTACAACTTTTCACTAAAACATTACTGTTTTTCTTCTATGCTTTGTGGTCCAGATTTAAGGATTTTTGTCTTCTCTTAAATTGCTGGTAGGTTCATCTACCTACTATTTGACTCCTAAACTGAATCCTAAACTTTCTCCTGGCTTTAAGTCTTAAGCAAATTTCTCTTAACATTTTTTGATTTTGAGCTATTACAACTAAAACTGTTTTTCTTGAAATCAAAAAATGCAATAAAACTAGCTATTTAATGACTGCGGTAAGCTATATAGCCCCAGCTAGGTGTACTTAGAGTATGTTCACTCGACCCACTGAGGTTTGTACGTAAAGTCAGACATGTGTTCGTGGCTATGTATCAGCTGTGCTTGCTAGTGAAAGGATTTAGATTAATTAAGATCTTTAGTGAATCAATGAAACACGAAAAAGGGGGAGGGTACGGAAAGCAACTGTAGATACCAGAGACAGTGTATCTAAGGGGGGGAAATGGCAGAGGTGAGAAATAGGGAATCGAAGGGTAGGGAGTAAAGAAGTAAACTATCTAAGAAAAATAAAACCAGAAAATTATTTGTTGACAATAACACATACGGTAATATCCTTGACTGAGCCAATATGCAGTGTATTCTGGATGGAAAATATCATTTTGTATACTGTAATGATGTATAGTGAGTGAATGTAAATAAATAAATTTTTTTTAATTATTTATTTTGGGGCCAGGGGTGGTGTGGTGGTTGGGGCACTGGACTTCCATATGGCTGACCGCAGTTTGAGTCCCAGAGCTGGCGGCTTGCTTTTTCCCTTTCCCTTTGTCTCTAATTAAAGAATAATAATAACAAATAGAACTAAATAATTTTTAAGTTATTTATTTTATTTATCATCGTTATTATTTTTTTAATTTGCTAGAGGGCTTGTGTGCTTAATGAGAGAAAAAATGAGAAAGCAAGCAGCCAGGTCTGGGACTCTAACTGCAGTCAGCCATGTGAGTCTGATTTTTTTTTTTAAGAGAGGTTTTTGTTATAGGGCATGTGCGCTGGCCAGAGAGACAGAAAGAAACAGAGAGACAGAAAGCGAGAAATCACCCCCCAGGGGGATGGCCATGCTGCACTCCCTTCTCCTCCATTCTCCTCCCGGGATCTTGGACACGCACGCACATGCGCCTGGCTTGAGTTTAAGCCACCAGGTCCGGGACTCAAACCACTGTCGACTACATGGGAGTCCAGCGACGTAGCCATTACGCCATCTGCTGGCCCCGGGACAGAAATCTTAAGAGAGAAAACCTTGGCGTGAGGCTATGCGAATTCTACAGCTAAAGGCTCTGAGAGTGTTAAGGACTGCCTCACTGGACACCTGCCTTGAAGCCAATGCTGTCTTGCGGCGTCAGGTTTCCTTTCCTTTCCTGGGGCTACCTAGGACAAGAAGCCCCAGACGGCACAGATCCCTTTCCCCCCAGCCCTTCTAGACTGTCATTCAAACACTGGCTAGATATGATGTGCCACGTCGTGCCAAGAAAGGCTGCAGTGTCACGGAGGAAGTGGAGGTTACTTCTGGCTAGGTGGAGGTGAGGGATATTTGAAAAGGCCACAGATGATTTCGCCTGGCTTTTCCATACGCACACAGATCTCCACGCAGAGGTCAGGAATGCTGAGGGAAGGGGCCTGCCTCCCTGTTCTCCTTGCCTAGCACTGCAGCCCCGGCATGAGCTGGCATTCTCCTAATTTAAACTTGATGAATAGCTGAAATCACATTGCTCATACAACTCAATTATGTTGTCAAAGGCACAAGCATTCCCCTCCCGATTCACAGCAGGGTCTGCAACTGGAGAAAATGGATGGGCTTCAAAGGGATGATCAAGGCTTCAGAAACAGTGATTACGCGGATTGTGCTCACTTAGTAATGCTCCAGATCAAGAGCAGATTTCAAAGGGGAATCAAGTTAATGCTTTTCTATATCACCAACATCTTCCTTCTTGGCTGTTTCAAGTTATTTTGTTTAAAATATGTTACACACGAGCTTATAAAGGATAAATGCTCTCTAATTGTTGAGTATAGGATCTGAGTAAGTGCCCACTAGACTGTGTATGTTATTTATTATTTTTTTAAGAGAGATTTTTGCTATAAGGCACATGCACTCAACAGAGAGACAGAGAGAAAGAAAGAAATCACCTCTCAGGGGATGGCCAGGCTGCAATCCCTTTTCTTCTCCAGATTTTTGGCATGCTTGCACACATACTCAGACTGTTTCAAGCCTCCTGGTCTGGGAGTCGAACCACGGTCAGCCATGTGGGATTCCAGCATCTTAACCATTATGCCACCTGACCCTAGATCTTGCATGTTAATTCTGTTGCTTAAATGTTCTATATTTTTTACTAACTTTTGTTTGTTTGTTTGCTGTAGGGAGGCATGCACTCCCAGGAGGCAGGAGTGAGAAGTGAAAAAATCACCCCCTAAGAGGGATGGCCACATCACAATCCCTTATCCTCCCTTCTCCTCTCAGGATTTTGGGTGCGCACACACATGTGCCCGGCATGTTTTACAAGCCGCTGGGTCTGGATTCAACCCGCAGTGGGCTGTGAGCCATGTAGGGTCCAGCCACCTTGAAGTCCACACCAGCTGCTGGCTCATCTTTACTAGTTTTTGATGCTGACCTTCAAATAATTAGAAAGATGCATTAAAACCAATTGCCTAACAAATAGATGGCATTTGTGAATTTCTCCCTATAGATCTCTTCATTTTGCTTTATGTATTTTGATGCTACTTTAGAATCATTTCATTGTCTGAGGGATAGTCCCATAATATAGTGGCTAAGGGAGCCAGACTCCACGTGACAGACCATGGTTCAAACCTCAGCCAGCGGTGGCTTGAAAAACACACCAGGTGTGGGAACCAGCAGTTAGCGTAATGGCTATGTCGCTGGATTCCCACGTAGTCGACCGCAGTTCGCGTCCCGGACCCGGTGGCTTAAAACTCACGCCAGGCGCGTGTGCGTGCGTGCCCAAGATCCCGAGAGGAGAATGGAGGAGAAGGGATTGCGGCGTGACCATCCCCCCTGGGGGGTGATTTCTCGCTTTCTGTCTCTATGTCTCTCTCTGTCTGTCTGGCGAGCGCATGCGCCCTATAGCGAAAATCTCTCCAAAAAAAAAAAAACACACCAGGTGTGTGTCCGTGGGTGCCCACATCTCAAGCGGATGGAGAATCGGAGGTGAGGAGATTGCAACGTGACATGATCACACCTATTGGGGGGTGTTTTCTCCCTCTCCGTCTTCCTCTCTGTCTCTCTGTGCCTGGCTAGCACACACACCCTCTGGCAAAAAGGCTTTGAATCTTCTGGGTTAAATCTTTTGCCTAAAAATAAATTTTATCAGACATTAATATGGCTACCCTAGTACTCTTTTCGATTTTTTTCTAAGCTTTACTGAGGTGTGGCTGCTACCCTAGTGCTTTTATGTTTACTGTTTGCCTGGAATATCTTTTTTGATATTTTCACTTTCATACCTTTTACGGTGGGCACATTTCTTATAAAAATTATATAGTTGCTCCAAAAAAAATGATATAGTTGGACTATTTTAAAATGCAATTTGACAGTCTCTCCTTTTTAATGGCAAATTTTGCCCATTCACATTTATAGGCATTACTGTTATGTTTGAATTTGAATGCGTTTCTCTTACTTTTTTTTTTTTTTTAATTTGTTATAGGGTGTATGTGCTTACTGGAAAGAGAGAGAGAGAGAGACAGAGAATAAATGAGATAGCACCGCCAGGTGGGATGACCACTCCACAATGCCTTCTCCTCCATTCTCCTCTCGGGCATGCATCCAGTGTGTTTTTCAGATGATCAGGTCCAGGACTTGAACCTCACAGTCAGCCATGTGGGGTCTGGTCACTGACTGGCCCAACTGTGCTTTTTATTTGCTATGTACCTCTTTTCTTCCTCTTTCCATCCCTTTTTTTTCCCTGAGCTTTTCTTTTTTTGGATTTGCTCATTTTCTGAGTCTAATTTTTCCCTGCACTGATTTGAAAGTTTTATACATGATTTTTTTCTTTCAGTGGTCATTCTTTTTTTATTTATTTATTTTTTTTGAGAGGTTTTCGCTATAGGGTGCGTGCGCTCGCCAGACAGACAGAGAGAGACATAGAGACAAAGCGAGAACTCACCCCCCAGGGGGGATGGTCACGCCGCAATCCCTTCTCCTCCATTCTCCTCTCGGGATCTTGGGCACGCACGCACACGCGCCCGGCGTGAGTTTTAAGCCACCGGGTCCGGGACGTGAACCGCGGTCGACTACGTGGGAGTCCAGTGACATAGCCATTACGCTAACTGCTGGTTCCCTCAGTGGTCATTCTTGAAATGATATTGCTGGCTTTGACCAAGTTTGAAGTTTATTGATACCATAATTCCCATTGCAAACAAGTCAAGGGCATTCGAAAACTCTGCTAAATGGTGAATTTTATTTCATCTTCGTTCTTGAAAGATACAATAGCATTACGGTAGTGGCCTGGGGAAAACTGCCAGGGTGTGCATCACTGTCCTGCCAGGGTCTAAGTGTGGACCTTCGGAAATTCCCATCACTTCTCTAGCCCACGGCTTTCTCGTGTGTAAAGTGACAATAGCGGTATCTCCCTTAGAGGGTGGGTGTGAGGGTAACTGAGCAACAAAGGTAACACCCACGGAACTGAATCGGCACATCACAAGTTCTACACAAGTGTTCATTATCAGTACACAGTTTCAGGCTGTCAGTTATTTTCTCTTGGCCCTTTGGAAATATCATTTCAGTTCGTCTGGCTCCTATTATCACTACTGAGAAGTCCATTACAGAGATCAGCAGGTGGAGTGGTGGTTAAGCACTGGACTCCCACATGATAGATCGCGGTTCAAGTCTCAGATCCAGCAGCTTGAAAATCACACCAGGTGCATATGCATCTGTGCCCCAAATCCCAGAAAGACAGTGGAGGAGAAGGGATTGGGGCATGGCTATCTCCCTGAGGGGTGATTTCTCACTTTCCCTCTGTGTGTGTGTGTGTGTGTGTGTGTGTCTAGTGAGTACACATGCACTATGACAAAAACCTAAAAAAATAATAATAATAAATAAAATTCCTGACTGTATCAGTCAGAATAGGCTAGGTTTTCTCCACAAGTTGTATGGGGTTCTCAGTCACCCAAAGACCCAGACTTCTAAAGGCCTAGTCTTAAGATATGCTTCCATAGTAGCTTAGAAAGAAAAAAAGAAATCAGAAATCAATACATGTCCTCTAGGAAGTGATGTGTGATTTTTATTCCCATTTCATTGGCCAAAGAACTTCAAAGAACAGGAAAATGCAGTTCTACTACATGTCCCAAATAAAGAAGAAATGAAATATTTGTGTCACCACGGCTGATGACCACCATCTAATTATTTTACAGGTGAACCGATGGTGTGTGTGTGTGTGTGTGTGTGTGTGTGTGTGTGTTTAAGATTGGGTCTTGCTGGGACCAGCAGTTAGCGTAATGGCTATGTCGCTGGACTCCCATGTAGTCGACTGCGGTTCGCGTCCCGGACCCGGTGGCTTAAAACTCATGCCGGGCACGTGTGTGTGCCCAAGATCCTGAAAAGAGAATGGAGAAGGGATTACAGTGTGGCCATCCCCCCTGAGGGGCGATTTCTCACTTTCTGTCTCTCTGGTGAGTGAGCGTGCCCAATGGCAAAAATATCTCAAAAAAAAAAAAAAAAAAAAAAAAAAAAGATTGGGTCTTGCTGTGTTGCAATCAACTCACTTCAACTTCCTAGTAGGACTGCAATATGCACTACTGTGTGTGGCTTTTCAGAGTGGACCAGGAATCTATGTCCCCTACCACGCCCCACATGAAGCCTTGGTCTGCCAAGCAGCAGCATCCAGGGCACACTACTGCAGCTGTGCCTCTGGTTGTTTTTAAAACGTTCTTTGTTGTTATGGTTTCATTACAATGTACAGTGAGGTGATGTTTGGGGCTTTAGTTTTTGTTTTTAAATCCTGTTTTGTGTTCCTCCTGTAGATCGATTTTAGTGGCTCAATTTATTACCTGTATCATTCTGGATAATGCCTCTCTCATTTCCTCATTTCTGGGGCAATAAGTTTTTAGATGTCTTTCAGACCTATTTAATTCTATTTTCCATATGATGTAACTTCACTTTCATATTTTTCATCTACTGTCTCTCTGTGTGCTGTATTCTGGGTAATTTCTTTAGACTGATAATCTAATTCACGAATTCTTTCTGCAGCTAAATCTAATCGGCTGTTCAATCTAATCTACTGCATTTCTTATTTGAATGATAGTCTTTTCAAAGTTTATTTATTTATTCCATGAGCACTCCCAATAGAGTCTTGATGCTGCAATCCACCCACAGCTTCAGCTAGCTGTAACCACAGGCGCACGAATACCTGGCATGCTCAGGAAGGTCTCTGGGCATGAATTAGTAACCTTCCCACATGGGTCAGTCTTGCAAGGCAGTGTTTTACTACTGCACCATCAAACAGCCCCATGATATTCATTTTTATTTCTAAGAGTTCTATTTGGTTCTCTTTTTCTTAATCTGTCTGGAAATTTCAAGTTATATTTCCTTAAATATATCTTTTACACATTTTACTACTTTCTTTTAATTACCAGAGGGGGCTGGTGCTTGCCAGAGAGAGAAAAAGAGAAAGAGAGAGAGGGAGGAAGCAAATACCTTCAATGGGGTGTGGTCACACAACAATCCCTTCTCTATCTTGCTGTCCTCTGGGGACTTTGAGTACACACACATGCATGCCCAGCGTGTTTTTCATGTGGCCACAGCTGGAATTTGAACTGCAGTTAGCCATGGGGCCAGCCCATTACTTCACTTTTTTCTTTTCTTTTGTAATTTTTATTTTTACAAAGCAAAATTATGGAACATTTTTAAACACAGAGCTTTACGTTCTTTTGCCTGTTAAATGTTTCTCCTCTTTGCCCCTCTCACTCACCCTTACCACCCACTCTCTACCACCCACTCCCCTCCCTTACAATCTGTGGTATCTACACTTATCTTTTCTACTATCATATCTTCAGATCTTCCCATTTCTGCCATAGAGTGTAGATGTTCAGTACATATTGAGTGTGTATCTTTCAAAGTCTGACTCACTTTGCTTAACGTTAAGTCTTCCCAATTCATCCATTTTGAATCAAACAATAAGAATTCATCATTTTTGATGGCTGAGTAATATTCCACAGCATATGTATGCCACAGTTTTTCAACCCAGTCATTAGTTTTTGGACACTTAGGTTGATTCCAGATCTTAGCAATTGTGAATAATGCTGCAGTAAACATGGGTGTGCACGTGTCTTTCTGACTGTTTCCCTGTTCTCTGGGTAAATACCAAGGAAGAGAACTACTGGGTCATACAGTAATTCTATTTGTAGGTTTTTGAGGAACCTCCTATTGTCTTCCACAGAGGTTGTGCTAATTAACATTTCTACCAGTGATGTAAGATGGTTTCTTTTTTGTCACAGATTTGCCAGCACTTGTCGTTCTTTATGTTAGCCCTTCTAACTGGGGTTACAGGGTATCTCGTGGTTTTAATTTGCATTTCCTTTATGACAAGAGACTGGACATTATTTAATATGCCTTTTGTCCATTCATAAGTACTCCTTGGAGAGTTGTCTATTCAGTTCACTAGCTCTTTTTGAAATTAGATCATTCCTTGTTTTATGAATGAGTTGCTTGAGTTCTCTATATATTATGGTTCTCAATCCCCTGTCTGAGGAGTAATTTGCAAATAATTTCTACTGTTCTGAGGGTTGTCTTTTCAGTTTAGTTATTGTTTTCTTTCATGTGAAGAAGCTTTTCAACTTGATGTACTTCCACTTGTCTATTTTTGAGATTCTTGCCTGTGCTTTAAGGGTCTTCTTTAAGAAATCTTTGCCAACTCCAATCTCGTCTAAGTTTTCTATCAGTAGTTTTATAGTTTGAGGCTTTATATTTAAATCTCCGATCCATTTTGAGTTGATTATTGTTAATAGTGAAAGATAGGGGCCCAATTTCATTTTTCTGGATATCCAGTTCTACCAGCGCCATCTACTGAATAGACCTTCTTTTTTTTCCATTACATCATCTTGTATCCTTTGTCAAAGATCAGATGGCTGTATAACTTGGGGTTTAGTTCAGATTCTTTTGTATACCTAGGAATATCTTCATTTCCTTTTTGAAGTAAAATATTGTTAAAGGATTCTTGGCTGACAGTCTTTTCCTTCCAGCATTTCGAATGCGTCATTCATTGCCCTTGGCCTCCATGGTTTCTGATGAGTAATCAGCCGTTCATCTTTTTGAGATCTCTTCTGCATGATGAGCCACTTCTCTTTTTGCCATATTCAAAACTGTCTTTGTGTCTGGCTTTTGACAGTTGGATTATGATGTGTCTGACCTCAAAGATTTATCCTAGGTGGACTTTGCTAAGCTTCTTGAGTATGAAAATTCATGTATTTCATCAAATCTGGGGAGTTTTGTTATTATTTCTTCCAATAGTCTTTATGTTCCTTTTTTCTCTCTCCTTCTGGGATTTCTATGATGTTTACATTGGTACACTTGATAGAGCTCTACAGGTCCCTGAGGCATTGTTCATTCTTCTTTCTGTTCCTTAGACTGAATAATCTCAATTGACTTATCTTTAAATTCTTTCAGTTCATTATTCCTTTTTTTTTTCTCCTTTATTGCCTGCTTCATTCTGCTGTTGAGCCTCTCTAGTGAATTTGCCATTTCAGCAGAATTTCTGTTCTTTTTAGTTTCTTGATATAGGGGAAAAAAATTTAAAAGTACTCTTGCCAAGAGTCTCACCATGCCACAATAGCTCACCTGTCCCTACTCCCATAATCTTCTAGCCAGCCAAGATCATGGACATGCTCAGTGTGTTCAGGATGACCCTGGATTCAAACCCAGGGCCTCCCTGTATGACTCAGATTCTGAATAGCAGCACTCTACCATCTGCACCACCACAGTATGTATCATTTCTTACATATACACACATTACACTTTATTGATACTGTATATTTGGGAACACATTCTCTTTCCTTTAGTTCTTTAGGCAGTTTTCTTCAGTTACTTGAACATATTTAGTTGATTAAAGTCATAAACATAAGCAGAAGCTGATGATCACAAATGAATTTTGTAATACAATCTAGTACCAGAAGTCTTATAACTAACAGAATAACAGAAAAGCCATGTGTTTACTTTTTATTTAACTTTGAGAAAATGTCACTTGGAATAAGATCAGTGAGAATGTCCTTTTGGAGCTCTGGACTTGTTCTCAGGACACCTGGGTTCTCTTCCAAGCCACCCCCTGACCTGCTGTAGGATTCTGAAGAAGCCAACAAGAATCTATCCTGTACTATGAAAATGCTTCCTCATTAACTCATCCATACCCTATCGAATTTATATTTTTGAGAGTTCTCTTCATCTGCTCTATGGAGAAAGACTTACAAGAAGGCAAAGCTGAAAGCAGAATAGATAGAAAGCTACTTCAAGAGCCTAAGAGAAAATTGATGATGACCTGGACTAGAGAGAATTGGGATGGTTTGAGATGAATTCTGAAGGTCTAACAGATTTGACTTGGTGTTAGATAAGATGTCACGAACAGGAGAAAGGAAGTCAAAGGTGACACCAAAACTATAGCATGACTGAATGGATGAGGATACTACTTATTAAGATGGAAAAAGTACTGGGGAAGAGATAGGATTCAAAGAGCAAACATTCAAGAGTTCTATTTTGTTCACTTTTATGAGAGCTCTAAGTGATGACGTCATGCAGACAACCAAAACTCAAAGGATAGGTCTCACTGGAGATAAAATTGGGACGTCATAGGTCAAGATGGCAGGGAATCTATGGCAATAGTTGAAATCAACTAAGACGATCATTTAGAGAGAAAGAAGAGGTAAGGACTCCATTCTGATTCCTGAGGGATCCCAGTGTTTAAAGATGAAGTAGAAGTCGAATAATGGGAAAGGGTTCAGGAAAGAGCCACTGCAATAGGAGAAAGAAGGAAGGAGCTGCCAACTGTGCTGAATGCAGCTCAGAGGACAAGTTTAATGAGGGTAGTGAAATGTCCAGCAAATACGTCCAACTGGGGATGATAATCCTTTTTATTTTTATTTATTTATTATTTTTTGAAAGATTTTTGTTATAGGATGTGTGCACTCGCCAGAAAGACAGAGAGAGACAGAGAGATAGAAAGCGAGAAATCACCCCCCAAGGGGGATGGCCACGCTGCAATCCCTTCTCCTCCATTCTCCTCTCGGGATCTTGAGCACGCACGCACACGCGCCCGGCGTGAGTTTAAGCCACCGGGTCCAGGACTCAAACTGCGGCTGACTATAAAGGATTCCAGTGACATAGCCATTATACTAACTGCTGGTCCTAATGATGATCCTTTAAAAAGAGCCATTTTGGGGCCAGCAAATGGCATAGTGGTTAAGGCACTAGACTCCCACATGGTCAACCATGGAAAGGTCCTGAATCCAGAGACTTGAAACTGATGCTGGGTGCATGTGTGTGTGTGCCCAAAATCCCAAGAGGAGAATGGAGGATGGAGGAGAAGGGACTGTGGTATGGTCATTCCCACTGGGGGATGATTTCTCTCTCTTTCTCTCTCTCTCCCCAGTGAGCACATGAACCCTATAGCGAACATCTCTTTTAAAAAAGAAAAAAGGTAAAAGAGCCATTTCAGGACACAGAAGTAACACAAGTGCCCCGCAATGCTGGAAGCCATATGGCTGACCTCAGGTTTTGATCCCCTGGTCGTCCTAAAAATATGCCAGGCATATACATAGGAAACTATTATTCTGAGGAACTAGAGGGCTGGGAAAAGGGGATTGTAAAGAGAGGAGACCCTGTAGAGGGTGGTCCTCCCCCGCCCTGTATGTGCACACACATGCTCTCTCCCATAACAGTAAGTAAGTAAGAGTCATCTCAGTACAAAGGGGACGGTACAGAAGCCGGACTGTAATGAGTTGAAGAGTGAACGAAAGATGGGAATGAAGACTGTGTAGAGAATTCTTTCTTGAAATGTGTTCTTTCCTTGCTTTTACTGATATTGCACTTTTCTGGCTGTCCACCTTACCTGGCGGTCCTATCTCAGTCAGCTTTTCTAGCACTACTGAAGCTCTGCAGAACTTCGCCATCTTCCTCTGCTCTTTCTCTTGTCCATCAAAGGGCACCAGTTATCCTGAGTATTGTCAAAAATGTCCAGATTTATCTAAGCTGCATATTACAGTGCCTACTGAACGGTATGAATTTAGTAAAAAAAAAAAAAAACCTTTACATTCTTTTCTCTATACTATTTCTGGGGCCAGACCAGTAGTATTAGGATTCCGGAAGTGAATAAACATGACTCCTTGCCCTCGAGAAGCAAACGATCTATTTAAGAGGACAAAACGAACACAAAGGAAACAGTGAGACAATGTTTTAAGACAGTCGAGAGCTGAGCAGTAAAGTGAATGGCAGACTTCTAAGGATAACCTTTCAGAGAAAGGAGGAAGGGTAGTCAGGAGATGGTCATGAATGGGCTTTTAAAAAGGAACTATTAGGGGGCCAGCAGGTGGCGTGGTGGTTAAAGGTGCTGGACTCCCACATGGCCGACCACGGTTCGAGTCCTGGACCTGGTGGCTTGCTTTCTCCCTTTCCCTCTCTCTCTCTTTCTCTCTCTGTCTCTCTCTGATCAAACTGGAAAATAATAAAGTTAAATAAAAATAATAATAATTCTTTTTTAAAAAAAGGAACTATTAGAACAGTTAGGGTACGCATTAAGGGCATCAGTAAAGAACAGCAGGACACTAAGGGGAAAAAGAGGCTGATGTGGAAAGCAGAATAGCATGCCAAGAGTTGGCCATGAAAGCAACCTGGTTT
>NW_006160227.1:922826-944193 GCF_000334495.1 Tupaia belangeri chinensis | reverse complement strand
TCCCTACATTGGAGGATTTTTGCTCTAAGGTTCCTTGGTACAGCTGAAGCTCCCAATGGAACAAAGGAAAATGTGAACCATTAAGACCAAATGTCTTTTAATGATGGCAGAACCATCATTAAACTGTCTACCTACCTTCCCAGGGAAGGCAACAAACCTCAGAGTGACCCACACGAAACAAAAATAACTCGGATGCTGGCTTGTACTTTCAAAATAATATCACGTTTGTCGAAGTGTGTCTGCTGATATTAATCACCTCTTCCGAGCTTACATTTCCCAGTTGCGGCTAACAGTGACAAACATCACTATTCCTACGTCCAATGTGTCCTTTGGATTAGGAACCCACAGAAACCACCAATTAATCTCCTCTCTAAGTCTGGGGCTTAAATGAAAAAGGTTTTATTCAACAGAACTTGTTCAATAAACCAATTTGGCTTTTATGTCACAGAAAGGTGATGGATCATTCGCTCCATCATTCAGCAGATATTCTGGACAATGGCATCGGAGAACATTAGAGCTGGAAAGAAACTTAAAAGCTGCTCTGATGCTATTTAGCTAATGAGGACACAGTGGCCCGAAGAAGGGAAGTAATACGTTTAAAGTTAAAAGGAGCAGCCAGGAGAGGAGAGGTCATTAGAATGGCTAACAGACCATGGAGAAGAAGAGTCATAGAGAACCCCTAATGAGAGTAGTAATGAAAGTGGGGAAAAAAGGAAAAAAATATTAGAGAGCTAGTCTCAGAGTTCCAATGGTTCTTTGGTATTTATTAAGAAACTCAAGAGATTGTTCCAAAGGCATCTCCAACCCTGGCTCAACAGTCCCTTCTCCCATCTTCCAAATGCTTCAGGTAGAGAAACACAAAAGGCATTGTGATGCGATCGCACTGCATTGGGTGGTGTTTTCTTCCTCTCTCTCTGTCTCTGTCTTTCTCTGGTGAGTGCTTGTAGCCTCTCATGCATGAGTAAATGAAAAAATTTTTTAGAAAAATGTAGAAGGAATAGTTACTTTTGTAACAGTTCTGGGTAAATTATTTTATAGCCACCTGTAAGGGGACTAAGAGTATTTAGGGTCTAGCAAGATGCAGGGAAAAATAACTGTGGCATGGTAGAGACGGTAAAAAGGAATACAAGATGTCCTAGAAGTTGCTTGTTACCTAAAGGTTACTGGAGGGAAGGAGGGAACTCCTGAGCTGGATTTGAGTTTCCGTCCTGTCAATCTTAGAATACACACACACATCCACCTGCCATGTTTTTCAAAGCTGCTCGCAGGGACAGGACTCAGCCCATGGTCAGCCATGTAGGACCTGGCTCCTTATTCACTAGGCTCCAGAGTGGGCCCTAAGGAAAGTTTTTCAACTAACAAATAATAATTTGTATGGAATCTTAAAAAGGTCATAGAAAATGTGCATTATCAAAACACTGTGTATGCCTAAATTTAAATTTTTTTGGCACCAAAATAAACTTGAACTTTAATTCCATTTGTCATAAAATTTTAGAAGTCTGTAGAAAGATAAAATGAAACTAGTTAATATACCTATCACTTCACCTAGTTGCTTTTTCTCTTTTTGTCTGTGGTAAGAATCTTTACAAATCTACTCTTGCAGTAATTTTGAAATGTACTTTTTTTTTTTAGGCTTCTTGTGTTTTCTTGTTTGTTTTTTGCCATAGGGCACATGTGCTCACGAGATAGAGAGAGAGAGAGAGAGAGAGAGAGAGAGAGAGAAGGTTAGAAATCACTTCCCCACCCCAGGCAGGAGATGGTCACATGTAATCTCTTCTCCTCCACTCTCTTTCTGAGACTTTGGGCATGCAAACACATATGCCCGGAGCGACTTTCATGATGCCAGGTCTGGGACTCGATCCATAGTCAGCCATGTGAGAGTCCGGCATCTTAGCCACCATGCATGCCATCTGCTGGCCCAAAATGAACATTGTTCATTATAGTCAGCATGCTGTGCAATGAATCACTAAAATTAATTCCTCCTAACTGAAATGTATCCCTTGACAAACATCTCCCTTCCCCACTCCATTCCACTCCCGGCCTCTAAGAAACCATCATTCTAACCTCTCCTTCCATGAGTATGAATTTTTCTTAGATTCCACAGATAAGTGAAATAACACAATATTTGCTTTTTTGTGTCTGGCTTATTTCATTAGCATAATATCCTTCAGGTTCATACATGTCACAAATTACAGAATTTCCTTCTTTTTTAAGTCTGTAGAGTATTAATTGTGTCCACATTCCACATTTTCTTTTTCTTTATTCATGATAAAATATATGTGCATGCACACGAGAGAGCGAGAGCGAGAGCAAGAGCGAGGCGAGAGAGCGAGAGCGAGAGAGAGAGAAAGAGATGAGCACTCTCCATGGGGTCTGTGATTCACTTCCAGTCCTCCAGCCCTGGCATGTTTCAGGCAGGCCCAGCCAGGGATTCAAACCATGGTTGCCAGGGGGATCTGGCTTCCTTTGACCAGTGCATTACTGCTGCACCCTGGAACCAGCCCCAAATTCCACCTATTCTTTATCCAGTCATCTGTTGACAGACACTTACATAGTGTCCATACCTTGGCTATGTGAATTATCATAAAATGACATGGATATGCAGATATCTCTTTGAAATAATGATTTTAGAAACCAGCAGATGGCATTATAGTTACATTGCTGGACTCCCATGTGGCTGACTATGATTCAAGTCCCAGACCTGGCAACTTGAAACTCATACCAGCATGTGTGTGTACATGCCCAAAATCCCAAGAGGAGAATGAAGGGGAAGAGATTGCAGCTTGGCCATCGACCCTGGGGAGTGATGTCTATGCCCTCTGTAACTCTGATGAGCACACACTCCTGACAGCAAAATTCTCTCTCTTAAAAAAAAAAAAATGATTTTAATTCTTTTGGATGTATACTCAGAAGTGGGATTGCTTGATTATATGATAATTTTATTTATTTATTTACTTATTTTTGAGATTTTTGCAATAGGGTGCATGTGTTCATCAGAGAAACAAAGAAACTGAAAGTGAGAAATCATCCCCACCCCACCCCCCAGGAAAGATGGCCATGCCACAATCCCTTCTCCTCCATTCTCCGCTCAGGATCTTGGGCACGCACATGGTCCCAGCATGGGTTTTAAGTCGCCAGGTCCAGGACTCAAACCATGTTTGACTATGTGAGAGTCCAGCAATGTAACCATTATGCCATCTGCTGTTCCCATCTATTTTTAGTTTTTGAGAAACCTCCTTAACTGCTTTTTCAAAATGGCTGTACTATGTACATGTCCATCAACAAGTTCCCTTTTCTCCACAGTCACAGTCTGGCCAACACTTATTATCTTTCATCATTTTTGATAAAAGCCACTCTAACAGGTATGAGATGATATCTCAATGTGGTTTTAATTATAATTTTACTAATGATTAAATTTGTTGAACATTTTTCTTTTTCCAATTTTAGTGATCATCTATCTGTATGTCTTTTTTTGAAAAAATGTCTCTTCAGGGTCTTTTGCCCATTTTAAAATTGGGTTGATTTCTGGTCGTTGAGTTGTTTCAGTTCCTTATATGTTTGGGATGTTACTCCTTATCAGTTGTATAGCTTACAAATACTTTCTCCCATTCTATAGGTTGTCTCTTCACTCTCTTCATTGTTTCCTTGGCTGTGTAGAAGCTTTTTAATTTGTTGCAATCCCATTTAATTATTTTCCCTTGCACTTTTGGAATGTTATTCAAGAACTCATTGCTGGGACCAGCAGTTAACGTAATGGCTATGTCGCTGGACTCCCATGTAGTCAACTGCGGTTCGAGTCTCAGACCCGGCAGCTTAAACTCACGCCGGGCGCGTGTGCGTGCGTGCCCAAGATCCCGAGAGGAGAATGGAGGAGAAGGGATTGCGACGTGGCCATCCCCCCTGGGGGGTGATTTCTTGCTTTCTGTCTCTCTATCTCCCTCTGTCTTTCTGGCGAGCGCACACACCCTATAGAGAAAACCTCTCCCAAAAAAAAGAAAAAAAAAAAAAAAGAAATCATTGCTCAGACCAATATCATTGAGTTTTCCCTCCACGTCTTCTTCTAGTAATTTATAATTCCAAGTCTTACATTTGAGTTTTTAATCCATTTTGAGTTGATTTTTGTATATAGTGTAATGTAAAAGTCCAATTTCTTTTTCTTTTCTTTTCTTAAATCTGGATATCCAATTTTTCCACCACCATTTATTGAAGAGACTGTCCCTTTCTTGTTATGCCTCCTTGGCACCTTTGTTGAAAATCATTCGGCCATAATTGCATAGGTTCATTTCTGGGTTTTCTATCCTGTTCCATTGGTCACACATCTGTTTTTAAGCCAGTACCATGACATTTTATTACAATAGCTTTATAAAATAATTTGAACTAGGGAGTACATAGCCATTCACATGACTGGTTAAATTTATGCCTAAGTATTTTATCTGCTTATTTTTTTGTTAGTGTAAATGAGATTACTTTCTTAGTTTCTTTTTTCAGGTGATTTGCTGTTAGTGTAAAGAAACACTAATTTTTGTATATTGATTTTGTATCCTACAACTTTACTGGATTTATCAGTTCTAAGTTTTTTGGTGGTCTTCATTTTTTCTTATTAATACATAAGGTCATGTCATGAGCAGGGGTAATTTCACTTCTTCCTTTTCTGTTTGGACAATTTCCATTTCTATTCCTTGCCTAATTGCTTTGGCCAGGACTTCTGGTACTACAGTGCACAGAAATAGCAAGAATGGGCATCATTTACTTGTTCCCGATCTTGGAGAAAAAGCTTTCAACCCTTCACTGTTAAGTATAATGTTTGCTGGGCTTTTCACATATGACCTGTATTATGTTAGTACATTCTTTCTACACCTAATTTGTTGAGAGCTTATATTGTACCATAAAATAATTTTGAATTTTGTCAAATGTTTTCCCCTCATCTTTTGAAATAAACATGTGCTTTTTGTCCTTCCTTTCTAAAAATATGGTGAATCATATTTCTTTTTTTTTTTTTTTGGAGAGATTTTCACTGTAGGGCGCATGCGCTCGCCAGACAGACAGAGAGAGACATAGAGACAGAAAGCGAGAAATCACCCCCCAGGGGGGATGGTCACGCCACAATCCCTTCTCCTCCATTCTCCTCTCGGGATCTTGGGCACGCACGCACAAGCGCCCGGCGTGAGTTTTAAGCCACCGGGTCCGGGACACGAACCGCCGTTGACCACGTGGGAGTCCAGCGACATAGCCATTACGCTAACTGCTGGTTCCCCATATTTCTTGATTTACATATTTTGAAGCATCTTTGCATCACAGGAATAAATTACACTTAATCATGGTGAATGTTTGTTTTAATGTGCTGTTGAATTTGGTCTGCTAGTATGTTGTTGAGGATTTTTGCATCTATGTTCCTCAGGGATACTATTCTGTAGTTTTCCTTCCTTGTAGTGTCCTTATCTGACTTTGGTGTTAGGGTAATACCACTTCATAAAATGAGTTTGGAAGTACTCCTTCCTCTTCAATTTTGAAAGAGTTTGAGAAGGATTGGTATTCTTCAAATGCTTAGCAGAATTCAGCAGGGAAAATTTCAGGTTCTGGACTTTTCATTGTGGGAAGATTTTTTTTTTATATTGGCTCAATTTTCTTACTCATTATCGGTCTGTTAGGATTTCCTGTTTCTTCCTGAGTCAGTCTTGGTAGATTGTATGTTTCTAAGAATTTTTCATTCCTTCTAGGTTACTCAGTTTCTTGTAGAGAGCTGCTAATAATAGTCTCATGTGCCTTTGTATTTCTGGGATATCAATTGTGGTGTCTACTGTTCATGTTTTTACTTAGAGTCTTCTCTCTTTTTGCATTAGATGTCTACATAAAGTTTGTCAGTTTTGTTTATCTAAAAAATAAACAAAACCCTTTTAAAACCAGAAGGTGGCATGGTAGTTAAAGCACTGGACACCAGATGACCAATTGCATAGGTTGAGTCTCAGACCTGGTAGCATGGTCATCCCCTCAGGGGATGATTTCTCACTTTTCCCTCTCTCTCTGCCTCTGCACACATGCCCTATGACAAAAATATAAAAAATAAAATTAAAAAAAGAGAAACTTTTAGTTTCACAATCTTTTAAACTTGTCTTCTAGTCTTGCCTGGAGTAGTTTTCAAGCAACTGGGTCTGGGGCTTGAACCATAATTGACTATGTGGAAGTCCAGTGCCTAACCACCACACCACTTTCTGGTCACTCTGCTCCATCTTTGTTATCTCCTTTCTAAGTTTGAAGTACTTTGTTCTTCTCCTTTTTTTTTTTTTTTTTTTTTTTTTTTTTTTTTTTTTTTTTTTTTTTTTGGGGGGTTTTTCTTTCTTTTTTTTTTTGGAGAGGTTTTTGCTATCGGGCATGTGCACTCACCAGAAAGACAGAGAGAGACAGAGACAGAAAGCGAGATATCACTCCCCAGGGAAGATGGCCATGCCACAATCCCCTCTCCATTCTCCTCTCAGGATCTTGAGCACACACACACGCATGCCCAGTATGAGTTTAAGCTACCAGGTCCAGGACTTGAACCATGGTCAACTACATGGGAGTCCAGCGATATAGCCATTACGCCAACTGCTGGTCTCATTTTTCTCCTAGTTTCTTGAAGTGTAACATTAAGTTGTTTATTTGAGCTCTTCTTTTTTATGTAGGCATTTGTTACTATATGGATCCCTATCAGTCTTGCTTTTTCTGTATCTCCTAAGTTTTTGTATGTATGCCCTCATTTTCCCTTTTTATTTCTTCTTTGATCTATTGGTTGTTTAAAGGCATGTCATTTAACTTCCACATATCTGTGTATTTTCCAAGATTCCCTCTGTTTTTAACTAAAAGTTTCATATCGTCATGATTGGAAAAGATATTCAATATGATTTCAATCTTCTTAAATTTGTGAAGACTTTTTTCTGACCTAATGTATGATTTATCCCGAAGAACGATTTGTGCACACCTGAGAAGACTGTTCAGAGTAATATTCTGTATACATCTGTTAGATCCAGTTGGTCTAAAGTGTAGTTTAAGTCTGACCTTTTCTTACTGATTTTCAGACTCTTCATTCATGAAAGTGGGTTAATCCCCTACTGTTACCGTGTCAGTCTATCCCTTCAGATCGTTTAATATCAGCCTTATATATTTCAGTGCTCCAAAGCTGAATGCATATACAATTGTTACATCTTCTTGATAAATTGACTCCTTTATCATTATATAATGACCTTATTCGTCTCTTTTCACAGTTTTGAATTAAAGGCTCTTTTGTCTGATGTAAGTATAGTTACTATGGCTCTCTTTTGGTTTCTATTTGCATCGAGTTTCTTTTTTCACCCCTTCACTTTCAGTCCATCTACGCATGTTCTAAAGAAGAATGACTGACCCAGCCTGGTGACACAGTCAGTAACAAACTGAACTGCAGTGCTAAAAAGCACATAACCAGCCAAGGGTTTGAATCCCTGGTCAGGCCTAAAAACAAACTATGCCCGTATGCACGTGCCCAGGATCCCAATGAACTGGAGAGTTGGGGAAAGGGGATTGCAGCATGAGGAGACCCTGCTGGGGGTGTTTCTCTCTCTTTCTCTGTCTTTCTTTTTCTTAGGCATATTCTCTACCAGGAACAAACTAAATAAGTTTTTAAAAGAAAGAAAAAAATAAAATAAGGATTAAGGATTGATCTAGACCTCCCTAGATTGTGGGGCCTGGATCCCAGATGGTCAACTGTGGTTCGAGTCCCAGCCCCAGTGGCTTGGAGGGCACGCCAAGTACATGTGTGCACATGCCCAAGGACATAACAGAACTGAAGAGGAGGAGAAGGGATTCTAGTCTGTCCGTGCCCCACTGTGGGGAGTGCTGTTTGCCCTCCCTCTCTCCTTCTGTCTCTGTCACTAGCAAGCACAAGCCCTCTCTGACAAACAAACAAACAAAAAAACCTAAAAAAATTGAAGTGAGTCCTTTGTAGAGTTGGGCAACATAAAGTTGGATCTTACTTTTTACTCATTCAGCAATTTGATGTCTTTTGCTTAGAGAATTGAATCTATTTATATTCAAAGTAATTACTGGTAGAAAAGGACTTACGAAAATCATTTTGTTAACTGTTTTCTAGTTGATTTATAAATTCTTTGCTCCTCTCGTCCTGTCTTATTTTGTGATTTGATGATATTCTATAGTGGTAAGCTTTGAATCCCTTCTTTGTATCTTTCGTGTATCTGCTTAGTTTTTGCTTTGTGGTTACCGTGACGCTTACATAAAACACCTTAAGCTTCTAACGGGCGATAACCACTTAATTTTGATCACTTACCACAAACTCTACACTTTAATTTGACTTCCCTTTTATGTTTTCAGTTTCACATTTTACATCTTTTAATAATTTGTATCCCTTAATAAATTATTACAGCTACGGTTCCTTTTAGTTTTGTCTTTTAAACCATCATACTAAAGATAGAATCGATTTTCACAGCACTATTATGGTATTAGAGAATTCCTAATTTGACGGTTATTTTAGCTAGTTTTTCTGTCACTAACAACCAGACACTACACTGGGTAATTTATAAAGAAGACAGGTTTATTTAGCTCAGTTTTGGAGGTCCAAGGTCAAGGGGCCACCTCTGCTGGAGGGTCTTGGTGGTGGGGGGAACTCTGCAGAGTCCTGAGGTGGTGCAGGGCATCGCATGGCGAGACAGAGCAAGTGTGTCTGTGTGTCCATGTGTCTGGTCTGGTCTCTCTTCCTCAAATAAAGTCACAAGAAATCAGTCACAGAGACTCCTCACCCTAGCTTTCAACACCATAATCAGATCAGGTTTTCACCTCTTCCTACCTTTGCAATATGACCAAATTCCAACCATGAATGTCAGCAAGACATATTCAAAACACAGCATGTGTGTGCTTATTACTTTTAGCAGTGAGTTTTATACTTTCATGTAGCTTCATGTTACTACTTAGTGACTTTTCCTTCAGCTTCGAAGACTCCCTTTAGCAATTCCTATAAGGCAGGTCTCAAGGGAATAAATACCCTCGACTTTTGTTTGTCTAAGAAAAATTTTATCTTCCCTTAAGTGTTGAAGGACAGGGACTAGAACATGGCGTAAAGTCGACCACAGTTCGAGTCCCGGACCTGGCAGCTTAAACTCACACAGGGCGCGTGTGTGTGCATGCCCAAGATCCTGAGAGGAGAATGGAGGAGAAGGGATTGCGGCGTGGCCATCCTCCCTGGGGGTGATTTCTCGCTTTCTGCCTCTCTGTCTTTCTCTGTCTCTCTAGCAAGTGCACACACCCTATAGCATTAGCAAGGGCACACACCCTATAGCAAAAAAAAAAAAAAAAAAAACTCACTAAAAAATAAAATAAATTTTTCGAAGGACAAAGATTGCTGGGTGTAATAGTCCTTCTAGATTCTCTAACCCACTGTCCAGGAGAACAGAACTTGATTAAGTAATCTGCATATACATTTCATGGATTACATTTCCCAGGGGTGTTTACATGGTAGAAGAGAATGCCAATTAACAAAAAGAGGATAAAACTAACATGTTGAAAGGCTCCCCAGAGCAAAATGCAGCCGTCTGAATGACACCAAAAGATGTAATCGGGAGAATTAGAAATAGTTAGATGCTACAGGGAAGCAGTTTTTGCCTCAACATTGTAAAGCGCATTCAATGCGATCCCACGCATTAACGCAAGGGGCAGAAATAAACTCCTGATCAATGAAAGGTTTTAATTAAAGCTACCTACAGAGATTCCACCAACAAGATTTCTGAATTATGTGAACCGGGAGAGATGGATCTGGATAAGGGATTGTCCCAGCATTCTCCTCTCTCTACGCCAACCCATGAAACCTTACATAGCCTCTGAAGATTTCTCCACTTCCTCGCTTTGCTCATTCTCCAGCTGGGAGGGTGCTAGCAGCATTATATGATAAAATGGGGATGACGCGGCAATTCTGCTAGGTAGAGGGAAAGATCAGACTTCCTCAACACCAATGGATACTTGGGTTGAAGAAAGAGTAGAACATGAAGAAGAAGGGGCAGGGGGAACATTACAAATCAATCCGTTTAGACTGGGAAAAGCTGGGAATTGGTCAGGCAGGAGGCAAAGGTGATGGCAGAAGGATGGATTGAGAAAAATGCAAGATATACTCAGAAAAATCTTCTGGGATTCTGAGTCTCACTTTCAAGCACTGTTAGAAATCATCAGTTCAGGGACCAGCAGTTGGCATAATGGCTATGTTGTTGGACTCCCATGTAGTTGACTGTGGTTCGAGTCCCGGACCCGGTGGCTTAAACTCACACTGGGTGCGTGTGCGTGCGTGCCCAAGATCCCGAGAGGAGAATGGAGGAGAAGGGATTGCGGCATGGCCATCCCCCCAGGGGGTGATTTCTTGCTTTCTGACTGTCTCTCTCTGTCTTTCTGGCGAGCACACATGCCCTATAGCAAAAATCTCTCCAAAGAAAGAAAGAAAGAAAGAAAGAAAGAAAGAAAGAAAGAAAGAAAGAAAGAAAGAAAGCAAGAAAGAAAGAAAGAAAGAAAGAAAGAAAGAAAGAAAGAAAGAAAGAAACCATCAATTCAGTCACAGAACCTGCCAAACCACAGAAATGTACAGAACGCATTCTCTGGGCTGTTGCAAAGGACTGACTGCTATCTGAATTGCCTTTTCAAGGATTCAGAATTTTCATGATTTACACTGGTAACAACAACAACAACAAAAAAGTAAATTACAAGAAGGAACTAAAAGCTCAAATCTCTAAAATGAACAATAATATGCACTGAAATAAGAAATGCTCAAAAAGGCAAATTCTTTTTCAGCTACATTTTTTATTGTAGAAATGCAAAACATCTAGAACAATGGCTCACTCTTTCAGAAACCAACAGGAAGTAACATTACATATTAATATTCTTCTTGTAAGAAGCTCTTTTTGTAACTTGATATTATGAACATACTTAGAGCATTACATTAGGCAAGAGGATCACAGCTCACCCAGACCTGTGGAGGGGCTCTCTCTCTCTCTCTCTCTCATATGGGTGTATGCGTTGCAGCGTGATTAAAGAAAGAAAATAGGCAGAATAGAATATATTTTCAAGTAGTGACCTAGAAGATTTGTTTTGTTTTGTTTTGTTTTTGTTTTTGCCATACGATCCGTGCGCACGCCGGAGAGAGATAGAGAGAGCATTTTGTGAGAAATCATCCCCCGGAGGATGGCCACACTGCAATCCCTTCTCCATTCTCCTCCTGGGATTGTGGGCATGCACACACACACATGCCTGATGTGATTTTCAAGCCATTGGGTCCAGGACTCGAACTGTGGTCAGCTATATGGGGGTCCAGCACCTTAACCATTATGCCACTGGCTGACCCAAAGATTTAATTTTTTAATACTAGAGGAAATAGCAAAGCAGAAAAGAAACCAAGAGAATGCTGCAATTTATTTCACTCTTCTATAATAGCAAGGCACCCTTCCGTTATAACCTGGGTACGGTATTAAAAAGCATATATCCTATCAATGTACCCAAAGTGATTTTCCTCCAAAGAGAAACACAGATTTCTCATTCTATTTTATAGGCATTTTGGGTAAAAGCCTCCTGTGATCTCCGCTCTCCATCTTTAGAGAAGATGAAGCTCCCTGGTGTGGAAACCACCTCTGTGACTCCTTCAGCTAATTGAGGTCTGGAGTGAGGCATAGAAAAGCGTGGGGCTAGACTCTGAGCTGGGTGTACCCTGAGCTCATCCATTGTCTAAGAACCCGGGCAGGCCACTTCATCAGTCTAGGCCTCAGTGTCCTGGCTTAGTGATGGAGAAGGCATGATCTCATTTTCTCCCTGCTGTGAGGAGAGTGGGAAAACTGACGACAGCACACACTCAGTGAGCTATGACGTATGTGGCAGACGTATGATGGGATCATTCATTGTTTTCCCTTTTATTAGAGGTTTTTTTCTTTCTTTCCTTCTTTCTTTCTTTTTTTTTCCTACAGAGTGTGTGCACTCACCAGAGAGACAGAAACAGACAGAAAATGATAAATTACCCCCCAGAGGGATGGCCATGCAGCAATCCTTTCTCTTCCATTCTCCTCTCCAGATTTTGGGCATGCATGCACCTGTGCCAGGCGTGAGTTTTAAGTCTACGTGAATTTTTAAGTCGCCGAGTCCAGGATTTGCACTGCAGTCAGCTATGTGGGAGTCCAGCAATGGAACCATTACGCCATCTGCTGGTCTCAATATCATTCACTTTTGAAAATAATTATTTATTTATTATTATTATTTCTTAATTTGCTATAACGCGTATGCGCACACCAGAGAGAGAGAGAGAGAGAGTGAGAAAATAAGCCACCAGGTCTGGGAATTAAACCAACGTCGGCCACATGGGAGTCCAGCACCTTAACCACCATGCCACAAATAGCATTAATTTAACATTAGTAAAGCCAGGGTCGGGCAATGGCACAGTGGTAACAAAACTGGACAGACATGGAGGGTTCTGAGTTCGTGTTCCAAGACCTTCCTGTGCACGCAGGGTGTGTGTGTAGGATGTGCGTGCTGGGTGTGCGTGCAGGGTGTGCGTGCAGGGTGTGTGTGCTGGGTGTGCATGCTGGGTGTGCGTGCAGGGTGTGCGTGCAGGGTGTGTGTGCTGGGTGTGCGTGCAGGGTGTGCATGCTGGGTGTGCGTGCAAGGTGTGTGTGCTGTGTGTGCGTGCTAGGTGTGCGTGCTAGGCGGTCTGGGCAGACTAAGGCTGCAGGTGGACTGTGCAAACCCCTTTAGGGGTGGCTCTCTCTCTCTCTGTATCTCTCTCATGAGGTAGATAATATGCATAAATAGGGTTTTTAACTAGTAAGCATGGAAAGGAGAGTAGCACCCTCAAGTTCTCCTGATAAGAAGGGACAAAACCGGAGAATGGACCACCATGGGACAGGGGCTCACTCAGAGGGCTGAGAGCTGTGCCACCTGAGGAACTGGAATCAGAACTGCAGTCGTCACGAATCAAGCTTCTCTCTCAGTTCTGGCTCTTTTATCCCCCCATAAAATAGTACCTTGTGGGCCAATTTCAGGTTTCCAGGGGTTAGCCTGGCATGGTTCCAGTGCCCACCGCGGCTCTCACCTGGCTAGAGGGGCGGGAAGAGAGAGTCCTCAGCAAAAGGAAAGCATCACGAGGTGGAGGGACATTCCAGCGTCTTCCATGGCAGGCACATTAGAATATTTTAAACAGGAAGAGGCCAGCCGGTGCTGTGGTGGTTAAGGTGATGGGCTATCACATGGCTGACCAAGGTTCAAGTCCTGGACCTAGCAGCTTGGAAATCTCACCAGGTGAGTGTGTGTGTGTGCCGAAAATCCTGAGAGGAGAATGGAGAAGGTAGTTCATACAGCTATCCCTCTGGGGAGAGGGGTGATTTCTCACTTTCCCTCTCTCTGTCTCTCTCTGTCTCTTTCCAGCAAGTGTATGCACATGCCCTATTGCAAAAACCAAAAACATTACATCTTGAGAGTAAGATTTATATACATTTTTCTGCCAAATTCAAAGTCCTTGTAGTGGCACAGAAGTTCACAGGAATATGAAAATGTAAGCATATTTATAGGCAAATTGTTTACACCATTAACGTAAGCCTGACTTCATAACTCTCTTACTAGTCTGAGTTTTAAAGCTTAGGACTGAGTAGTAAGCACTTCTCAGCCTTGTCTAGCCCAACTACCTGGCATCCTTCAAACGCACACTAATTACATTCCATCCCGTGTCCCCACATGAGTCATGGGTTTGCAAATCCCTGCACCTCTCTCTCCTCATTCATTCAGCAAATACCACTTGAGGTATTACTTTTACATAGTCTATATCCTAAACACTATTCTAAGCACTAGAGGAGCCCTCTTGAGGTTTACATTCAAGAAGGGAAAGATGGGACCAGCAGTTAGTGTAATGGCTATGTTGCTGGGCTCCCATGTAGTTGACCACGGTTCGCGTCCCGGACCCGGTGGCTTAAAACTCACACCGGGCACATGTGCGTGCATGCCCAAGATCTCGAAAAGAGAATGGAGGAGAAGGGATTGCGGCGTGACCATCCCCCCTGGGAGGTGATTTCTCGCTTTCTGTCTCTCTGTCTCTGTCTGTGTGGCGAGCGCACGCGCCCTATAGCAAAAACCTCTCCAAAAAAAAAAAAAAGAAGGGAAAGAAAAAGAATGAACAAGTACGTGGTGCCAACAGATGGTATGAAAGTTAAGGCAGCTGGATCCCACATGGTCAACTGCATGGTTCAAGTCCTGGACCCAGCAGCTTGAAAAACATGCTGGGTTCATACTCAAAGCAGAATGGAGGAGAAGGAATTGTGCATGGCCAACCTCCCCATAGGGTGATTCCTCTCTCTCTCTCTCTCGCTCTCTCTCTCTCTCTCTCATGAGTGCACGTACCTATAGTTTAAAAAAAAGCGGGGGGGGGGAACCAGCAGTTAGCATAATGGCTATGTCGCTGGACTCCCACGTAGTCGAACGCGGTTCGCGTCCCGGACCCAGAGGCTTAAAACTCACACCGGGCGCGTGTGCGTGCGTGCCCAAGATCCTGAGAGGAGAATGGAGGAGAAGGGATTGCAGCGTGACCATCCCCCCTGGGGGGTGATTTCTCGCTTTCTGTCTCTCTGTCTCTCTCTGTCTGTCTGGCGAGCGCAAGCGCCTTATAGTGAAAAAAAAAAAAAAAACTCTCCAAAAAAAAAAAGAGTGAACAAGTATATAATTAAATAATTACTGATATTGACAAGTGTTCTGAAGGAGACAAGCTTTGCAGCCCACAGCTGAGAGATGAGCTGGAAAGGACAAGGAGGGCAGGGCCCCGCAGCTCCTCGTGAGGGGTTTGGCTGTCCGACATCAGGGCAGCACCTTTCCTCCCACCTCACTGGCCGTCCTTTTTGCTTCCTGCCCTTCCTGTATCCAGTCCCTAAATAATTAGACTTTTTCATGGTCTCATCCTGAATAGAAAAAGTGCAGCTGGAGAACTCTTTTTATTATTATTATTATTATTAGATTTTTGCCAGACAGTGCATGCACTCACTGGAGAGAGACAGAGAGAGGGAAAGTGAGAAGCCAGCCCCCAGGCAAAATGGCCACACTGCAACCCCTTCTCCTCCATTCTCCTCCCAAGATTTTGGGCAATAACAAAATAAAATGAATAATTCTTTAAAAAAAAAAAAAGGCTGAAGGCGAAGAGAGGGAAAAATATATCAGATTAAATATCAGACAAAACTATGTAAGAGATGAAATGAAACTTAGACAATAAAAGCATCGGTGGAGAGGGACCAGCAGAGGGCGTAATGGTCACGTTGCTGGACTCTCACTCTGTCAACTGCAGTTCAAGTCCGGGATCAGAGGGCTTTAAAGTCAAGCTGGACATGAGTGTGTACATGCCCAAAATCCCCAGAAGGGAACGGAGGAAAATGGTTTGCGGTGTGGCCATCTCCTCTAGTGGGGTGGTTTCTTGCTTTCTGTCTGTTTCTTTGGTGAGTACACATACCCTATAGCATAAAAACTCTCTTTAAAAAAAAAAAAAAAGCATTGGAAGGAAGAGGTTCATTATATATAATTACTAGGAGCAATCTAGCAAGAAGATATCGCTGTTATACTTAGAAACATGTATGGCCCTAATTCACAGTTTCCAAATATATGAAGCAAATGTTGACAGGCTTGCAAGGAGAAAATGA
Source organism: Tupaia belangeri chinensis (assembly GCF_000334495.1). NCBI lineage: Eukaryota > Metazoa > Chordata > Mammalia > Scandentia > Tupaiidae > Tupaia > Tupaia belangeri. The sequence goes on along the minus strand of NW_006160227.1, from coordinate 928,543 downwards.
CAAATCTATAATTGAAGTCATAGATTTCAACAAACCTCTCTAGATAATTGATAGATTTCTTCTTAGAAGAAAATTAGCAAGTACCTGATATTTATGTAATAATGCGCAAGCTTGAGCCAGCAAATGACTGAGAAACCAACAATTAAAGAACAGTCTTCCGAAACACATGTGAGACATTCATAAAAATCTATCCTTCCACAGCGATCAAGCAAGTCTCAACACATTTCAAAGACTCAATCCTGGGCTCCAATGCACCAAATCGCAAATCGATAACAAGAATGTTGTTTAATGCTTCTGTCTTTTGGTTAAAGATGACAGAATGAACACAAACACTTAATTCTGCTACCTCCAGAATGATTGGAACTATACTAAATATAAAAGATGGTTTTATTTTGGTTTTCTTCTTAAGGTAGAAGCCACGAGGACAAAGAAAATAGGAGAAGGTATGACAGCCCCCAAATTGTGGATACTGGAAAATGAAAGAAGGAGAGGTGATCAACAGCAGATTTGCGAGAACTGAATCCGAAAACGGCAGTGCAGAGACAAGAGAAATAGCCTGGGTTATACTGGAGAGCTCCACGACCAAAGTCTCTGGAAGTAGACTCCTGTTATAGGTAGAGACTTGCAGGTCAGCTTAGTATAAGAGTAGCTGGTGGGGGGGCCAGCAGTTGGCATAACGGCTATGTTACTGCACGTCCATGTAGTTGACCACGGTTCGAGTCCTGGGGCTCAACTTCATGCCAGGCATATATGTGTGCGTGCCCAAGATCCCGAGAAGAGAATGGAGAAGGGTTTGTGGTGTGGCCATCCCCCCTGGGGGGTGATTTTTCGCTTTCTGTCTTTCTGTCTCTCTCTGTCTTTCTGGGGAGTGCACGTGCCCTATAGCAAAAAATCTCTCAAAAAAAAAAAAAAAAAAAAAAGAGTATCTGGGGGTTGGTTGCAGGCTGCTCTCAATGCTGGAGCCACATGGCTGATCAGAGCTCAGGTCCCAGGCCCACCTGAGACAAGCTGGACATGCAAGTGCCTGCCAGTGATCATGGCCGGCTCAGAGGCCTGGGGGGAAGGACTGTGGCCTGATGAGACTGCCCTCTCTTTTTCCTATTCTCCATTGCTCCCTCGCTCTCTCTCTCTCTCTCTCTCTCTCGTGAAAGACATAAGATAAACTTAAAACAGGGAGCAGTTAGGCCTCTAAGTCCTCTCGGCTGCTATACTCGATAGGGTGACCCACGTCCCTGCTCCTCCCCTTAATTCCTACGAGAAACCGGAGTTCACTCTCTGAAAGGGTTAAAAACAGGGTTACCCCCCACCATCCACTGACTGCATTTGAAGATAGGGGTACTTCTGAAAACAGGCAGGACTAAGGGAAAGTTTGTTTTCTAACTGTTGGGGGGAAAGAAAACACAGCCCAGGCCACACTGAAATTCAAGAATGCTGGCAGCCAGGATTCTACCTTCCCATGAAGAATGAGAGAGCCTCTGAGCTGTTCAAGAAAAAACTAAGGGCCAGGCCTGTGGCCTGGTGATTAGGGGCGCCAGCTCCCATGTGCCTGGCTGTGAGGTTCAAACCCAGCCCCAGGAGTTTAGGAAACACTGAGAGGGAACACGCATACCTGAAATCCTGTCAGGATGGAGAAATGGAGGTAAAGGGATTGGGGTGCGATCACACCTCATGGGAGGGAGATTTTTCCCTCTGTCTCTGTCTCTCTGGCTGGCACACATACCTTCTGGCAAATAAGAAAAAAAAAAGAAAAAATTAAAATAGTGACATACTGATAAGGTCTACTGGATCACTGACATTGAACACACATAACTTTCTTTAAAAAAATACTTAATTTTATTTATTATTATTATTTTCTAATTTTCTATAGCACGCATGCAATTAACAAAGAAAGAGAGAGAGAGAAAGTAAAAAAGCAAGCCACCAGGCCTGGGACACAAATCGTGGCTGGCCATGTGTGAGTCTCCCCAACTACCCCACCACCTGCTGGCCAACACACCTAACTTTCAGTCAACTTAATTTAGGGCCCCACCTTAACACCTGAGAAGACGGTTAGGAATAATGTTTTTGTAGGCAGTATAAAATAAAACACAAAGACTAAACCCATGAATAGGGGAAAAAGTAACTGGAAAAATCAGGGTTATGTACAGAAATGAAAGCTTTAAAGGCACCCATCCATCCATCCATCCATCCATCCATCCATCCATCCATGTCCATGAGCTGACGAATGGATAAACAAAAGGTGGGGTCGCAATACAACGGAATGTCGTTCAGCAGCAAGACAGAATGAAGTACCACGATACAGATGAATTGTGAAACACTGTGCTAAGGTAAAGAAGCCAGGGAGGAGACCACACGCTGCAGAACCCCGCAGGGGTGAAGTGCCTGGAACAGGCAACTCTGTAGAGACAGAAAGCAGAGCAGTGGTTGCCTGGGGCTGGGGAGGTAGAGGGAAGTGGGGATATGACTGCTAAAGGGGAAGGCTTTATTCTGGGGTGAGAAAAATGTCCTCAAATCAATTGTGTGGTGGTTGGACAACTCTGCCACTATACTAAAAACCACTGGATGGTACACTTTGAATGAAAATTTTAAGAGAAAAAAATTATTGGGACCAGTGGGTGGCATGGTGGTTAAGGTGTTGGACACTACCATATGGTCAACCACAGTTCAAGTCTCAGACTTGGAGGCTTGCTTTCTCTCTCTCTCTTTCTCTTTCTGAGTGTGTGTGTGTGTGTGTGTGTGTGTGTGTGTGTGTGCACATGCACGTGCGTGTTTCTCTCTGGTCAAATTAAAAATAAATGAATGAATAAATAATGTTAAATAAACAATTCTTTAGAAAGAAGAGAGAGAAAAAGTATGAAACAGGAAGAAAACTCAAGAGGAAGGTTGCAAGAAAGAGTGAGGTGATCTTCCAAAAAATGAAGAGAAAATAGGGATGGAAAGCTAAAGAGAGAAAAAGAAAGAAGAAAACTAGCTGATCAGTCCAGAAGGTTCAACATCCAAACAGTAGTAGTTCCAGAAAAGAGAGGAAAAAAAGAAATATATGGATTAGAAATCAACAACAAAAGAATTCAAACAAAGAAAAAAAAAAAGTCCCACAATTGAAGGCCTTATTTTCTAGACTGAAAAGGCTTCATAGAGTCAAACAGATGAGAGCAGACTTCCATCAAGATTGATCCTTATAAATCAGAACAGCAAGCCAAAGAGAACATTTTAAGCACGTTCAGGGAAGAGGGCAGAAACAGAAGGCATTCAAGAAAGAAGAAATCCACCCAAAGGATAGGAGAACAGTCAGAAAAATACTTGGACATCCATGTTTCCTACAGAATTACTCATAATCTCTAAGACACAGAATCAACCCAAGAACAGAGGAATGGATTGAAAATATGTGGCACATATTCACCATGAAATACTACTCAGCCACACACACACACACACACACACACACACACACACACGAGACCTTGACATTTGACACAAAATGAACAAATACACAAGACTTTTTTTTTTTCAGTTTGCTATAGGGTGCATGCACGCACTGAAGGAGAGAGAAAGTGAGAAACCCCCCCCCCCCAGGAGGGATTGCCACATTGCAATTTGAGGCATGTGCCCGCACGTGCCCAGCGTGATTTTTAAGCCTTAGGTCCAGGACTCAAACAGTGGTCGACCATGTGACAGTCCAGCACCTTAATCACTTTGCCACCTGTTGGTCCCCAGGTATGGAAGATTTACTGCTAAGTGAAGCAAGCCAGACTATGAAAGAGAGGCATTGTATGTCCCCACTCAGTATATACCAAATGTCTGCAATCTATGGCAGAAACTGAGAGCCTGGAAGGTAAAACAGCATGGAGGACAATTGTAGGCACTGGAGACAGGATAGGAGGGGGTGGGAGAAAGGGGGTCAGGGGAAGAAAAACACATTTCACAGGCATAAAAATGGAAAGTTATCTGTTGGTGGTAATGTATGTGGTTATATCTTTGACTTGACTGATATGCACCATATTCGTGCTGGGAAAAAACCATTTTGTACACTGTAAAGATGTACAGTGATTAAATGAAATTTTAAAAATTAAAAATAAGAGAGAGAGAGAAGAAATCAAAGTGACTTCAAACTTCCCAAGAATAATACTAGCAGCAAGAAGATAAGGGAGCAATGCCTTCAACATTCTGAGAAAAATCACTTCCAACCTCAAACTGAAGAATGCCTGAGGGGACCAGCAGATGGCGGAATAGTTACATCACTGGACTCGAACCCATATGGCGGACGGAGGTTTGAGTCTCAGACCTGGCGCTTTGAAACTCATGCTGGGTGCATGTGCATGCCCAAAATCCCAAGAGGAGAATGGAGGAGAAGGGATCGTGGCATGGCTATCCCTCCAGGGGGTGATTTCTCGTTTTCTGTCTCTCTGTCTATCTTTCCAGTAAGTGCACATCCCTATAGCAACAATCTCTTTTTTTAAAAAACAGTGCTCGAGAGGTAAAGAGATTGAAGACAGACAAGCTTTTCTAGGAAAGGAACAAGGAAACTGGGAGGTAGCTACAGAGTAGTGAAGTCAAGGAAGTGTTTTCCTGTGTGTGTGTGTGTGTGTGTGTATGGGGGGATATTTAAGACAAGGGAGTCTGGAGCTTGCAATCTGGAGATGAGAATTATTAGTAGAGAAGGGGAAATTGATGCTACTTGGAACCCCCCACTATCAGCTCTGGGAGGCACCGTTTGTAGCAGCATAAGGAGGAGCAGAGGACATGCCCACTGAGTCTCCATGAATCTTCTGAACACCATCAACGCCAACTGCAATCAGATCCTTAGTTGCAACTGTGTGACTCACATACGCCTCGCTGGGGCCGGCAGGTGGCATGGAGGTTAAGGCAGCTGGATCCCACATGACCAGCTTCACAGTTCAAATCCCAGACCTAGTGGCTTGAGAGTCACACCGGGGGCATGTATGTGTATGCATGCCCCAAATCCCAAAAGGATCATGAAGAAGAAGGGATTGCGGCATGGCCACCTCCCCAGGGGGTGTTTTCTCACTTTCTCTCTCTCACTCTTCTTCTATCCCTGGTAAGCACATGCACCGTATAGCAAAACCTAAAATAAATAAATAGATAAACCTTGCTGATCTAGAACTTCAGAGCCCATGAAGTGAATCTACTGGGGAGGTAATATTGCTGATAATACTTGAAGGCCTACAGAAGAGGTCTTCAATGCAGAATTGTCTGGGAGAAAATATTGATTCTCTTGGTTCTGTAGCTCAAGCTGTAATGCTTGACAATTTGATCACACATTAGGAGCTCCAAGAAAAGCCTATCCTCCTCAGTCTAATACTTAAGTCGCATAAGCTCTCCAACGGGAGCTGCGGAAAGGACTGAAGCAATTGGCAAGTCCAACATTCTCAGCGTGAAGAAGAAGAATCTAAAGACCTTAGAGATGCAGTGATTTTCCTGAGGACCAAAGATCAGAAATCCTGTTTGAAATGTTTGGGACCAATAATGTTGAGACTGGATTAAACAAACATACACACGTACATACACTCAAACACACACACATACACATACACTCAAACACACACACGTACATACACTCAAACACACACACACACATGCTGTTTTTAGTATCTGAAAGACAAAACAACAAAAAGCCTCAAAGGCAGAAGCAGAACTGAGCTTAGAATTCCAATTGCTTTTTTTTTTTTTTTTTTTTTTTTCGCTTTTTGACATTGGGG
>NW_006160227.1:913707-922704 GCF_000334495.1 Tupaia belangeri chinensis | reverse complement strand
CACACACACGTGCCTGGCATGAGTTTAAGCCACTGGATCCGGGACTCAAACCATGGTCAGCTACATGGGAGTTCAGCGACATAGCCATTATGCTAACTGCTGATCCCCAATTCCATTCTCTTTCATTTCCTCGATCCTGCCCTGATGATACCAACCTTTTTAACCTCTGCAACCTCCTCCATGAAAAGGCCACACTCCCTTTTCCTCAATTCTCCTCTGGGATTTTGGGCACACACGCACACGCATCTGGCATGATTTCCAAGCTGCCTGATGTGCTATATTACTGGATCAATGAACGCTACAGAGGTTATAGCAACAGTTGATAAGTAGCCAAATAAAACACCAATAATTTGGGCACAAATAACAGTCATTTATTTGTCAAGGTCCTAAAGAAAGTCCCAGGATATGCACAAACAGATCCTAACACCTGCAACAGAGAAGTCTGCGTTGCTCAGGGGGATATAAATAGTATCCTCCCATCTTTTAGTCTCATCTCAACTTGCAAATCTCAAAACCAATGACTACATAAACAGGAGCAAGGGCCTGGGAAGTGTTCAGTTAAAACACTATTAGAGGGCCGAGGTGATGCAGTGGTTAAGGCACTGGACTCCATGTGGTGGAATGGTTCAAGTCCCCGGCCTGGAGGCTTGAGACTCACTCCAGGGTCATGTGTGTGCATGCCCCAAATCCCAACAGCTGGCAAAATGGAGGAGAAGGGATCGCACCATGCCCCATGGGAGAGGAAGGTTCCCCCCCCCCTTTCTCTCTGACAAGCACACATATCTCCTGGCAACTAAAAAAAAAAAAAAAGAAAAGAAAAGAAAGAAAGAAAAAAAAGGAGAACTGAAAAAGATCTTTCCTATAGAGGAAAAGGAAACATGATACATGAATATCCAAAATTATCAATAAATACAATCTTTTTTTATATTTCTTAAGAGCGATATTTGTTACAGGGTATGTGTGCTCACCGGAGAGACAGAGAGACAGAAAGGGAGAAATCACCCCCCAGGGGGGATGGCCATGCCGCAATCCCTTCTCCTCCATTCTCCTCTCGGGATCTTGGGCACGCACGCACACGCGCCTGGCGTGAATCAAAGCCACTGGCTCCGGGACTCGAACCACAGTCAACTGTGTGGGAGTCCAGCAATGTCATTACACCATCTGCTGGTCCCAATAAATACAATCTTCTAACAGTCTCTTATATAATAATATGGTGATGCTGAGAATACTTATTAAGGCAGCTCAACAAAGGGACGTAATGTGGACTACAGGGAAACAGGGGTTTCATAGAAGACTTTAGCCTTGGAGGATGAAAGGGATTTCACAAGGAAAGGTCTACCAACCAACTAGACTTGAAGCAGTCAGAGGAATGACCTCCCCTTTTTATCTATAACTTCACTTAAAATCTCAACAGGAATGTGTTCTGTTTCTTCTCCCTTGGTAAAATCTGCATCTGTCTTTTCTCCCCTCAGATGAAATAATTTAACAAAGCCTGTGAAGAGGTTCTACGGCAGAACAGCTCTACGTTCTGAGTGTAGCTGCCACGCCACCCTCTGTGATGCTGGGACGCCAGCGTGTTTATTTTCATACTGTACAAGCTGCCGACACTGATATAAGCACACAGGTGTTGTCGGGATGGAGGGTGGGGAGTATTTGGGCAGAACCCAATAGCTATGCAGATACGATACCCAATTTGCCTAACAGTCGGCCAGATTCTCCACGGAAGCCTCCGAAAGTTCTTGTGAACGTGTTCAACGGACACCTTGCAGTTTGATTAGACTTCTCCCCACCCTGAGTCTTTGCTGAAACAACCGGCTCCAGTGATCTCTGTTTTCATAAGTTAGAGTTTGTTTTCACCTCTGATGTTAAAACAGCTGCTTTGGGGGCTGACAGGTGGTATGGTGGCTAAAGGCGCTGGACTCCCACATGCCCGACCGTGGCTCAAGTCCTGGAACTGGCAGCTCACTTTCTCACTTTCTCTCTCTCCCTCCCTCTCTTTCTCTCTCTCTTTGATCCAACTGGAAAATAATAATAATAAATAAAGTTTAAAAAAAGACAGTTCTAAAAGCAATGTGTCAGCTGCTGTCAGGGTTTGCTTGTTTTTTATTTCTTAAAGATTTTTTACCATAGGGCATGTGCACTCACTGGGGAGACAGAGACAGAGAGGGAAAGTGAGAAATCACCCCCAGAGGGATGGCCACACCACCATCTCTTTTCCTCAATTATCCTCTAGGATTTGGGGCATCCACGCACACGCCCCCAGCATGATTTTCAAGCTACTGGTTCAGTACTTGAACCACAGTCAGCCTTATGGGAGTCCAGTGCCTTAACCACCTCCTATCTGCTGGTCCTTGCTTTCTGTTGTTTAAAACTAAACTTTTAATTTTGTGGGATAGTTTTAAATGTACTGAAAAGCCATAAAGGTAGCACACCAAGTTCTCCTAGCTGTAACTCCAGCCTCCCCTGTTAACAGCTTACATCAGTATGTACATTTGTTATAATTTATAAGCCAATATCGAACTAACATACTTTATTCGGCTTTCCTCAGCGTTTATCACATACCATAATATTCACATACCATACTATTCATCCTTCTAAAGTGAGTGTACGATTCATTTGGGTTTTGTATATTCACTACTATGTCATTCCAGACATTTTTGTTACCCAAAACAGAAACCAAGTACTCATTAGCAGTCGTCCCCTAACGCCCCATTCCTATTGCCTACCTCCAGTCCTAAGCAACCGTTAGCTTCTCTCTGTCTCTAGAAAGTTCTAATTATGTTCCATCAGTCTTTTTCTTCACCAATACCACACTGCCTTGATAACTGCAATTTTACAAGAAATCTTGAAGTCAGGTTGTGTGCATCCTTCAACCTTGTTCTTCCTTGATATTGTGTTGGCTATTCTAGAACTTTCACCTTTCCAAATAAACTTTAGAATCACATTGTTGATCTCTATTAAAAAAAAATAGCTTGCTGGGATTTTGATTAGTATTACATTGAATATACAGTTCAAGTTGGCAAGAAGTGAACTTTTAATAATATTGAGTCTTCCAATCCATGAACATAGACTATCTCTCCATTTATTAAGATTTTTTTCATTACTTTTGTAGTTTTCTGCTTATAGATTTGCACATATTTTGTTAGATTTATGCCTAAGTATTTTTTATGTATGGTGCTATTGTAAATGGTAGCATTTTTAAAGAGATTTATGCTATAGACAGAGAGTGGGAAAGTGAGAAGTACCTATAGGGTGCATGTCCCAGACAGAGAAAGACAGAGAGGCAGAAAGTGAGAAATCACCCCCACTCCCAGGGGGGATGGCCATGCCACAATCCCTTCTCCTCTATTCTCCTCTTAGGATTTTGGGCATGCATGCACATGCGCCCAGCGTGAGTTTCAAGCCTCAAGGCCCAGGATTCAAAGGATCTCACCGAGGTGGTGGTGGTTCCTCTGGAAGCAGGTGGTAGCTGTATGCTTCATGGAAAAGCCATTGTCATAATCATCTGGATCTTCAGCAGGGAGGTTCTCCTTTCTGTTTCTGTTGACTTTCTTCCTCTAAAGTAGCTTCTGCACAACCTGTTGCATTTATGTAAGCAAGGTAGGCAGGGGAATTGTGATAGGCCTTCCGAGATTCATTGTACTGTCTTTTCTGCTTCGTATTCATTTAAATATTCTTGTTTCTCTTCATCCGTGAGATCTTGTCACATGCGACCAATAATCTTGCCAGTCTCCCACAGTTTGAGGTCAGGGTTGGAAGCCTTTACTTGGTCCCCCACCTTTCTGCTGTACCTCATGTAGGGGACCAGTGGCTTATCTGGTGGCTCTGGGGGTTTTGGAATCATTATACCAGAGGACGCTGTGACTAGGCTGTTGGTGCCTGGGTTCCCTCCCAGCCTGAAGTTGTTATAGGTAAGATGACTGTATGGATTGTGTCCCACAAACCCTGGTGTGCTGGGAATTTGTGTTGCAGGAGCTGGGATGGGAGGTGGGGAATTAATTGATCTTTTTGACATTTTAGAAGATTAAGTTCTCAGTTCTTTAATAATGAATTTGAGACACCATGGGCAATGAAATCCAATAGTAGCATTTTTAAAAAATTCAATTTCTGATTACTCATTGCTGGTATATAGGAAAACAATGGACTTTTGTATACAAACCTTGTATCCTACCACCTTTTTCTGCTCACTTATTAGTTCCAGAAGGGGTGTATGTATGTAAATTCTTAGCAATTTTCTACATAGACAATCATGTCTTCTGTGAATACAGACAGTTCTATTTCTTCCTCCAAAATATATGCAGCTTTTATTTCTTTTCCTTGTCTTATTGCACTAGCTAGGTTATCCAGTATGATGTTTAATAAAAACAGCAAAAGAGACATTTTGCCTTATTCCAAATATTAGGGGGAAAGCATGGTTTCTCACCATTAAGTATGTTGTTATTTGTAGGTTTTTTGTAAGACATTCTATACCAAGATGAAGAAAATTTCCTCTCTTCCTTGTTTGCTGAAGGCGTTTATCATGAACGGAGGTTGCATTTTGTCAAAGGCTTTTTCCAGTATCAATTAGTGGCTTTCAAAAATCTTTTTCAAATATTTCTACTGTTCTTTTTCTATTCACTTCGTAATATTCTAATTACACAAGACATATCTGTTGAAAATGCCTAATTCTTAGAAGTTTTGTTGGTGTTATTTTAAACTCTTTCTTTGTTTTTGCATTTCTGCCTGACATGTTTCCACTGACATATCTTCAAGCTCACTGCTTCCTTTCTTGGTTGTATCCAGGTTACTGAATAGCTCAAAGACATTCTCCATTTGTTACAGTTTTTCACTTCTAACATTTCCTTTCCATTCTTCCCTACAGCTTCCATCTTTCTGCTTACATTATCCATCTGTTCTTTCATATAATCTATTTTTTCCATCACAGCCTTGAATATAGTAATCGAGCTTATTTTAAATTTCCAAAACCTAATAATTCCAAAACCTGTGTCATATCTGAGTCTGATTCTAAAGCTGGCTTTGGAAACACTTCAGACTATGTTTTTATTCCTTTAAGCATAAACTGTGATTTTTTTTGTTAGAAGCCAGATATATATTTTGATTCGGAACTGGAGTAAACAGGTCTTTTCAGTTGAGGTTTTATGTTCATTTGGCTCAGGATTTGGCTGTGTTTAATATTTCTGGAGCAATAGGTGCCCGAAGCTTTAGATTCCTCTAGTGTCCCTATCTGTGTCTCTCCCGTTGTCTTTGGGCTTCCTTGAGAACTCCCCGGGATAGTCTGTCACAACTCTTTCAGCTCCAACCCAGTAATGATACTGGAGCCCTGCTGGTGTGGAGGTAAGATACTGTGGGGGAAGGATTCATTCTACAATCTCATCATTAAATCTCAGTCTTTCCAAGGGCCTGTGCCCTGGCCTGTGGCCTTCATGAGTATTTCTGTTTACCCCCCAAATCCCAGTAGGTTAAATAGTAAGAACAGAGAGAGTTGGAGTCTAAGAAATGCTCTTCCATTAGTTGGAAGGGCTCTGGTAAAGCCTTTGACCTGGAAAAGCAGGTCTTTATTAAAAACGTTAGGTAGGGACCAGCAGTTGGCATAATGGCTATGTTGCTGGACTCCCATGGAGTCGCCCACAGTTGGAGTCCCAGACCTGGTGGCTTAAAATTCACGCCAGGCGCGTGTGCATGCGTGCCTAAGATCCTGAGAGGAGAATGGAGGAGAAGGGATTGTGGTGTGGCCATCCTCCCTGGGGGGTGATTTCTCACTTTCTGTCTCTCTGTCTCTCTCTGTCTTTCTGGGGAGCGCACGTGCCCTATAGCAAAAACCTCTCAAAAAAAAAAAGTTAGGTATATTTCACAGTGGTTACTCTTCCCCTCTTTCAGTCAGAATCAAGATGGACATTGTGAGAATCAGGTATGTCTCCTGGAAGTACAAACCACAAAAGTGTGAAGTTGCTCTTAATACTGTAGCCCCACAAATTTCTCACTTAAGCCAGTTCATATTCAGCCTCCATCATAATAATTTATTTAATAATAATACAATAATTTAATAATTCACCAAAATAATCATTTAAGTGTCCTACCAGTTCGTGGCTCTAGCAGCTACTGCTACTGCTCCAAGTAAACAGTTCTCAGTTGTCTCGTATAAAGATAGAAGCAACGACTTCCGAGCTCTTTAATTATTCGGGTACATATCTTTGACTGCATTTTCACGCTTATGGTTTAACCAATCAGTATCTTGAGAAATCACTTTGGAAACATACAGGGGTACTTCTGTAGGAAGTCTGTAGGAAAACGGAGTTCAAGTGCGAGTTTATTCTTGTATGAAAATTTCTCATATGTTTTCAGTGTGTGCCTAATAAGCGTTTTCCAAGAACTTTATGAAGACACTTGCAGATTACTTGAGATGCATGTAACCAGGGAGGTAGGTTTAGCTACATCTCAGGGGTGGGATCCATCTCTTGGCAAAATACTAAGTATTTGGTCCAAATCGGTGGGGATGTGGGGCTCAAGTGCTATCACTTTGACATGCTAATGCTTAACTGTTATCAGAAGGACTGACGCTAGAACAAGTGCAAATCTTGGTGACAGACTGTCCAGCTCTGGGAAGGAACAGTTTGCTCCAGAGATGGGACAATCACGTGTGAGGAAAAGAAATGAATGACTGTTATCTCACACCACACAAACAGGCAAAGGTTAAGGACTGGAATAACTGACAGTGGTTGTGGAAAAAAGCAATTGTGAGCTGAGTCCTGTTTCAGTCCTGCATGCACACATGGATGGCATAATGGCATAGCTTAACTTAATGCCTTGGGTGATGCAGCTGGGAACCGTCCAGAAATCATTGCTATCATTAATTTGTGGGCAAGAAAAAGTATCTATGCTGAGCTGTCAAGATCTCTAACTTACATCAGAAATCTGTTGTTTCAAAAACATGCAAGTGGCCTATGAAATCAACCTCCGGATGGCCTATTACTATCTATAATATCCTCGTAAACATTGTAGGTTACAAATTCTAAAATGTGAAGAAATAAATAGGGAAATTTAAAAAGGATAAAGATCAAATTCTAGGTAGATGTGCTTATTTTAAAATCCAGAGAGTCTGATTCAGAAAGGTTAGGGTGGGACCTATAGCATTTGCTTCTTTTTTTTTTCTTTTTTCTAGAATATGCCTTTAAAATAAGTACCCTTGGGGCCAGGAGGTGGCATGGTGGTTAAGGTGCTGGATTCCCACATGGGTAACTATGGTTGGAGTCCTGGACCCAGCGGCTTGAAAAATCACAATAAATAAATAAATAAAAATCCAAAAAATATAAATAAGTAAATTAAGCACGCTAGGTGTTTTTCATACAGGTAATCAGAAGATCACATTCTGAAATAGTATACTCTAAAATTATCAAAAATAAATAATATGTTTTAAGTCTAATTTATATAATTATTTTTAGTTTTAATACTTATTCAAAATGATAAAACCAGTTCAATTTACATGTGTATTTTAAGTGTTTATATTCTATATTTTTTCATGAAATCTTCCCTACTCGTATTAATCTTATAGTAAAAGCATGCCAAGGGAGTGGAAAAGCAGAAAGCCAGTAGTCGATGAGGAGGTTGTTTCCCCAAGAAATAAGAGGACAAAGTTATCTGACCAGATAAAGTGATAGGAAACATAAACACATCAAACTTAAAATGATTAAATAGGAAGCCCGACTCCTAAAATCAAGCTACAGCCAAAGAAATAGCAGTTTGGGATTTAGGTCCGCCTATAGCACGCCTACGCCAAGTTCATACGATGTTCAGGGATAAAGTCAATACCACGGAAAGGACTGAAAACAAAATCTCTTTCTGCAGCTTATCTTTCTGGATGTTTAAGATTGTTCTTGAACTGCTCAGCTGCTGGACTATACCCGAAACTCATTTATATATCTTTGCTCCTGTTTACCACAAAAAACCATTGCCCTAGAAACACCAGATTTAGAGGCCAGCAGGTGGCGTGGTGGTTAAGGCAAGGGACTCGCACACGGCCAACCACAGTTTGAGTCTCAGACTTGGCGGCTTGCTTCCTCACTGTCCCTCTGTCTCCCTCTCCATCCCACTCTGGTGAGCACAAGTGCCCTACAACAAATGTAAAAATAATAATAGTATAATAAATGAAAGAATTCTTTAAAAACACAACAGATTTAAAGATGTCACTATGTTTTCATCTCTGATGTTGCTTCCTTAGAACTATTGTTTTCTTCTGTTAGAAAAAAATAATACGACCAGACCTTATCTAGTTAGGTTAGTTGGGCTGGGGCTGGTAGGCGGGTGAGAATTTAATACATCCATTTCCATGGGATTTGTCATGTACACAACTCTTTGGATGGGTGACTCACTGAAGGATAACACGACAGGGACTTGGTTTAGACAGAGATTGGTACACTGCCCACGCTTGCCCTTGCCAACATCAGTCAGTGAGGGAAGGAGAGAGTCTATTTTGGAGCAAGGCCAGGTGTTGAGCTTGAATTTCTGCTCTGCTGCTCATTACCATGACCAAGCTATTTAGCCTCTATGAGACTCTGTAAAATAGGGATAATGAGTTTTGAGTATCAAGCTAAGCTCCGTCAGATGTCCTAACGCAGAGCCTAGTATATACTGGTTGTCAGAAAAATCATTGCGTAGTTTTTCTGGTTTTCTATGCAAGAATGTATCGTGACTTTTCTGACAACCAAACAGTATACAGTAGTCAAAAAAAAAAAAAAATGTGGGAACCAGCAGTTAGCGTAATGGCTATGTCGCTGGACTCCCACGTAGTCGACCGCGGTTCACGTCCCGGACCCGGTGGCTTAAAACTCACGCCGGGCGCGTGTGCGTGCGTGCCCAAGATCCCGAGAGGAGAATGGAGGAGAAGGGATTGCGGCGTGACCATCCCCCCTGGGGGGTGATTTCTCGCTTTCTGTCTCTATGTCTCTCTCTGTCTGTCTGGCGAGCGCACGCGCCCTACAGTGAAAATCTCTCCAAAAAAAA
>NW_006160227.1:912843-913447 GCF_000334495.1 Tupaia belangeri chinensis | reverse complement strand
TAGCAAAAGCCTCTCTTAAAAAAAAACAAAAAACAAACTAAGTTCCCTTCTTTTCACCTTTCCCCGCTAATCCTCTTAGCTCAGATCCTATAATACATCTTTTTCTTTAACTTTATGTTAAATAAAACAAAGATACTGAAAGCCACACCTAAAAAATGTATTGCTTAATGACTTCGGTGAGCTGTTATAAGGTATACACCCATGTACCCTCCCCCATGAAGGTTAAGAAAGAAATTGCCCAGGCTGAGAGCAGTGGCCCAGGGATAATGTCAAACTCTGTAATGGATCCACACGGGATGTATCAGGTTTGATCCTGAGGTCTCCCTCTATATGCCACAGAGCATGCCTAAGATCTGGGCTGACTGAGACGAGGGTAGACCACATAGTGAAGATCCCGCTGGGAACCAGCAGTTAGCATAATGGCTATGTCGCTGGACTCCCACGTAGTCGACCACGGTTCACATCCCGGTCCCGGTGGCTTAAAACTCAGCCAGACGCGTGTGCGTGTGTGCCCAAGATCCCGAGAGGAGAATGGAGGAGAAGGGATTGCGGCGTGACCATCCCCCCTGGGGGGTGATTTCTCGCTTTCTGTCTCTATGTCTCT
>NW_006160227.1:899365-912799 GCF_000334495.1 Tupaia belangeri chinensis | reverse complement strand
CAAAAAAAAAAAAAAAAAAGATCCCGCTAAGAGTGTCTCTGTCTCTCTCTCTCTCCCTTCCTTTCCACCCTCTCTTGTTCTTAGTCCTTTGTTTTTCCTCCAAATTGGCAGCTGGATCCAGAGGCTTGATCAGACCTATGTTAGATCCCTTTATGTTCTTTTATGGAGCTCGTAATATCTGCGCCTCTGTCTTTTTGTGATGCTAACAGCTGTTGATGTTCAGGGCCTAGATGCATTCATTCACTGGGAGTTGCAAAATGCTAACACTCTAATTTTATCATTGCTGTGCAAAAATTAACTTTATTTCTATGTGCCAGCAAACAGTAAATAGAAAATGCAATTCAAAGAACAATACCATTGATAATAGCATGAAAAGAACCACCACACGCCCAAGGATAAGGGCAATGGGAGATGTGAGAGATTTCCACACTGAAAAACCACAAGACGAGATTGAGAGAAGTTAAAGAAACATCCAATCAATGTGGGATACAACATGCACATGAACTTGAAGATGCACAGTTGCAGAGACATCATTGCTCCTGAAATGGATCCATGCAGTCGATGCAATCACAAAATCCCAGCAGGCCTTTTCTGTGTCAGTGAAAACCCAGTTGGTTTTTATGGGTGTTTTTTCCTTTGTGTTTATTTTCTTCACCACGTAACTTCATAAAATGGACAATTAGCTCATTCATTTTAGAGCTTTCTAATTTGACCTGTGCTTTTTAAAGTATGTTTTCTTCAAACATCTCTAGCTGCATCCCTTAAATATTGTTATATTATCATTTTAATACTAGGTATTTTAAATTTGCATTAATTATTTAGCTAGTGTTTTAAAATTTTCAACATACACAAGGAATTTTAAAAATTTCTCTTTTTGCAGTAACTTCTAATTTCATTGTGCTATAATCAAAGATCATTCATTTATTATTTTTTTTTAACTTGCCAGAGTATGCTCTCTGGACAGAGTGGGGGGCAAGAAAGGACCCCCATGGGGAATGATCACACTGCAATCCCGTCTCCTCCATCTCTCCCACCTTTCGGGATTTGGGGTACACACATACATACACATACCTAGCATGTTTCTCAAGCCACCAGTTCCGGGACTTGAACTATGACATTAGCCAGGAGGGCTCCAGCTGACTTAACCACTAGGCAACAGGCTGGCCAAAGGTCCTTCTTATAATATTAATTGAAATTTACTGACATGTTCCCTATGACTTATTCCTGTTTATTTTTATGTCTATTCCATAAATACTCGAGAAAATATGTAAAGTTGACCCTGGAGCCATGTGGGCATTACAGGTGCCAACTCCCTGCACCTTTGAAAATCCACATGTAACTTATGATTCCCCAAAAACTTAACTAGCAGCCTCCAGTTGACTGGATGCCTCTCCAGATAAAGGACTAGCATTTACAGCTTGTCTCATTTCTCTGATCTAGGAAACTTGGACCAAGTCACAGGTGTACAGTGTGTTCTAAAGAAACAGTATGAGGGACCAGCAGTTAGCGTAATGGCTATGTCGCTGGACTCCCATGTAGTTGACCGCGGTTTGAGTCCCAGACTCGGTGGCTTAAACTCACACGAGGCGTGTGTGTGTGCGTGTCTGAGATCCTGAGAGGAGAATGGAGGAGAAGGGATTGTGGCGTGGCCATCCCCCCTGGGGGACGATTTCTCGCTTTCTTTCTCTCTCTGTCTCTCTTTGTCTTTCTGGTGAGCGCACCGCCCTATAGTAAAAACCTCTCCATAAAAAGAAAAAGAAAATGAAAAAAGAAACGTATGAAAATTTTTGAGGTTTACAGAAATTATTCAAGTAGAAAACATGAGAATACTACTAACTTTGGGAAGCGTGTTTATAAGGGAAACACCGTAATCATAGTAGAGTACCTCACCTAGCTCCGCAGAAAGCGATGACTGCATCATTATAATATAAACACTGATGGAAGTACAATGGTGGAATAATTAAGTCTGAAGGACTATGTGCAGAGGGAAAGTCTGAGAGTTACGTTTACACTGACGACTGCGCAATCCAAATCACATTCGTGGCCATGAAGAAATTCAGCATATGGGGACCAGCAGATGGCATGATGATTATGCTGCTAGACTCCCACGTGGTCGACTGCAGTTCAAGTCCCGGACCTGGAGGCTTAAACTCATGCCAGGCATGTGTGCGTGCATGGCCAAAAATCCCAAGAGGAGAATGGAAGAGAAGAGACTGTGGCATGGGAGATTCCCCTGGATGGGGGGGTGGGGGTGGGGTGGGATTTCTCACTTTCTGTTTCTCTGTCTCTCCAGTGAGCACACATACCCTATAATAAAAACACGTCAAGAGAAAAGAAAAATTCAAAATATGATCTCAGAGGAGCTATTTAATTGACCTTTGTCAAGACTAGCAGGTGGCGTGATGGTTAAGATGCTGAACTCCCACATGGCCAACCATGGTTTGAGTCCCTAATCTGGTAGCTTGCTTTCTCACTTTCTCTCTTTCTGTCCTACTGCAGTAAGCATATGTGTCCAATAGCGAACTTTAAAAAAATAAAAAATAATTTTTTAAGTTTGTAAAAAATATTTAAAAAATAAAAATAATTTAAAAAATGCTGGACTACCACATGATTGGCTGCGGTTTGAGTCTCGGACCTGACAGCTTGAAACTCATGCCGGGTGCATATGCATATGTGCCCAAAACCCCAGGAGGAAAATGGAGGAAAGAGATTGCACTGTGTGGCCATCCCCCCTGGGGGGTGATTTCTCACGTTCTCGCTCACTGTCTCTGTGCCTCTACAGCAAAAACTTTAAAAAATAATAATTTACTTTGTTGGGGTAAGACCAGCAGATGGCACAATGGTTACATTGCTGGACTCCCATAAGGCTGACCATATCTGAGTCCCCAACCTGGTGACTTAAAACTCACACCAGGCGCGTGTGCGTGCGTGCCCAAGATCCCGAGAGGAGAATGGAGGAGAAGGGATTGTGGTGTGGCCATTCCCCCGGGAGATGATTTCTCACTCTCTGCCTCTCTGTCTCTCTCTGTCTCTCCCACAAGTACACATGCCCTATAGCAAAAAAAAAAACAAACAAACAAAAAAAAAACTCTCTAAAAAAAATAATCATTTACTTGTCTCTGCCACTTCATTTATGTAATGAGAAGAACACCCACCATGTGTCTTGAGGTGCGGTTGCTGTGAAGGAAAAATGAACGTATGTGGAAGTATGCTGAAAAACAGAAAGGTTACTTTTCAGAAGGGGCATGGAAACCAACAGCCAGTTCAAAGCAGCATTTCTGGGTCAAAAAAAAAAAGTAAGTAGGATGTGAATTCAAAACCCCTAACCTCCAGCTTGAAGGCTAACCTGGAGGGGCAGTGCTAAGAGTTTTGAGATTGTGGTCCAGTCAAGCTGGTGCAGTCGGTCTCGCGCTGAACGACAGTGCTGGAAACCATATGGCCAACCGTGGTTCGGATCCTAACCTAACTCTTCAGCATGCTCTCCATAGATTAGGGACCTACAATGGCTCCAGATCCTTCAGTTTAGGTTTTACTCTCTCTCCCACAAATTGTATTCATTTCTCGGGCCCACTCAAATTCTACTCTTCTTACCCTGTTCCAACAATCAAGTTCATTTTTCCCCTTGGAAATAGAAGGCGGAATTGCATCTTAACGCTTGATTAAATTCTACCCTCTTTACAAATCCTGACTCTCTCAGACACACCCTGAATTCACAAGAACTATGTCTTTTCCTTCTCCTGAGTGCTAAACGCAGTTCTAATCAGGTGGTAGGTTTTAAAAAAAGAATTGAACAGAAGTTCCTTATTTAACCTCTTTCAACCTCTATTGCCTTACAGAGATTCCGTGAGATCTTAAAGTGACATACCTATGTGAGAGTCTAGCGCGACGCCTAGCACAGAACCAGCATTTAATGACTGCCGAATCCAAATACTACAAGGTGGATAATGCACGTCCCATGCGATTGGTGTGAGGATTAAATACGGATGTGTCAACTCACCCGAAAACTGAAAACATTTGTTGACTCGTGATCATTTAAAAGTCTAAAATCAAGAAACAGAATGGAAGAGGAAAGTAGCAGAGAGCCAGGTCAGAGGCAGTCACCGCCATGGGAACGCCATGGTGGATCTGATCAGATTTCCAGCTTCCGAAACGCTTCTTTCTTGGAGAAGCTGAATGAAGGCCTGAGAAAGCCTTTGCCTCAAAGGCGGGGCTCCTGCCACTCAGCGCAAATGAGGCAGAAGCAAGTGCTGTTACGGGGGGTGCCCCAGCATTCTTTGCAACTGGCCCACTTAAGGAATACTCCCTCTGGTCCAGGGAAGAGCTTCGTAAGCCATTTTCAAGTGGCTAGGCAGGACAAGCCTAAGCGTTCAGTTTCAGCCACCCAAGAGCCACTTGAGAGGTGAAGAATAGCTCTGAACTAAAAATACTCCATGAAACGAAGAGCGTGGACCACAGGCTCTGTAAGATTGTGGGTTCTGATTCATTTACACTAAGAAAATGTATTTAAGAGGTTTTTGCCTTAGGGCTTGGCACTCAACAAAGAGAGAGAGACAGACAGAGACAATGAGAGGGAAAGTGAGAAATCACCCCCTGGGGATGGCCACGCCATAATCCCTTCTCCTCTAATCTCCTCTGGGGATCTTGGGCACGCGGTCAGCGTAATTTTCAAGCCACCGGCTCCAGGACTCAAACCATGGTCAACCATGGAAGAGTCCAGCGACGTAACCCGTATGTCATCCATTGGCCCTCCCTAAGAAAATTGATTGGGGGAGCCAGCAGGTGGCACGGTGGTTAGGGTGCTGAACTCTCACATGTCCGACCACGGTTCGTGTTCAGGACCTGGTGGCTTGCAGTCTCACTCTCCCCCGCTTTTCCTGTCTCTCTGGTGAGTGCACGTGCCCTACAGCAAATTAAAAATAAGAATAATAAGTAAAATTAAGTAAATAATTCTTTACAAGGAAAAAGGGGTGCAGAAATTGAGGAACAGACCACCAGTACCGGAAGTGAGAAGACTGAAAGCTCTGGAGGAGGAATGACCAGTCGCCGTGGCCTTCCAGGGAGCATCGCGCAGCCCCTCCTCTCTCACCGAACACCGGCCACCGGCCGCTTAGGTCTCAATAACAAAGCACATTTCCCGCTGCGGAGCGGGGGCGGCACAGCATAACGCTCTGTGAGGCTGATCCACGCGGACGGCCTTCGGTTCAGGTCTGAAGAGTCCCAGGAGCAAGCCAGGCTCACTCACGCCCATGATGGAGGCTGGCTGAGGCTTAAAGTGGATCACAGCTTCGACCCCCTGCTGGGGTGCCTCTCTCTCTCTCTGAGTGTCTGTCTCTCTATCTCTCCTTGTTGGGGAAAAGAAACTCCTTTTGGCCAGAGGAAATGTGCATGCATATGAGACAGAAAAATGGGGCCGGGGGAAGCACCCCTCAATGGGCCGGGCCGTGCCCCAATCCTTTTTTTCCTCCTTTCCTCCAGCCCCTCAGGATCCTGGGTACATGTCTGGCATGTTCTTCAGGCTGCTGGGGCTCAGACTCAAGCTGCGGTAGGCCATGTGGGATCAGCTCACTCAGAACAGCACTTAACCTCTATGCTATGCGGCAGGCCTAAGAAATAAATTAAAAAATAATAATAATAAACCTGGGAACCAGCAGTTAGCGTAATGGCTATGTCGCTGGACTACCACGTAGTCGACCGCGGTCCGCGTCCCGGACCCGGTGGCTTAAAACTCACGCCGGGCGCGTGTGTGTGCGTGCCCAAGATCCCGAGAGGAGAATGGAGGAGAAGGGATTATGGTGTGGCCATCCCCCCTGGGGGTGATTTCTCGCTTTCTGTCTCTCTGTCTGTCTAGCGAGCGCACGCGCCCTGTAGCGAAAACCTCTCCAAAAAAAAAAACCCTGACACTGAGACCAGTAGGTGGCACAGTGGTTAAGGTGGTGGGATCCCACATGGTCCACTACACAATTCAAGGTCCGGACTTGGTAGTTTGGTAAACACCCAGGTGCGTACGCTTGTGTGCATGAAATCCTGAGAGGAGAATGGAGAAGGGACTGCAATAACAAGGCTGTCCCCCCCAGCGGGTGCTTCCTCCACCCCCACGCCCAGGCACATGTACCCTACAGCAAACCTAAAAAAGAAAATCTTGACACATCACTTCCCCTTGTCTTAGAGGTCAGATGACCCCGTTCACCCGGAAGGCTGTATTTCTTTTTGCTAAAGATATCGTGCAGGATTTATTACCTTTTTATATCTCCATAATCTGAACTGCCTTTTTTTTTTTTTTTTAAGAGAGATTTTTTTGCTATAGAGCATGTCTGCTCACCAGAAAGACAGAGAGACAGAAAGCTAGGAATCACCCCCCAGGGGGGACGGCCATGCCACCATCCCTTCTTCTCCATTCTCCTCTTGGGATCTTGAGCACGCACGCACACGCACCCGGTGTGCGTGTAAGTCACCTGGTCCAGGATTCGAACTATGGTTAATTGCAAGGGAGTCCAGTGACATAACCACTACGCTATCTGCTGGTCCCTGAACTGTCTTTTTTTGAGAGGACAATTAAAGAATCAAAGACAGGCCAGTCTGTTGCCATACCCTAAGCACTGGCCTGCCAGTCAGCAGACCCGAAATCTCGCCTAGACTTTTCTAATGACCGGCATCAATTCCTTTGGCAAGGGACTGACCTTTTCATTTTTATTTTTATTTTTAGGTTTTTGCCATAGGGCACATGCACTCCCCAGGGAGAGACAAAGAGGAAAAGTGAGAGATCACCCCCAGGGTGTAATCCTTTCGCCTCCACTCTCCTCTCAGAATTTTGGGCACGCGCACACTCTCACCTGCGTCATTTTCAAGTCACCAGTCTGAGACTCCAGTACGTTAACCACCACACCTGCTGGTCCAGTCCTGACCCTTGGGCTATTCTACTTCAGGGGTTTTGTTTTCTCTACATTTAAAATAAAGACGTTAAATGACATGATCCCAAAGACCTTTCCAAGTCTATGAATGCGTGAAATCATTCCAACCTGGAGCCATCCCGGGCAGGGCATCCACACTAAATGAAGAAAGTGATTTAAGGATCTGCTCTGAGAAGCCCCATCACCCAAGGACTCCTGCAGAGAGCTGCGATCCTGCCGCTGAGGACGGCTCCTTGGCAGGTCTACTGTCCGCCTGGAGCTCCCCAGGGTGCTGATTCTGCCTGCGGCTGGTTTCTGATTTCCCACTCCCCTGGATAGAAGCATGTTCCCAAACCTAGGGACCTCGCAGGCTCAGATGTGCAGAAACATAATGCATCACCCAATGCATACGGGAAAGAACAAGAGAAGAAAGTTCCAGCAGAGGACGTCTTAAGACTTCAAAACAGAACGAGCCCCGCACTATGGCTTTCACTCAACATGTACTGGCAGATTATAGCAGTGGACGTACACTGTGCTACTAGGCTAGAACCCAGGTCTCTTAGACACTTAACTTTTTTTTTCTTTTTTGAGAGGTTTTTGCTATAGGGCGTGTGCGCTCACCAGAGAGACAGAGAGAGACAGAGAGACAGAAAGTGAGAAATCACCCCCCAGGGGGATGGCCATGTCACAATCCCTTCTCCTCCATTCTCCTCTCAGAATCTTGGGCATGCATACACACACGTGCCTGGTGTGAGTTTAAGCCACCAAGTCCGGGACTCGAACCACGGTCGACTATGTGGGAGTCCAGAGATGTAGCCATTATGCCATCTGCTGGTAACTTAACTTTTAATCGAATGTTCTTCTCATAAATGCTGCTTCTCTCTCTCTTTTTCCTTTGAGGGCTTTTGCCATAAGGCACATGCGCTCACTGAAGAGAGACAGTGAGAGGGAAAATGAGAAATCACCCCCCAGGAGGGAAGGCCAGTCGCAATTCCTTCTCCTCCACTCTCCTCCTGGGATTTGGGTCATGCATGCACACATGCCCAGTATGATTTTTAAGCCTCCAGGTCCAGGACTCGAACTGTGGTCAGCCAGAATCCAGTGTCTTAACCACTATACCACCTGCTGGCTTTCTCTCTGCTTCTCTTTTGAGCCCCAAGTTAACTTTCCCAAAGTTATGCTGAATTGGTAAGCATTCAGACTATCTTACCAAAACCCTAGCACAACGTCCCGGCATACCCTAAATGTTCCATAAGTGACAAAAATAGGACTGTGACCATTCCTGAACCTCGAGTGCCTCTAGTGTCACCACGTCACACCTGCATATTCACAAAACCCTGACAATCCCATCTTACAAGTACTCAGAAGACTGACACACAGGTTCTCAGGGTGTATGTCTGCATGAGATCGCAAAATTCGTAAACCAGCTGGGAGAAAGACCAGAAGCAGACACTATGGGTTTGCAGCTGCAGTTTCAGTACAGTGCTACGGGCAGGGGTCTGCAATGGGACAAACTGAGATTTGCGCCCCAGCCAACACTTACTAGCTGCATGACCCGGATGTATAACTTACCGTTTGTCACACCTGCATATTCACAAAATCCTGACAATCCCATCTTACAAGCACTCAGAAGACTGACATACAGGTTCTCAGGGTGTATGTCTGCATGAGATTGCAAAATTCGTAAACCAGCTGGGAGAAAGACCAGAAGCAGACACTATGGGTTTGCAGCTGCAGTTTCAGTACAGTGCTACGGGCAGGGGTCTGCAATGGGACAAACTGAGATTTGCACCCCAGTCATCACTTACAAGCTGCATGACCCGGATGTATAACTTACCGTTCCCGAGTCTCGTGTCACGTGTATTTGAGATGGAAGCACACAGTGTGCACCTTCCCCAGAGTGCGAAGAGGATTAAATCACGTAATGCTGAAACATTTTCAAGTCAGCACTCATTGCGCTGTCTTATTCACTAAGTGCCTGGCGCAATTCCTGACATACAGTAAGTGCTCCCAGCATGCTAGCTCTTGACAATGATATATCTACACACATAAATTTTATTTATTTACTTATTTATTTTGGAGAGGTTTTTGCTATAGGGCTTGGAGAGATTTTCGCTATAGGGCATGTGCGCTCACCAGAAAGACAGAGAGAGACAGAGACAGAAAGCAAGAAATCACCACCCAGGGGACATGGTCACACCACAATCCCTTGTCCTCCATTCTCCTCTTGGGATTTTGGGCAGGCATGCACACGTGTCTGACATGAGTTTTAAGCCACCGGGTCCGGGATTCGAACCATGGTTGACCACATGGGAGTCAGCGACATAGCCGTTATGCTAACTGCTGGTCCCGGTGATTATTATAAAAATAAATCACTGGGGACCAGCAGATGGCATAATGGTTACGTCACTGGACTCCCATATAGTCAACCGTGGTTCGAGTCCCAAACCCAGTGGTTAAAAACTCACAATGGGTACGTGTGCGTGCATGCTCAAGATCCCGAGAGGAGATTGGAGGAGAGGCATTGCTGAGTGGCCATCCTCCCTGGGGAGGTGATTCCTCACTTTCTGTCTGTGTTTGTCTCTCTGGCGAATGTACATGTCCTATAGCAAAAATCTCCTGAAAAATAAATAAGTAAATAAATAAATCACTGGTTTCTACAACTAAAATGAAGACGTGGTGAGGAAAACAACCTCACAAGAATTCAAGGACTTCCATAGTTGAAAGTAAAATGCAGCAAACATGGTTTATGTTTAAAAAGACACAGAGCGGCTAATTCTTTTACTTCGGCTACAGAAAATGCTTAATCCACCTGAGAGAAGTCATGGGCACTTTGCCCGTGAGTCAGACGCAAGGACTGGGTATGCCAAGGAGGTAACTTGGTCAGGGTCTCACGTCAGGTACCCAGGAAACTAAATGACTCTTGTACCCAGAGTTATTCACTAATTTATTGAACCACCTTGAACATAAATGATTTAGAGCCAAAAGGCGTATTAACAGCTTTCATCAAATTATTGGGTCGTTGGAAAAGTCACGACGGATTTTTCTGGTGTTCTATGCAAAAATGCATCATGACTTTCCTGACGACCCAGTAAATAGAGCATTCACAGGCTGCCTCCTTAAGACCTGCAGTAACCCATGGAGGAAGCCTCAGACGTCTTCCCTGCATCACAAGAGGAAGCCATGTCTGCTTTAGCAAGCCTTCCAGATGACTCTGACGTACACTAACGTTTGAGAATGACCGTCCGCCCTTGCCTCTCCACTAAAATTGGATCCCGTCGTCCAATACTTCAGCAACCTAGATTTCCTTTCCCTTTCTTCTCTCCCTCTGATAAAAATCTCAAAAACCTTTGATGAGTTCAAGTATCCACCTTCAGTGTCCCCAAGCTGCTGAAGAACTCCAGGAAAAAATTAATTAATAAATGACACGATGAGGTACCTCCACAAGAACTTCAACTCTCAATAAATGATGTGTTTGGTCCAAAACGATGACAATTTCGGATCTTCGTTCCCTTCAGATATCATCCTTCCTTCTCAGTAGATGACCTCGCCTCCTACTTAGCAGAGAAAATAGAAGCCACCAGATGGATACATCCCCAACTTCCCACCATGCAGTCTACACGGCCTTCTGCGTCTTCACCCATTTCTCCTCCATCCCTTCTGTTAAAGGGATACGCCAAGTGGTCCTCCTCTTCTCTAAGACCAGACCACCTGGGAGCTAGGCCTCATTTCCTCCTAAAGGAAACTCATGGTATCCATTACTGTTCTCGTCCGGTATCATTTCCCTTTTGCCTTGAATTAACTGTAGCATATAATTAGTAGCTTAGTATACACAATGCCATCCCATTCAGTCCCCCCAAAAAGAATAAGGCGATTTTTTTCTGTCCCGACGTGGAACAGCCAAGGAGTACAATATGCTCTTCGTGTACCGAAGTGCCTACAGTCACCTTCTGCTGGGACATCTCGCAGGCACTTCCAACGCCACTTATCTTCCCCAGAATCTGTCCCTGCTGCACCTGCAGTGTCCTCCTCTCGGCAGATGGCCCCTCCCCACCCAGCTGTGGGGTCAGAAACCCACATGACATACTGCTAGACTCCCGAAATACTCAGACAAGAAGCCATTTTAAAGTTGAGGTGTGTCCTGGCGTGTTCAGGGAAGCCATGCTCTAAACTCCATCTTCTAGACTCCCGAAATACTCAGACAAGGTAGGGCGACTTCTGTCCTCTCTCTGTCTCTGTCTCTCTCTCTTTATATGTTTTATCTTTCTTTTCTTTTCTTTTTTTTAATTTTGGAACCACTTCTGCTCACCTCAGGCCTTTTCTTCCTCTTCCTAATTTCAGAAAACATTTAAGCTGAGGTGTCTCCTGGCAAGTTCGCGCACCTGGCGTGTCACGCAGTTTTCATTTTTACCTTCAAAAAGAAATTGTTTTGTTCTCTTTTTTGGTCATTTTTATCTAGTTTATTTTTTTTTTCTTTTGCATTTTTTTAACCTTACTTTCCCACTCTGCTCTGCACTCTCCACACACTGAGTGTCTAGATAAGCCTAGGGGCACAGGAGCCAAGCATCTGAGTACTTTTAGCGTCATTGAAGTCCTCCACACTTATTGAACCTCCTGCTTTAAGGAAGAAACTTCTTTTTACAAATCTGAACTCATAATCTTTCTGTGGCTATCACATTACAACATAATCTTTCTGTGTCTATCACATTACAAAGCACAGTCGAGGGGAGATTTTTGTCACAGAGTGACCAGAAACCACTGCAGAGGCACAAGAAAATACTTCTCCCCTAAGGGAAGAGAACAATCCTTCACCATCCACAGACAGTACAGTGGAACTCGTGGAAATGTCCTACAGAGAATTAAAAATATTCACAGTGACAAAACTAATAAACAAGATGCAAAGCTGAGAGACAATGAACTCCAGAAGAAGCAGGAGAAAAGAGACAATGAGTTCCAGGTGGTGAAGAAGTTCTTCACGATCTGAAAGAGGAAATACATATCATAAAAAAATAATCAAATGGAGCTCTTAGAGATGAAGGCTATAATTCAGGAAATTGAAACCTCCCTCTAAAGTATTAAAAGTAGATTAGTCCATGCAGAAGATCGAATCTCAGATGTTGAAGGCAAAATCTTTGATCTAGAAAAAAAAATAAAACAACTGAGAAAATAACCCCCCAAAATGAGAATACTATACGAGAAATACTAGATACTACTAAGTGCCCAAACGTCCAGATAATCAGAATCCCAGAAGGTGAAGAAACTAATAAGGGCATTGATAATCTGGTCCATGAAATCCTGAAAGAAAACTTTCCAAATCTAGAGTAGCATTTAAATATCCAGACCCAAGAAATACAAAGGACCCCTAATACGATCGACCCAAGAAGATCTTCTCCAAGACACATCATAGCCAGACTGGCAAAAACCACAGACAAAGACAAGATACTAAAATTGGCGAGAGAGAAACGTCAGGTTACTTATAAAGGCTATCCCATCAGGCTAGCATCAGACCTCTCATCAGATACAATGCGAGCAAGGAAAGAATGGGAACATATATTCAAAGTGTTAAGTGAAAAATAATTTCAACCAAAAATATTATACCCAGCAAGATTATCCTTCCTATGTAAAGAAAGGATAAAAAATATTCTCAGATCAACAAAACCTGAAATAATTTGCCAATACTGGACCCACTGTTCAAGAAGTTCTGAAAGGAGGGAACCAGCAGTTGGCATAATGGCTATGTCGCTGGACTCCCACATAGTCGACCGCGGTTCGCGTCCTGGACCCGGTGGCTTAGAACTCACGCCGGGCGCGTGTGCGTGCGTGCCCAAGATCCCGAGAGGAGAATGGAGGAGAAGGGATTGCGGCGTGACCATCCCCTCTGGGTAGGGACAAGAAATATCAATAATAATGCTGAATGTTAACTTCTAGGATTTAGACGGAAAGATCGGACCACGGTAACACTGCGAGTTCAACAGAAGAGAGAGATTGAACATAAGACTGAACTGGTGAAATAGAATTTTAAGACTTTTGAGTAAAACATCACTAAATTGTTCTTAGTATGCTTTGTTTTCCCAATTTAAGGATTTTGCTTTTATTTTATTTATTTATTTTTTTGGAGAGGTTTTTTCGCTATAGGGCGCGTGCGCTCGCCAGACAGACAGAGAGAGACATAGAGACAGAAAGCGAGAAATCACCCCCCAGGGGGGATGGTCACGCCGCAATCCCTTCTCCTCCATTCTCCTCTCGGGATCTTGGGCACGTACGCACACGCGCCCGGCGTGAGTTTTAAGCCACCGGGTCCGGGACGTGAACCGCGGTCGACTACGTGGGAGTCCAGCGACATAGCCATTACGCTAACTGCTGGTTCCCATTGCTTTTATTTTTTGAGCTATTGATAGGTTCAGCAATTTGTTAAAATATTTTTTCTTCTTGTTTGTTTCTTTAAATGAAAACATATTTTCTTCCTTCCTGGCCCCTCTTGTATTTGAAAATATTTGGGTGTATTCTTATTTTGTGGCAAAAAGGTTATCTGTATAAGTTCAATAAT
>NW_006160227.1:896247-899004 GCF_000334495.1 Tupaia belangeri chinensis | reverse complement strand
CCAGGGGGGATGGTCACGCCGCAATCCCTTCTCCTCCATTCTCCTCTCGGGATCTTGGGCATGCACGCACACGCGCCCGGCGTGAGTTCTAAGCCACCGGGTCCAGGACACGAACCGCAGTCAACTAGATGGGAGTCCAGCGACATAGCCATTACGCTAACTGCTGGTTCCCTTGAGGAAGACTTTTAAGGAAGAAAAAGAGACTGACCTTTGCTAGCAGATGGTATACCACAGAATACTTGGTAGGCAGGGCTGAATAGAGAAGGCTTATGTGTGACTTGTGTGCTGGGCATTTGCTTTTCAATAGTTTGAGTAGTTGATACGTAAGTATTTTCTCAAATATTTTAAAGTCATACTGTCTCTGTTATAGAGTCACAAACAAAATTATAACAAATATTTTGAATGTTATCTTTAAAATTCAGTTTTTTGACATTTTGAAAGTTTTTTATTAACTGTCAAGAACTATGGAGTATGAGCAAACAATTTTTTGATATGTAAAGTAAATGTTTGTGGGAAAAAAATGTAAAAAGAAATGAATGATTAAAAAAAGAAAATTACTTTAAAAATAAGTAAATAAAATAAAGTTCATGTTACCTCCCCCTGGGGTCGGGGGGAGAGAAATCCACAAGACATACATGAGTCTCTCCTCTCCTGCATCTCCCGTCTACTCAGTCACCAAGTCCTGACGATCTGATCTACTAATGATTTCTTAAATTATTCCTCATCCCTCCACCTCTGCTTTCACCATCTTTGTCCAAGCCATCACCACCTCTCAGCTGGCTTCTACAAAAGCTTAATGGGGGGGACCAGGTGTTAGCGTAATGGCTATGTCGCTGGACTCCCTTGTAGTCGACCGCGGTTCAAGTCCCGGATCCAGTGGCTTAAAACTCACGCCGGGCGCGTGTGCGTGCGTGCCCAAGATCCCGAGAGGAGAATGGAGGAGAAGGGATTGCGGCGTGACCATCTCCCCTGGGGGGCGATTTCTCGCTTTCTGTCTCTCTGTCTCTCTCTGTCTGTCTGGCGAGCGCACGCGCCCTGTAGCAAAAACCTCTCCAAAAAAAAAAAAAAAAGCCTAATGGTTCCCCTGCATCAGCTCTTCCCCTCTTCTAAACCAGTCTCCACCAGTTTATAGCCAGAACAGTCACTTCAAAAGGAATATCTAGGGGCCAGCAGGTAGCATGGAGGCCAAGGCACTATGCTCGCACATGGCCAACTCCACAGTTCAAATCCTGGACCTGGTAGCTTGAAAATCATACTGGGTGCACATGCATGAGTTTCCAAACTCCTGAGAGGAGAATGGAGAAGGGATCATGGCATGGCCCTCCCCTGGGGGGGGCAGTGATTTCTCATTTTCCCTCTCTCTGTCTCTCTCCAGCAAGCACACACGCCCTATGACAAAACCTAAAAAAAGTAATAATAAAATAAAAAAACGAACATCTAGTCATGGCTCTCCTCCATCAAAACGAAAGCTAAGGGACCAGCAGTTAGTGTAATGACTATGTCACTGGACTTCCATGTAGTTGACTGTGGTTCGTGTCCCGGACTCAGTGGCTTAAACTCATGCCGGGCATGTGCGTGCGTGCCCAAGATCCCGCAAGGAGAATGGAGGAGAAGGGATTGCGGCGTGGCCATCCCCCCTGGGGGGTGATTTCTCGCTTTCTGTCTCTCTGTCTCTCTCTGTCTGTGTGGCGAGCACATGCTCCCTATAGCAAAAGCCTCTTAAAAAAAAAAAAAAAGAAAGAAAGCTAATACAGCTTCCTGTTTCTGGAATAATGTGCAAAGCCCGCAGCAAACTCTACAGGACCCTGCGTGATTTCCTCGATCCTCATTTCATACCGCCCTCCTCTTCACTACATTCCAGTAACACAGGAACGCAGTTCTTCACAGGAACTATGTTCTTTTTCTTGCAGAAAATCCATGCTCTCTCTTCTGAACACTGTTCTCCTTATTTGTCAGGTCAAATTCTATACATCCTTAGGGTCTCAATTTTAAATGTCATATCTTTGGAACCAGCAGACAGCAAAATGGTTATGTCATTGGACTCCCATGTAGTTGGCCGTGGTTTGATTCCCAGACCTGGCAACTTAAAACTCACACCGGGCGCGTGTGCGTGCGTGCCCCAAATCCCGAGTGGGAACTGGAGGAAAAGGGATTGCAGCGTGGCCATACCCCTAAGGGGTGATCTCTTGCTTTCTCTCTGTCTCTCTGTCTCACCAATGAGTGCACATACCCTATACCAAAAACATCTCTCTTAAGAAAAAGAAAAGTGTAATATCTTTAAGGAAACCTTTCCTAACCCCTCAGATTCGGTCCACGTGATTTCAATCCTACACATCCACTTTACCAGACAGTCAATCATTTATTTATCCAACAAATATTTACTGAACGCCTAAACAGTACCAGTCGCTGTGCGAGGGACAGAGACGGTAACTGTGAGCAATACCGACGGTCTGTTTCTGGACTGAATCGATATCCTAGTAGAAGCACTATCATTAAACAAATAATTATTGTGTCACAGTTGGGATGAACACTATAAAGGACGAGGGCAGGGTGCTCTGAGAATAAGCGAACGTCTGAGAAATGGGAGGAAGTAATTCAAACCCAGGTCTGCTGACTCCGAACCCCCTGCGCCCCCCCCACTAAGCTATGCTATAAATTCAAGCTTGACTTTAATTTCTAAACAGAGCTGATTTGAACTCTTAACTCCACCAAATCTGAATTCTATATCATTCTCTCCCGTGCTTCTGGAAGGCATTC
>NW_006160227.1:893384-895953 GCF_000334495.1 Tupaia belangeri chinensis | reverse complement strand
CATACCGGGCGCATGTGCGTGCGTGCCCAAGATCCCAAGAGAAGAACGGAGGAGAAGGGATTGTGGCATGGCCATCCCCCCTGGGGGGTGATTTCTCGCTTTCTGTCTCTATGTCTCTCTCTGTCTGTCTGGTGAGTGCATGAGCCCTATAGCAAAAACCTCTCCAAAAAAAAAAAAAAGACCAATGAAATCATGTAGTTTACCTTATATCCACTCCCTTTTACTGCATGGGGGAAAAATCTTCAGATAACAGCCTGACGCGTCTCATCTGTTATAATCACATCTCAGTCATTAAGCAATCTCTGGAGGAAAAAAGAAAGAAAGAAAGAAAGAAAGAAAGGAAGGAAGGAAGGAAGGAAGGAAGGAAGGAAGGAAGGAAGGAAGGAAGAAAAAAAGAAAGAAAGGAAGGAAGGAAGGAAGGAAGGAAGACAGACAGACAGACTAAAATACTAAATATAGTAAAGCCCCTCTAAAGCTCACTTACGTGACACACCACACGTACACAAGGCCCCCTGGTGGTGGTCCCGTGAAGGGACACCGACTCCGCATGTCTATCAGCAGATACCCAGAGAGGCCAAGACCGGGACCTCTAGATTGGACCGTCTATAAGACACACGGTCCGGTTGTGAATGAGTCTGGCTCTTGCACTTCTTAGCTCCATGACCTTGGGCACACCCCTTAGCCTCTGCGATCTTCAGTTTCCTCATTTATAAAGTAGCAGTGAGCACGGTCCCTATCTCATGGGGTCACTGTGAGGACTGTGTGAAGAGCACAGCGCACAGAGCAGGCGCGCCCTC
Source organism: Tupaia belangeri chinensis (assembly GCF_000334495.1). Taxonomy (NCBI): domain Eukaryota; kingdom Metazoa; phylum Chordata; class Mammalia; order Scandentia; family Tupaiidae; genus Tupaia; species Tupaia belangeri. Next base: position 895,156 of record NW_006160227.1, on the reverse strand, counting down.
AGTGGCTATCTGCCCTATCGGGCTTAGGCCCTTTCAGTGGATTCTGTAAGCCGAAGCCCATAGAGCAAGAATAATAGGGAGACCTATACCAGAGAGAGACAGAGACAAAAAGAGAGGGTGCCCCACTCCCCAATAGCAGGACATGCCCTGGCCCACACAGGACCTCCTCCCACGCAAACGCACGGTTAAAAGGGATGCCAGCTGCCCCCCCATGGACTCTCAGTGCCACAGACACGTCAAGGACAGGAAGCTCAATGACCAGGACTCTGTGTGCATGGGTCTTCATGTTAAACTGAACGTCTTCATCAGACTCCCGATATCTCAAGTCCATTACCTAGTTCTTTTCTCCAGACAAATGGAAAACAGATGTCCAGAATTATCTGACCAGAAGCAAAATCATTTTAGACGGTTATTAAGTTTACAGTTATATTTCTGTAATCCTTTACTTTTTTTTTTTTTAAAAGGACTTTGCGTGACCAGCAGTTAGCGTAATGGCTATGTCACTGGACTCCCGTGTAGTTGATGTAGTTGACCACGGTTCGAGTCCCGGACCCGGTGGCTTAAACTCACACCAGGCGCATGTGCGTGCATGCCCAAGATCCTGAGAGGAGAATGGAGGAGAAGGGATTGCGGTGTGGCCATCCCCCCTGGGGGGTGATTTCTCGCTTTCTATCTCTCTGTCTTTCTGGCAAGTGCACATGCCCTATAGCAAAAACCTCTCCATAAATAAATATTTCTAAACAGGATCTGGTGTATACAAAGGTTTCTGTTAAAGGCTAGAATTTTACATGGAAATTAAGATTATGTTCTTGCTTTACACAGTAATGGGGCTCTTAAGTTGATTTTCAGCAATAAGGTATTAAAGGTCATTTATTCAATGTAAGTGATAGATCAAACAGTGCAGTTTTAAAAAATCTTGGCTTGGTGGGGCCAACAGTTGGCATGAAGGTTAAAGTACTGGATACACACGTGACTTACTCTATGGTTCAAGTTCCAGACCCAGTTACTGGAAAATCACACCAGACGTATGTGTGTACTTGCCCAAGATCCTGAGAGGAGAATGGAGAAGGGATTGCGGTGTGGCCATCCCCCCTCAGGGATTCCTCGCTTTCTATCTCTGTCTCTCTATGTCTCTCTGACAAGCGCACGTACCCTATAGCAAAAAAAAATCTCTCTAAAACTAAATTAATTAAATAGAGAAAAGAAAAGAAGGGGAACTGGACACTGAGAGACAAAGCAGCCAAAGTCCACTGTGATGATACGACTGGCTGGAGTCGGATCTGGGCCCGGCACCTGCACTGGGACCCTCACTCGGTGTTCTCTCTTTCACGCTAAGTAGGGTAGGATCGAAGTTTAAAAGGGGATCTAAATCAGCTCTACACCTTGAATTATCTGAAGCTTAAAATGTATTGCTTGGCCTCTTACAAGTTATTTTTATGAACAGATATTTCGCGAAACTCTCCAGGAAATAACCCCGCTCCATGGAGTTTCGGCATCACTATTCAAGGTGCGCTTGACCTCACGCTCTCGACTCATCCCCACCTGGCGGGACCAGTCATGCAGAACAGAGGGAAACCCAGGAGGGTGAGCATCAGGCGAATCAAAAAGCTCCTGACCCAGAACTCTACCTCATGACTTGATTTATTTTTTAATTCTGCCATCAAATTCCACCAGATTTGGAAGGCCTACTGAGCGATCAGCTTTCCTAGGAAAATAGAGACTCCTAGAAAGAACAGCATCTCTAACTTACTTGGCACCAAGCCAGCAGGTGA
>NW_006160227.1:892232-893367 GCF_000334495.1 Tupaia belangeri chinensis | reverse complement strand
CACTGGACTCCCACATGGCAAACCGCAGTTCAAGTCCCCAACCCAGTGGTTTAAACATCATGCCGTGAGGGTGTCTGTGCATGCCCCAAATCCTGAGATGAGAATGGAGGAGAGAGGATGGTGGTGTTCCCACCCCCGTGGGGGGAGGGGGGTCATTTCTCACTTTCCCTCTCTCCCTCTCTGTCTCTCTCTCGCTGGCAAGCACATGCGTCCTATGGCAAAAAATCTTAAACAAAAAGAAATTCACTCAACTAACACTTAATGCGTGGAAACAAAAAGCTAAACCTCTGGGGAACCCTAGTAAGAAAAGTTCTATCCATTCTCATAGGTAGAAAGAGGGGCAAAAAGAACACTTGCTTGGGGAGTCTGTGGTCTGGGGGGGCAGTGCCATGGTGAGGACCCACTGTGAAGGAGCAGTGGCAGTCACGTCACAACCGCCGTAGTGACAATCAGAGGACAAGGCCCAGAGACGGTATAGGACACACCCTGAGGGACAAGGATACCACTAAGAAGGAAGACAGGAAGAAACCAGACATCAACTTAGCTTTCCAAAGAATTGGCACCAGGGCTTGGGGAGTGGGGAAGACAGAAAAGGGGGAAATAGAAATGATTGATTAATTACCAGATGTGATAAGGAAGGGTGCTTGGTTGATAATATGGAAGCTAATAAAAAGGAGGAAGACAAGGGGCCAGCAGGTGGTATAGTGATTAGGGCACTGGACTCCGACATGGCCGACTGTGGTTCAAGTCCTGGACCAGAAACAACGCCAGGCACGTGTCCGTGTGTGCCCAAAATCCCAAGAGGAGAATGAAGAAGAAGGGATGGCAGCTTGGTCATCCCCCCAGAGAGTGACTTCTCACTTTCCTCTCTCACTGTCCCTTTCACAGGCCAGCGCATGTGTCCTGTGGCGAAAACCTTTAAAAAATAAAATAAGCAAAACCAGATCTCCATTGTCAGGAAGCCAACGATATTCCTGGGCAAATTAGATGAGGCAAAACTCATATAATATAAGGGAGGTGGCAGTAAGGGCAATAAAGCAGATGCTGGTAAGCTGCTGGGGAGTTCCAGGCAAGAGAGAGGAACAGACACAGAGACATGGAGAGAATATTAGGGAAAGCGGGCGTGAGGGAAGTT
>NW_006160227.1:886366-891968 GCF_000334495.1 Tupaia belangeri chinensis | reverse complement strand
GTGCCCAGGATCCTGAGAGGAGAATGGAGGAGAAGGGATTGCGGCATGGTCATCCCCCCGGGGGGTGATTTCTCGCTTTCTGTCTCTCTGTCTCTCTCAGTCTGTCTGGCGAGCGCACGCGCCCTATAGCAAAAAAACCTCTCCATAAATAAATAAATAAATAAAAGAATTCCTCAGGCATCAACAGAAGGAGGGAGTACATGACTGAAAATGGAATGATAGAGTGCTCCTAAGACATGAGCTTTCCATCTGATCTTTCTTTTTTTTTAATTTTTTAATTTTTTGGAGAGATTTTCACTGTACCGTGTGTGCCCTGGCCAGACAGAGAGAGACATAAAGACAGAAAGCGAGAAATCACCCTCCCAGGGAAGATGGTCACGCCGCAATCCCTTCTCCTCCATTCTCCTCTCGGGATCTTGGGCACACACGCACACGCGCCCAGCGTGAGTTTTAAGCCACGGGGTCCGGGACGCGAACCACAGTCGACTATGTGGGAGCCCAGCGACATAGCCATTACACTAACTGCTGGTTCCCATCCATCTGATCTTTCTGAGCCTTATTTTTCTGACATCTAAAATATGGGCAAGAAGCCCCTCCCCACACACGGTTGTTGGGAGGTGAAATGACTCATTGAAGTGCCTAGAACATGCCTAGCAGATAGGAGACCTTTTAGTGAGTGTTTGTTTTTCTTTCCTTCTATATTGGTATTGTAAGGCTGTCATAACAAATTACCATAAACTTGGTGGCTTAAAACAAGTGAAATTGGGGACCAGCAGATGACATAGTGGTTGCATCACTGGATTCCCACATGACTGGCCATGGTTTGAGACCTGGACCTGGAGACTTGAAAGTCATGCAAGGTGTGCATATGTATGTGTCTAAGATCCCAGGAGGAGAATAGAGAAGGGATTGCAGAGTGGCCATCCCCCTTGAGGGACAATTCCTCACTTTCCCTTTTCACTGTCTCTGTCTCTGTCTCTCTTCCCAGTGAGTGTATGCTCCCTAAGGCAAAAGCCTCTTATTAAAAAAGTGAAATTGGGGCCAGCAGGAGATGTGGTGGTTAAGGCAGCTGGATCTCACATGGCTGACGGAACGGTTCGAGTCCTAGAACCAGTGACTGGAAAAATCACATGGGGCGTGTGTGTGTGTGTGTGTGCCTAAAATCCCAAGAGGAGAATGGAGGAGAAGGGATCGTGGCATGGCCTTCTGCCCTTGGCAGTGATTTCTCACTCTCCCTCTCTCACTCGCTCTTTTTCCCTCTCTCTGTCTCTGTCTCTGTTAAGCACATGTGCCTATAACAAAAACAAACAAAAAAAAGGGAAATTTATTCTCACAGTTTGGGGGGCTAGAAGCCTGAGACCAGGGTACTGGCAGGGCTCCATTACTTCCTAAGCCTGTAGGGTCGGGGTTCCGACCTCCAGTACCAGTACCAGTCCTTATTACCACAAGGTAATAACAATAAAATCAGAGTGTACCATAAATGCAATACCCTTACATCGTCATGAAACCATCTCCATCCCACGAAACCGGTGCCTGATGCCAAAAAGGATGGGGCCCTGTCCCTTGCTTTTCCCAGTTCACGGTGGCTCTCGGGAGTCCTCGCCATGCCCCAGCTTACGGCTGCACAGGACTCTCTCTGCTCTCTCTGCCTCCATCATCACACGGCCTTCCCCCTCTGTTTCTCTGTGTCCTTACTTCTTATAAAGACACTGGATTTAGGGCCCCACTCAAATCTAGGATGATTTTACCTCCAGATCCTGAGCCAATTACACATGCAAAGGCCCTATTTCCAAATAAGGTCCCACTTGAAGTCCTGGGGGGACATACGTTGTGGGGGGAAGTGGGAGGGCACTATTCAACCCACTGGCCTTCCTCCTTCAGACTCATTTGCATTAGCAACATTTACAGACCGTTTCTAACTGTCTACCTCACAGGAAGGTACTTCCTCTTCATTGAACCCCCAGAATAACTCAATGGTATTGAACAACATCTACAAATACCTTAAGGAAAACTGGAATTTTAAGAAAATCCAAGTCAAATTGGCACTTCCAAGAGACCCCAAACTTGGGCTCTAGTCCTTTAAGTCCTGTGAGACCTTGGAAAAATTATTTCAACTCATTTATTGGGCCAGTAGGTGACATGGTGGTTAAGGCACTGCATGCCCACATGGCTAAGTGTGGTTCAAGTCCCAGACCTGGTGGCTTAAAAATCATACCGGATATGTGTATATATGGACCCAAAATCCTGAGAGGAGAATGGAGAAGGGATTGTGGCATGGCCATTCCCTCTGAAAGGTGATTTCTCACTTTTTCTCTCCCTCTTTCTTTCCATCTCTCTCAGGAAAATGCATGTACCCTATAGGGGAAAAAAATTTCCATTTCTTCATCTTTAAACAGGACTATCACAAAACTTGGGGGAGAATTTTAAAAGACAGTAAATGTGATGAGTATGGTGGTCTCAGCTGGGCTGGGCTGAGGTGTGTATCATGCTGGGTAAAGTCTCTTCACAATCTAAATGATGTATGGCGATTTAATGTATGAATAATAATTAAAAAATTTTAAAAAGAATTTTGTGAACTCTAAAATAATATACAAATACTAGTTATTATTTATAAACTTTGTAATGTTTAACTGCTTAACCAAATGTACTAATACATGCCAGGCACCATCTTAAGTATCATGGGAAGATAAGAGAAGGAAACATGGGACCAGCTGATAGCGTGATGGTTACATGGCTGGGCTCCCACATAGTTGACTAGGGTTTGAGTCCTGGATCCAGCAGCTTGAAACCCTCGCCAGGTGTGTGCATGTGCGTACATGTCCGAAATCCTGAGAGGAGAATAGAGGAGGAAGGACTGTGGCATGACCACCCCCCCTGGGGGGCGGTGATTTCTCACTTTCTGTCTGTCTCTCTCTCCTGCAAGTACACACACCCTATTGCAAAAATCTCTCAAAAACAGAAAGAAAGAAAGAGAGAGAGAAGGAAACGTGTTCCATGACTCACAAAGGCTCACGGTCTACACTAATACACAAACAGAAACTATAAAGCCACTTACCACTACATTGCTTGGAAATGACTACGTTTGTCGGGAAGAGCCGAGAACGCGGAGATCAGTGTTAGCTAGAAGGGACTGAGCAAAGTCTTGCAGGCAGGTCAGGGTTTCGCAGGAGAAGAAAGGATGTTTCAAGCAAGGAATACGAGTGGAAATGCATACGCTATCTTGTGGGGAGAGGAAGACCAGCCTGCCGGGAACAGATGGTGGGTGCAGGGGAGAAGATGAGACGCGAGGCCAGAGAGAACACATCGAAGCTGGACGGTATGTGAGACTCCGTGCAGAACAGAGGCTGCTCGTGGTGTCTGAATGGGGACTGCAATGGTGAGAGCAGGGTCTGGAGGAAAAAGCCTGGCGGCATTTATAACCCGGATTGGCAGGGGAGAGACTCGAGGCAAGGATGCGGACGGAAAGGCTGTGGCTCTCATCCAAAGCGTGCTCATCTTCACCCGTTGCTAAAATCGTGACTGGCAAACAAGACCTGCCATCTCTGGAAAGCTGCCTACTTCTTAGACAATAATTCTAAGTCTTTCCCAAGGTGTTTTTCCTGGGCCGACTTAACGAAGTCTATCGCTGGGCTGCACAGAAGCTTCCTTTTCTGCGTGTGCCATCATCTCAGGGCAGAAGAGCTGCTTGGAGGATGTCTAGTCAAGCTCTAATCCAATGTAAAAACCCTCTTTAGAGCCACATGGACTGCGGGAGTCTTAATGGCTTTGCTTAAATACTTCAACCTGAGTAATGCCCATTTTACCAAAACCACCATTCCTGAGAACTGGGGTCAAACACCTCCACACCTGTAGGGAACCCCTGGTGTGCGGAGTCCAGGGAGGGTCAGAGTTCACCACTGCCCGAGTGGCAGGAGGGGTGTGATGATCCTGCAGCTTTTGACAGAGATTCAAGTCCTCCCCAGTAGTGGCGGGCTGCAGGAGGCAGGGCTGAGTCAGTCTGTCAGGCGATGAAATCCTCACTCCATCTGCTCCCAGGGAGCTGTCTGCCAAGTGATGTCTGTACACATGAGCCCCCACTCCCACGCCCACCCCTTTCTCCTCTGAGATGTGGAAACAAAATCTGTTCCAAAGCTTCATTTTTCTCTCCTCTCCCCAAGTTCCAGCTCTAAGAAATTGCCTCTGTTATAGGTTCGAGAAGAGAATAGAGATGCACATGTTCCCCTAACAACTCCAAACAGGCAGGATGGCTATAACGCGACCCATTTAAGCAGGGGTGCCTGGCGTTTCCACCTCTAACACATTCGTTCCTTGCTGAGACTTGACCTCCCTTGGTCCCTCCAGCTTCCCTTCTTTCTTTTATCCCCCCCTTCGTTGAATGAAATGTTGGCTATATTTTTTAATCATGATGTACATGAAAGTTATAAAGCCTAGTAATAGAAAGAACACTCATGGACCTACCGCTCACTTTAAGAAATATAACTGGGGGTCAGCAGGTGGCAGAGTGGTTAAGGTGCTAGACTCCCACATGGCCAACCGGGGTTCAAGTTCCAGATCTGGTGGCTTGAAACTCATGCCAGGCGTTTATGCATGTGTGCTCAAAATCTCAGGAGGAGAATGGAGGAGAGGGACTGTGGCGTGGCCATCTCCCCTGAGGAGTGACTTCTCATTTTTCCTCTCACTGTCTCTCTCCAGTGAGTGCATGCACACACACACACACACACACACACACACACACTGGCAAAAATCCTTAAAAAGGAAGGAAAGGAAGGAAGGAAAGAAAGAGAGGAAGGAAGGAAGGAAGACAGACAACTCGACGGCACCACCAAAGCTCTCTCCCATCCCCTCTTGCCTCACCCTGGCTTCCGTTAGAAATAATCAATACGCAGAATGAATTTCGTGTTCGCCATTCTTTTCTCTCATTCATCAGAACCAGATTAACTCGCACATCTGAAGGCCGATTTTTCCCACTCCGAAATCCACTTTCACTGTCCTTTCTGTCTGAAACGACACACTTGCCAGCCCATCTCGCATCAAGTTCCAGCCATGGGAAGTGAGGTCCCCATCACATCCTAGTTCATGATCACCCAAGCACTGAGTGGCCACGCAGTCTCTCCTCCTCGAGCACACACACGAATCTCCCAGATCACCTCCTTGTCCCTCACACAAGCCGCTTTCACCGGATCACTCTCTGCTTTATTAGTGGCAAGTACACACTGAGTATTTCAGGCTCCTCCAACACTGATGGCCACTTGGCTTATGGGGCCATTGCTAGCAGCCCAGAACCTCACTGTACCGCTGGCTGGTCATTCATTCTAGACCAAGTATTTAAAGGCCAGAAATATGTCTTTGAGTGGATCTGATCGAGAGATTAAGGTCTAATGCTGTTTGATCTCAAAAAAGTGTGGCTAGGAGCCAGCGGGTGGCGTGGTGGTTAGGGTGCTGGACTCCCACATCGCTGACCATGGTTTGAGTCCCGGATCTGATAGCTTGCTTTCTCACTTTCCCTCTCTCTTTCACTCTGTCTCTCTCTGGTCAAATTAAAATAAATAAATAAAGTTAAATAAAATAATTCTTTTTAAAAAAAAAAAAGTGTGGCTACAGG
>NW_006160227.1:873401-886309 GCF_000334495.1 Tupaia belangeri chinensis | reverse complement strand
CTCGGATCTGGTGGTTTGCTTTCTCTCTCTCTCTGTCTCTCTCTGGTCAAATTAAAATAAATGAATAAATAAAATTAAAAATAAAATAATTGTTTTTAAAAAAAGTGTGGCTACAGAACTAAGAAAAACTCAAGTGTCTTGTCCTCTATCCTCAACCTCTGCCCTTATAAAAGATGTCCAGTCTATAACCATACCCATGACAGGACCAGTTCCATTGCTGCATACATAGAGCTAGCTTTAGCAGAAATAGCTCATGACACCTTCAAAATCCCACTGCTTTACTGCATTTCTTTTTCTACCATCAAGCCCTATAGGAGAGGATAAGTGCTGAAAAAGCAAAAGAAAAAAAATCTCATAAGATGGGGCCAGTAGGTGGCATAATGGTTAAGGCACTGGGCTCCCACATGGTTGATCGTGGTTCAAGTCCCAGATCCAGTAGCTTGAAACCTCATGCTGATACATGTGTGTGCATGCCCAAAATCCCAAGAGAAGAACAGAGAAGGGACTGTGGCATGGCCATCCACCCTGAAGGGTGATTTCTCACTCTCCTTCTCTCTGTGTCTCTCTCTCCAGGGAGCACACATGCCCTATGGCAAAAACCTTAAAATAAATAAATAAATAAATAAGACAGCATATGTAAGGCCTTTAGTATGGAGGATGCAAATAGCAGGTGGTGAAATAATGTGAGGCATCTTTCATTTCCCTCTGTGTAATGTCAGAAAATTTGCTAAACACACTTTGCAAAAAGCTCCAGCTACAAATAGAACCAAATCTAGCAATAGATAAAAAGGATTACATCTCAGGACTAAATGAGGTTTGCCCCAGGAATACAAGTTTGATTCACCATATGAACATCAGTGTATTACACTATATTAATAGAATAAAAGACAAAAAGCACATTATCATCTCAAAAGACACTGAAAAATCATTTCACAAAACCCAACACCTTTCATCATAAAAATATTAAGTAACTTAGGAATCAAAGGTAACTTTCTCGACCTACTAAAGTGAATCTATAAATGCACACACACACACACACACACACACACACAACATTATACTAACAATGAAAGACTGAAAGTTTTCCCCAAAGAGCAGGAATAAAACATTCCCTCTCTCTACCTCTATACAACATTGTACCAGAGGTTGTAGCCAGAACAATTAGGAAAGAGAAAGAAATAAAAGGCATTCAAGTCATTGAGTCATCGGAAAAGTCAACACAGTTTTTGCATAGAAAAACAGAAAAATATGCCATGATTTTTCCAATGACCCAATAGAAATGAAACAGTAAAATTATTTGCAGATGACATGCTCCTGTACATATAGAATTTAAAGACATACTCACATATATTAAAGCTAATAGACAAGTTCAGCAATGTTGTAGAATTTGGGACCAGCAGATGGTATAATGGTTACATCGCTGGGATACCACAGAGTCGACTGCAGTTCAAGTCCCAGACCTGGAAGCTTACAACTCACACCAGTGTGTGTGCATGCCCAAGATCCCAAGAAGAAAAAGAGCAGGGATTACGGCATGGCCATCCCCTCTAGGGGGTGACTTCTCACTTTCTGTCTCTCTGTCTCTTTGGTGAGCACACACACCCTATGGCAAAAATCTCTCTCTCAAAAAAAAAGAAGGGATCACCAGTTAGTGCAATGGCTATGTCACTGGACTCCCATGTGGTTGACTGCGGTTCAAGTCCTGGACCCGGTGGCTTAAATTCACACCAGGCATGTGTGTGTGCATGCCCAAGATCCCAAGAGGAGAATGGAGAAGGGACTGCAGCATGGCCATCCCCCCCCCAGGGGTGATTTCTCACTTCCTGTCTTTCTGTCTCTCTCTGTCTTCCTGGCGAGCACACATGCCCTATAGCAAAAACCTCTCAAAAAAAAGAAAAAGAAAAGAAGCAATGTTGCAGAATAAACTATCAATACACACACAAAAAAGTTTTATTCCAATATATTAGCAATGAATAATTCAAAAATAAAATTAAAAGAACAATTCCTTTTACAATAGTATTGAAACGATTTAAATTGGTACTCAAATTTTTAAAAGAAGTTTAAGACTTGTATAGTGAAAATTATAAAATATTTGTGAAAGAAATTTTACAAGAACAAAATAAATGAAAAAAAAAGTATTTTCAACAAATGATGCTAAGAAAAATAGATACCCCCAAGCTAGATAATGAAATTGTACCCCTACCTCACGCCATACAAAAATTAAGGCAAATGGATTAAAGACCTAAATGAAGGGACTAGCAGATGGCACAATGGTTACATCACTGCACTCCCATGTAGTTAATCACGGTTCGAGTCCCAAATCCAGCAGCTTAAAATTTATGCCAGGAACATGTGCAGACATGCCCAAAATCCCAAGAGGAGAATGGAAGAAAAGGGACTGCAATGTAGCCCCGCCCCCCGGGGGGTGTTTCTTGCTTTCTGTCTGTCTGTCTAGAAGTGCACACACCTTTTAGCAAAAATCGCTCTCTAAAAATAAAAATAAAATAAAATAAAAAGACCTAAACGTAAGAGATAAAAGTGTAAAACATGTGGTTTGGCCTTACTGCTTAATGGTTAAGAGAACTGGATTCCAGGGCCAGCAGATGGCATAGTGGTTACAACACTGGAGCCCCATGTGGCCAACCATGGTTTGAGTCCTGGACCCACTGGCTTGAAATTCACACGAGGCACATGTGTGCACATGCATGCCCAAAATCCTAAGAAGGGAATGGAAGAGAAAGGACTGCAGTGTAGCCATCTCCCCTGGGGGGGTGATTTCTCACTTTCTCTCTTGTGTGTCTCTCCAGTAAGCATGTACACCCTATAACAAAAATCTCCTAAAAAAAAAAAAAAAAAAGTTAACTGCATCCTACATGGCCGACTGCTCATGGCTCAAGTGCCAGACCTGGCAGTTTGAAAAACACTCTGGGTATATGTGCATTTCTGCCCCAAATCCTGACAAGATAAGAAATGGAGAACAGGTTGAGGTGTGATCATCCCTTACTGGGGAGTGTTTTCTCTCTCTCTCTCTCTCTCTCTCTCTGGTAAGAACACACACCTTCTGACAAAAATTTAAAATGAAAAAAAAAAAAACACTATAAGGATTTTAGAGGAAAATGTAGATGTAAATCTTTGTGATTTGAGAATAATGGTTTCTAGATATACACACACAAAACCACAAACATCAAAAGAAAAAACAGACAAATCGAACTTCACTAAAATAAAAATAAACTTGTGCTTCAAAGAACACTATCAAAAGTAAAAAGACAATCCACAGAATGGGAGAAAATGTTTGCAAATCATGTACATGGTAAGGTATTTGTATCTAGAACATACAAAGAACTCTAACAGCCCAACAACAGAAAGATGCAATTAAAGCAACGCAGTTAGCTTCATGTTAAAATGGGAGAGGACCCAGCCATAGGTGGCACTAGTAGTACTGAGGCTCTACTGGGGCTGAAGCTGGCTGCAGGCCCAGGTTTTTGTGCCTGGTCCTTGCACACACAGTCTTAACTATGAGGCTGGAACAGGAAAACTCCAATATGGCAAGGCCTTGTCAAAAACATCTCTTTCTCTCCCTGCAGCCCCACACACGTGCCCTCTTCTCATTTTTATTTTTTTATCAGAAAAGGAACTGAATAGCTATTTCTCCAAGAAGATATACAAGATAGTCAATAAGCACAGGAAAAGATGCTTAACATACTCTGTCATTAAGGAACTGCAAACCAAAACTACAATGAGGTACAACTGCACACACTCAGATGGCTGTACTAAAAGTAAAAGAAAAAAAAAAACAGACAATAACAAGTGTCACCAGGATGTGAATGAAGTACAACCATCCTAAACTGCTGGAACGAATATAAAATGGTGCAACCACTTTAGAAAAGCCTCTGTCAGTTGGGACTGGCAGTTGGCGTGGTGGTTAAGGACACTGGACTCCCATATGACCAATCGTGGTTCAAGTCCTGGACCTGGGGGCTTGCTTTCTCACTTTCAATATCTCTCTCGTCAAATTGGAATAAACAAATAAAGTTACATAAAATAATTTTTTTTTAAATGAAGAGTCTGGCAGTACATTAGAAAGTGAAACAGAGTTACTACATGACCCAGCATGTATATATACCTAAGAGAATTGAAAACATATGTTCACACAACCACTTGTACACAAATGTTCATAGCAGCATTATTCATAATGGCACAGACGTAGATACAGCCCAAATGGCTACCAACTGATGAACAGATAAATAAAATATGGCACACCTACATTACGGAATACTGTGTAAAAGGAATAAAATTCTATAGAAAGAAATGATGACTGATATAGTCTGCAATGTGATGAACCTTGAAAACATCATGTTCAAGTTAGACACAGAAGGCTAGGTATTGGATGATTCCGTTTGTATGAAGTGTCTAGAATATGCAGATCCACAGAATCATAAAGTAGACTTGTGGTTGCCAGAGCTGGGGCAAGGGAGAATGGGAAATGTCTGCTAATGGGTATGTGGCTTCTTTGGGGGATTATGAGAATGTTCTGGAATTGGGCAGTATCACACAACCTTGTGAATACTCTGAAACTAATGAATTATGCACATTAACCCTTTTTGAAAGTATATTCATTTACTCTACATGAGAGAGAGACAGAGAGACAGGCATCTCTAACAGGGTCCCCTATGCTCCCATCTGTACCCAGCCCCGGTCAGGATCAAGGGCACACGTCTGAGTGTAGAGAGAGCCTCGGGACAGACACCTGGGACTCGACCACGGGTGTCCAATTGTGCCACCATCTGGCCCCTGCACTTTTCAAGGGTAAACTTAAAGCCATGCAAGTAAGTATACCTTTTTTTTTTTTTTCTGGAGAGGTTTTTGCTATAGAATGCATGCACTTGCCAGAAAGACAGAGAGAGAGAGACAGAGAGACAGAAAGCAAGAAATCACCCCCTAGAGGGGATGGCCACGCCGCAATCCCTTTTCCTCCATTCTCCTCTCAGGATCTTGGGCACGCACGCACATGCGCCCAGCGTGAGTTTAAGCTGCCAGGTCCGGGACTCGAACTGTGGTCAACTACATGGGAGTCCAGCGACATAGCCATTACGCTAACTGCTGGTCCCAGAATATCATTTTTTTTTGAATCCCAACTGCATATCCTATCAGCCTCCTGCACCCTACTCTGCCTCACACCCGGAATTGACCTAAACTCACTACTGATAACAGCATAGTCTATTTCACTTCCAAAATGAAGAAAGTACTAGAATCACTTATAACTCTGTGTACTTCATGATGGTTACTCTTCTGCTTATGGGTTGATTCTCCAAAACCCCTTTTGTGGCACTGATGCCTCAAGGCCTCCCCTAAACTTTCCCCCACTGAGCTATTAAATTGCTACTTTTTAAAACATTTGTTTGAATTATTTATTTAATTTTATTTACTATTTTATTATTTTTAATTTATTATAGGCCATATGTGCTCACCAGAGATAAAGGAGAGTAGAAAAAAAAAGTTGCCAAATCCAGAACTTTAACTGCAGTTGGAAATGTGAGAATCCAGCATCTTTTATTATTATTATTATTATTATTATTATTATTATTATTATTTCATACATTCAACCACTATACATCACTTAGGTTATAGTGGGAATTTACCCAACATCAAATACACCTCAGATCAATCCAGTTGAGAATACTATACAGATCATCAACAGGTAATGAACCGTTTCTGTGTCCCACAAATGTATTACTTCACTATTTTTCTCTCTAGTTTCCTTAAGTGGAGACATACAATGTTCATCTTTCATAGCCTGATTTGCTTCACTCAGCAATGAATCTTCCATATTCATCCACTTTCTATCAAAAAGAATCCAGCAGGTTAACCACCATGCCACCTGCTGGCCCCTTAAACTGCTCCTTAGTAGCACAATTACTCCGCTCTAGGAGTCATGAAGTAGGAGCAACATGGGGCTTGAATTCAGACAAAACTTGAATCCTCACTCACCACTTTCTAGCTGTATGCAACTTTGGGGCAGTTACTTAACCATCTGCTCATATAAGAAATGGAGATCATGCCTCACTGGGGGGTGTACGGATTGAATAAGACACCGTTTGTAACTTTCAATCTGCGATATGGATGAAGCTGACATTGGCCCCACCTGACCAGACACTGCACTCCGATCTGTTCAGAATCAGGACAGGCATCTCATGGGATCCAGGGATATCGCGAGATCACAAGTGACGAATGGGAGCTATGGGAAGGACATCGTTCATACGTGTTTAATTGGGAATCTGATTCCCAGCCTAATCTAATTCATAGGCTCATTAGATCAGCTATGAAGTCCTCCAGGCAGGGAGACAGGTGTTTCGCCGGCGAATAAAAAGGCATACTGTTCCAATGACCACAAATGGAATGCATTGCAAATAAACATATGTTTCCGGAGACAGAATGAGGAGCTCCTTTATGGGGCAGAGCCGGGAGGCCAACTCTAATGGTTCACACAGGTGCTAAAATTGCAGTCTTGCTACCATCACCTCTGATGGGTGTGAGCGGCAAGGACACCCCTGGGCTTATTACAGAGCGAGACGCGCTGCCCCTGGCACAACCTCCCCCACGGCCCTGCCCTTTGGTTTCCACGAGCATTGCGTATATACCCAATACCCAGGGCCAATTAAGAAGAAATAAGTGCAGACTCCTGGTCGCCGAGGCTCTCTCTCATCAGAATCACTTCTGAGTTTCTAAGAACCGCCTTCGCCTTCATTAACATCCCAAACTGCTGTGTGGATCTGGGTCCTGAGTCCAGCGCAGCGCAAACTTCCCTGGGCCGTGCTAATCCCAGTGACGTTTCAACTCTCCATTGGTCCTCGTCACAGCAACGCTCAAGTCCCTTGGCAAAGTGACTCAGGGAACCTCCGTTCCTCATTCTTGCCCTTTGCACATACAACCTCCACACCAAAAGCACAGGGTTTCCAAAATGCAATGGCTTTTCCTTTTTTTTTTTTTTTTAATTTGTCAAGAGGGTGTGTCTGCTGGTTGGGGGAAGAGAGAGAGAGACAAAGTGAGAAAGCAACCTCCCCCAGGGGGATGGTCACACCGCAATCCCTTCTCCCCCATATCCTCCCCTTTTAGGATTTTGGGTACACACACACACATACACATACCCACACACACACACACACTCACACACTCACACCCCCAGCGTGTCCACCAAGCCACCAGGTCCAAGACCCGAACCATGTGGTCAGCACTGTGGGATCAGCCACCTTCACCAGCACGCCAGCTGGCCCAGCAATGTGCTTTCACGCCTGCCTGGCTCGGCCCTCTCCCTGCCAGCTCTTTCTCCCCGGATCTCCTACTCAGAAGCTCTTCCTGGAAGTCCAGCTCAGGTGGCTCCTCTTTTGTCCATCCCTCCCCAACCTCCTATTCTCGGCAAGTTAGTTGTACCCCCCTCTATTCCCTCGTGGTGTTCTAAGGGGAGCATGAAGGCCCCTGTGTAGATAAAGAAAACGTTACCGGCGAAAACTGTTCATTTCGGTTTTGCCACGCATCGTCTTTCACAAAGTGGATAGGACCCTTAGAGATCATCTAGGACAGTGGATTTCAAGCATTTACCTGTCATACAATCCTTTGCTTTAACTCAATTCTCAGGAGGCAGCTCAATGCACATACAATAGGGCCAGCCCAAGGTCTAGCGGTTAAGGGAGGTGGAGCCCACATGGCCAACCATGGTTCGAATCTCAGGCCCAGCAGATTGAAAAACATGCTGGGCACATGTGTCCCCAAAATCCTGACAGGATGGAGAAATGGAGAAGAAGATATTGAGGTATGATCACATCCCATTAGAAGGTTCTCTCTCTCTCTCCCCCTGCCCCCTCCCTCTCTCCCCCCATCTCCACCTCTCCCTCTCTCCCTCTCCACCTCTCCACCTCTCCACCTCTCTCCCTCTTGCCCTCTCTCCATCTCTTTCTGGCAAGCACATGTTCCCTCTGACAAGGAAAAAAATATGTATACAATAAACAAATCAGATCTACTCTGGTTGTAAATACATAGGCAAAGGATCCAAAGTTTTTTCCACTTGGCTCATCCCATAGTGGGCCCTGAGAGAAGCCCCTAGAACCACTGACCCCCATCCAACACCCTCTCTTTTTAAATTAGGAACACTGGGCAAGAGATGAGAATCATAATGTTCAAGGTAATACAAATCGGTACTACCTATATAAATACAAGGTAATGATAGGGGCAGGAGCCAACAGGTGGCATAGTGATTAAGGCGTTGGACTCCCACATATTTGACTGCAGTTCGAGCCCCGGACTCAGTGGCTTGAAACATGCTAGGCATGTGTAGTTGCGTGCTCAAAATTCCAAGAGGAGATAGAGGAGAAGGGACTGTGATGTGGCTATCTCCAGGGGGGCGATTTCTCGATTTCTCTCTCTCTGTCTCTCCGGCAAGCACACATGCCCTATAGCAAAAATCTCTCAATAACAGTAATAATAATAATAATAAAATAATAAAATAAAATAATAGAGCCAAGATCTAGATCTCCTGCCTTCTAGCTCTATCACAGGTCATTCCTGCCTTTCTACTCTTGGAGGAAAACAAAACAAAGAAACTCCATGAAGAAAACTGGGGAAAGAAAGCAGAGGCTTGGCTTCTTACAAATTCAATGAGAGCTTTTTCCGTCGGCCTGCCAGCTGGAGCAGGAGGTGTGCCAGTGTAATATCCACCTTGCCACAGTCTTAATGACTGGCTGCCAGGAGATTCGTGGGGAGGCAGATGGGCACAGGGAGAGGCGAGCTGTCTGGCTGCAAGGCTGCTGTGTGCAGGGCCGCCTAAGCTCTGTGTCTCGGAGGGCGACTGCTTACAGGATAGGCTCTCAGGGTCATCAGGACGAGCCCCTGTGTCCACCATTATAAAAACTAAACACAAAGCAAAACCACCTCATTGACCGTTTCTTTGCGATGTGATTCGATTGGACTCGGGCTGGATTCTGGGTGGCAATTCCGAGCTGTCTGACTAAGCTGCCCTTCTGGTTTCCCGGCCTGTAAAATTAACACAATTACGCTGCTCTCACAGTCTCCGTGAGTATTACCGTGATTAAACAACGTAAGCAAACTCGCGTAGGCGGTACCCAATCCACAGAGCAGGCATTCGGTAACCACTAGACCCCTTCTTCCTTTAGGTGTAGGACAGTCCCCTCTGCTCAAGTTTCTAAAGCATAAAAGCTTTTGAAATTCAGAATACTGACAACACCAAGTTGCTATGGACTGACTGTGCAGCTCTCAAATCTGTATTACAAAAATGGTCCTAATCCCCAACTGTGACGGGATTGGGAGGTGGGGTCGATGAGAAGTAATTCATTTAGATAAGGTCAAGAGCCCCCATGATGGAATTAGCTCCCTAGGAGAGGATGAAGTGACCAGAGCTCTCTCTCTACCCTGGGAGGCTATGGTAGAAAGAGAGCCCTTACCCGAACCAATCCTGCTGGCACCCTGATCGTGGACTTCCAACCTCCAGAACTGTAAGGAAAATAATTCCTGTTGTGTAAGTCACCCCGCTTAAGGTCTGTGTTATAGCAGTCTGAGCTGACGAAGAAACAGTGACAGGGAGGGACCAGAGGGACTGTAACCAATACGATCACTCGGTAAAACTGCCTGGTTGTATCTACCAAAGCCCAACCTGCCACAAGCCCTATGCCCTGTAACCCCAGCAAATTCCACTCCTGGGAATTCCACACACCCAACGGAAGTAAGAGCTCATGGTCGCTGAAAGATAGGAGTGAGAATTATTCATAGCACCATTATTCACAAGCTAGGAACAACTTAACAACTGCAGGATGGATAAATTGTGATCCATGCATGTAATGGAATGCCAATCAACAATGAAGAAGACTGAACTAATGCAACTTACAAGAAAACAGAGGAATCAAACAAAACAAGCCGGAAGCCAAAGAGCTTTTCCACTGTATAATTCCATCTACGTGAAGCTCAAAACCAGGCAAAAATTAAGATATGGTAAAGGAAGTCAAACTAGCGGTTAGCTGCTGAGGGGGGAGCAGTGGCTGAAAGAGGGGCTTGGAGAAGCTTAGCAGGTGCTGGGAATTTTGTTTTTGTTTTTGTTTTTGTTTTTTGGAGAGGTTTTAGCCATAGGGCGTGTGCGCTCCCCAGAAAGACAAACAAGAGACAGAGAGATAGAAAGTGAGAAATCACCCCCCAGGGAGGATGGCCACGGCACAATCCCTTCTCCTCCATTCTCCTCTAGGGATCTTGGGCACGCACTTACACACACCCAGCGTGAGTTTAAGCCACTGGGTCTGGGACTCAAACTGTGGTCGGCTACATGAGAGTTCAGCAACATAGCCATTACAATAACTGCTGGTCCCCTGGGAATGTTTTATATCTTGACATGGGTCATAACTATACTTTGTGAAAACCCGCTAAGCTATGTACTTTCTTAATTGTGTACTTTCATGTGATCAGTTTTTATGCTTCAATTTTTTATTAATTTTATTATGATTATGATTAATTTGTTCACCAAACAGAGAGAGCGGGAAAGTAAGAAAGGAAACCACCAGGTCCAGGACTCAAACCTCAGATGGCCATGTGGGAGTCCAGCACCTTAACTACCATGCCACCTGCTGGTCCAGAACTCAAACTGCGGTCGGCTACCTGGGAGTTCAGCGACATAGCCATGATGCTAACTGCTGGTCCCTATACTTCAATTTTTAAAACATCTATAGGAAAAAAACAAATCTCTGAGAGAAAGAACAGATGGTGGGTCACAAGTTCCTGGAGCTCCCCGAGCCTCGGCCCACACTCGACACCCTTGCATCCAGTCCTTCTCCACTGCTCCGCTTCCATCTCAGGCTTCCAATGTCTCATGATGGACAACCAAAACATCTCCTAATTGGTCTCCAGGGCTGACAAGTTCCTCTTCTCCATCCCCTACTCTGTCTCCAGAAAAACATTCCTAAGCACTAATCAAGTCACTTCCTTTTCTACTGACTGTGGGATAAAATAAAACTCTCTGAGCTTTGCTCTCAAGGTTCCCCTTGCAGCACTGTGCTGGCAGGTGATGCTACTCTGCAGGCGGTGGCCACACGGGAGGCCTGGATTTGATTCTAAGTGCAACCTGAAGGCTGGGCATGGTGGCACAGTCCTGTAGTCCCAGCTACTTGGGAAGCTGAGGCAGGAGGATTGCAAGATAGAGGCTGGTCTGGCCAACATAGCAAGACTATGTGATGGAGCCAGGCGAGGTGGCACGTCCCAGCTGGGAGACTGAGCCAGAAGGATGTGACGCAATGCAAAATGACACCCTGTCTTTAAAAATAATAATAATTATTATATATATAATTATTATATATGTGTGTATATATATATGATATATATGTGTATATATATATAATCTTATATATGTGTGTGTGTGTGTATATATATATATATATATATATATATATATATATATATATATATATATATTTATATATATATATAACATCTTTACTCCTTAAAATATATGGAAAATATATTAATATATATATGTGTATATACATAAACACATATACATAGATACATACACACACACATATATATATGATTCTTTACTCCATAATCACAGATGTGTGTTGCCAAGTGGGAGCAAATTCCAAGAAGGCATTCCAGCCACTGCCCTCCTTTCCTCCTCACTGACAATGAACATCCATTCGAAATCAAACCACCCAATAAACTCATCAGGTAAACTGCCAAAAGGCAAGAACAGATGTTTCACATATATATTTTTTCAGTTGCCAGATAAAAAGAGAGAAAGCGCTTCCCAGTAGGGCATGGTCGCATGGCGATCCTTTTCCCTCCGTTCCTCCATCGTGTCAGACTTTTAGACATGCATGCCCTTGGACCCAGATTGGTCTTCCAGCTGCCAGGACCGGGATTCAAACTCAGCCATGCAAGATTCAGCTCCCTACGCAAAGGGCTTAACTGCTGCGTTGTGGGGCTAGCTTTCACATATTTTTAAACAAACATTAGGGGACATAGTTAACCCTATCTTTACTCATGGAAATAAACAATGTTAAAATCGCTGGGACCGGCAGGTGGTGCGGTGGTTAAGGCGCTGGATCTCATATGTCCCACTTTGAATTCAAGTCTCGGACCAGAGAGATTGAATAGACTCCAGGCACATGTACATATGTGCCCAAAATTCCAAGAGAAAAAAGGAAGAGAAGGGATTGTGGCATGGCCATCACCCTGGGGGTCGAGGGTAGTATATTTCTCACTTTCCCTCTCTCTCTCTCTTAGGCAAGCACATTTACCCTATGACCAAAATCTAAAAAAATAATAATAATAAGATAAGTCAAATACTGCTTCACTTCTGTTATATTAACTTTTTAAGAATTATTTTAATTTTATTATGTTTATTATTTTTAATCTTACTAAAGAGAGAGAGAAGGAAAGTGAGGAAGCAAGCTGCCAGGTCCAGGACTCAAACCACATTTGGCCATGTGGGAGTCTAGTACCTTAGCCACCATGCCACTTGCTGGTCCTCTGCTATATTAACATTTTAAAAGATAATACCATGTGATGGAAAGTGAGGAAAAAGTGATTGATGGGCTGCAACTGAAAAACAAGCCTTTTATAGATACTTTAGTAGATAGTGCAAGATAGTACTAACTATCAAAAACTATGCATTTTTGGTATCACAGTAATTTCTGATAAAGTAGTTACTCCCCTGAAACTTGAATTACTCCCTTAAAACTTGAGAATGCCTATTGCCATACTACATAACAACAACAGCGAAAAACTGAACGCAGTTCTTTCATGGAAATATAATTGAGGGACCAGCAGTTAGCATAATGGCTATGTCACTGAACTCCCATGTAGTCAACCGTGATTCGTGTCCCTGACCCAGTGGCTTAACTTTACACTGGGCACGT
>NW_006160227.1:870265-873330 GCF_000334495.1 Tupaia belangeri chinensis | reverse complement strand
ATTTCTCACTTTCTGTCTCTCTGTCTCTCTGGCGAACGCACGCACCCTATAGCAAAAACCTCTCCCAAAAAAAAAAAAAAAAATTCATGTTGATATAATAATAAAACACACCCTAGTGTGATTTAGCCTGCATCCCTCACTAAGCTGTACAGTTTGTGAAGACAGGACACTGTCTCTTGTGCTCAGAACTATAGCATTGATTCTTGTTGAGTAATTCATGAAAGAATGAATGAAATACATGGAAAAAACTCAAAATAAGTCGCCCTACGAAAAAAGGAAAAGGTAGATCAATATAAGTTAAGATGAGACAGCCCATGGCCTGGTGGTTAAGGTGGCTGGACCCCATGCGTCAGGCCACACAGTTCAGGTCCTGGACCCACTGGCTTGAAAAATCATCCAGGTGTTTGTGTGTGTGTGCCCCAAATCCCTAAAGGAGGGAGAGAGAGGAGAAGGGACTGCAGCATGACTATGCCCACGGGGAATGTGCTCGCTCGCTCTTTCTTCGTAAATAAAAAAAATCAATTAAAAAAAAAGAAACAATGACTCATTTCTATGTGCCTATTTATTTTTTTTTAAAGAACGGTTTTATTTCATTTTATTAATTTTTTTAACTTGCTCTAGGGCACACCAAAGAGAGAGAGGGGGGGAAAGTGAGAAAGCAAGCTACTAGGCCCAGGACTCAAACTGGGGTCAGCCATGTGGGAGTTCTCTGTATGCCTATGTCTAAGCTCTAACTATAGGAAAAAAACAAATCTACCCACTGGAAAAAATCTCTGGGAGTTGTTCCTCTTTCAAAGCTACTGATCTATGTTCTACCAGATCTTTGTCCCTAGAGGGTCTGAAGGAAGTGGCCATCATTGCAGGGAGCTCCGAGATGTGGGGAGGAAACTGAGCCAGGGGAGCGAGCGCTTCAGATGCTTTCCCTTCCCCACACCCACTTTCCTTTGTTCCCAGAAACTTCCATACAACTGGCAGGGGTGAGGGAAGGGGGGAATCTAAGGGGAGATGAAGAGGGACTATGTGAAAAAAAGAAGGCAAAAATAAACAAATAGATTGGCAGGTAACAGTCTTTTTAGTGTCATCCGTCTTTTTAAGTCTGATGACACTATCGGCTCTGGCTAAGAAATAAAATTTCCAGATACAAAAAAAAAAAAAAATTAAAAATAAGAAGCTTTAAAGGAATTGAGCTCTGGAGTGAAGAAAAAAAATAAAACAACTCCCTTCCTGACAACTTAAAATCAGTCTGAAATATACCAGAAGCACCAGAAGGACTCTAAGTCATAAAAGTATTATAAGCATTAACAAAAACACATAGGGAAAGGAGACAATCTTTAAGTTATTTTCCAACCAACCTACGCAACACCTGTCACGAACCATGCAGACTCTTTCCAGCTCGAGCGATTTTTTGACTCCATCCTTAACGCTGTTATGCAAAAACATCATCAATTAACTAATGCAGAGCTCAGAAAGGAGTTTGGCTGCACAGAGAAAGGGAGGAATAAGAAGAAAAGAATACCAAGTCAGAAAAAGGGGTGCAGATTCTAGATGCAGGCCTACCCAAATAGTTCAGGGCTGCCGCTTCAAGCAAATCACCCTCTCTCTGAGCCTTGGTTTCCAACTGGAAACAGGAAGTGATCGCATTTTCCCTCACAGGGTCTAGGTGACAATGGAAAGGGATGCTGCAGCCGAGTCAGCATACGTAGCAAACTGCAGAACCACCAAGGCTTTGATGCCCTTCCAAGGTCATGGTTACAATGACTGCGTTTTTTTCAGCCAAACCTGACTGTATGAGTCAACTCCAGAGTGCAGAAAAATCAATCCCTTCCCACGGGCCACGTCAATAAACCAGTCAACGGCTGGTTTATTCTCTCCCAGGGTAGACTTTTCATGTGGGCAGGTGGGAATAAAGAATGACTCTCCTTTTCCCCTAATCTTACTGCTGCAGCTATTCACAATTTCGCGACTTAGCATTAGAGAAGTTTTTGCTTTGCAGCTCTTTCTATGAATATGCAAAAAGCCTGCAAGAGGATTGCCAATAATGATGAACTCCTCAGAGTTGAGCGGAGATGAACTCAGCCTGGTGAAAACCCAGGGCTGGGAAATCAGGACACCACCAACCCCTCGACCTCCGTTTCCCAAGAACCCGCAGATTTCAGGCTTGCAGTCTCATCTCTGACCACCTATGTCTCCCAAATTCCACACGTCAACATCTATACATCTTCCAGACTATTCCGTACAATGGAAAATAAGATCTCCTGTCTCAATTCTGTGTCAGGAACTCCATTTCTTTGTTTTGTTTTGTTTTAGCTTTTTGCCATAGAGCACTGGCCAGCGGGAAACACACAGAGAAACAGAGAAAGGGAAAGTGAGAAATCACTTCCTGGGGTTATAGTCATGCTGTAATTCCTTCTCTTCCATTTTTCTCCTGTGGTTTTGGGCATGAGTGCACGCACGCGCACGTACACACACACACACACACACACACACACACCTGGCATGATTTTCAAGCCACCAGGTCTAGGACTTGAACTATGGTTGGCCATGTGAGAGTCCAGAGCCTTAACCACCACACCAGCAGCCCCCATAATTTACTTTTTTTTTTAAGTTTTTTTGCCATAGGGAGTATGCACTCACTAAAGTATCAGTGAGAAGGAAAGTGAGAAATCAGCACTCAGGGGAGATGGCCACACCACAATCCCTTCTCTTCCATTCTCCTCTTGGGATCCTGGGCACACACATGCACATGCGCCAGGCATGAGTTTAAGCCACTGAGCCAGGACTCAAACCACGGTCAACTACATGGGAGTCCAGTGACATAACCATTATGCCAACTACTGGTTCCCATAATCTACTCTTAATCCCACCTGTTGCTACAGCTTCAGTCCATATATAAGGGTACTTTTGAAAGTTCATGGAAAAAATGGGTTTAGAGCACAAGTTTATTTTGGTGCAAAAATCTATGCATACTTTTTTTTAAAAGAGAGATTTTTATTATAGGTGCATGTGTTCACCAGAAACAGAGAGAAGAAAGTGAGAAATCACCTTCCAGGGAGGATGGCCATGCC
>NW_006160227.1:861575-869256 GCF_000334495.1 Tupaia belangeri chinensis | reverse complement strand
GGCTTTGGACCTGGTGGCTTGAAAAATCACACTGAGCACATGTGCATGTGTGCCCAAAATCCCAGGAGGAGAATTAAGGAGAAGGAATTGTGGCAAGACCTGGATTCTGCACCTGCCTACACTTCCTGGTTACTCCGGCTCAGGGAATCATCTTAACCTCCCTGGATCTTAATTCTTTCATATACAAAACGAGAACAGTAATTATTATACCAGAGATTCTATCGCATGGAGAATTAATCGAGACACGGATGTGGCAGTGCTCAAAATGTGACATTTCTGCAAATAAAGCCAGCTCGGAAACATCTTCCCCAGAGACTGTTTCCAAACACTGGTAATCAATATTTCCTACACCATGGACAATAAACTACTCCAACCAGAATGAAGGAATATTCATCGAGGTTTGTTCTCCTTTTCAAAATGATGTTTAGTGTCCCAGAAACCTGTCCACAAATTGTCTCACATGACTTGATGGCGCCTGTAAATACCACCTGTAAATACCACATGGTAAGCTGTCTTAGAGTTGCTACGAAAATCTGCTTGTCATGGTAAAACATTTGTTGGACATTTCTCAGGTGCTAGTCATGATGTTAGGCATTTCCATGTCAATTTCAATTGATTCTTTCTTTTTTTTTAGTTTTTGCCATAAGGTGAGTGCGCTCACCAGAGAGACAGAGAGAAACAGTAAGAAAGAAAGTGAGAAATCACCCCCAGAGGGGATGGCCACGCTGCAATCCCTTCTACACTCTCCTCCTGGGGTCTTGTGCATGCACGCACATGCAGCCAGCGTGATTTTTAAACACCAGGTCCAGGACTCGAACCATAGTCAGCCATGTGGGAGTCCAGAGCCTTAAGGGCCAAAGCACCTGCTGGCCCTTCTACTGAGTCTTACAAGAACCCTTTGAGATATCTGTTACCTCTCTTTATGAATGAAGGAACTGAAATTCAGAAAGAATAAGAAACTGTTTAAGGGGCTGGCCCCATAGCCTGGGAGTTAGGGAGCTGGACCCCATGTGACAGACAGTGGTTAGAATCCTGGCCCTGGCAGCTTGAAAAACACACTGGGTATGTGTGCGCATGCCCCAAATCCTGATGGGATGGAGATGGAGGAGAAGGGATTATGGCAGGACCACATCCCCACTGCAGGGGGTGGGGGGACGGAAGGGACCCTTTCTTCCTCTTTCTCTCTCTCTGGTGAGCATAGGCACCTTCTGGCAATTAAAAAAAAAAAAAAAAAAAAAAGAACATACTTTTTGTCATTGAGGAAAAGAAAGGAAAAGAAATATCGAAGTGTTTAGTGGCAAGAAGAAACAAAGTTCTGCTATCTAGTGCTTACAGAGCATGACAGTGGGGGCATGGACTCTGGAGCTGGATTCCTCAGGTTCAGATGTGTAAGGTTAAGACAGTAATAGCAAAAACTGGCAGGTGGCCTGGTGGCTAAGGGCACTGGACTCCCACGTGGTCGACTGTGGTTCAAGTCCCAGATCTGGCAGCTTGCTTTTTCTCTTTCCTCCCTCTCTCTCTCATTCTGTCTATCTCTGTTTAAATTAAAGTAAATAAAGTTCGGGACCAGCAGTTGGCATAATGGCTATGTCGCTGGACTCCCATGTAGTTGACCCTGGTTCGAGTCCGGGACCCAGTGGCTTAAATTCACGCCGGGCACATGTGCGTGCGTGCCCAAAATCCTGAGAGGAAAATGGAGGAGAAGGGATTATGGAGTGGCCATCCCCCCTGGGGGGTGATTTCTCGCTTTCTGTCTCTCTGTCTCTCTCTCTCTGTCTGGCGAGCATACCTGCTCTATAGCAAAAACCGTTCCAAATAAATAAATAAAGTTAGATAAAATAATTATTTTTAAAAAAGAGTAAGAGCAAGCTATTTCAAAACCCAGTAAATGTGTTTATAAAATTTACTTGGAACCGGGACCAGCGGTTGGCATAATGGCTATGTTGCTGGACTCCCATGTAGCTCACTGCGGTTCGTGTCCCAGGCCCGGTAGCTTAAACTCACGCCGGGCGCGTGTGCACATGTGCCCAAGATCCTGAGAGGAGAATGGAGGAGAAGGAACTGCGGTGTGGCCATTCCCCCCGGGGTGATTGCTCGCTTTCTGTCTCTCTGTCTCTGTCTATCTTTCTGGCGAGTGCATGTGCCCTATAGCAAAAACCTCACCCCCCCCAAAAAGAAAATTACTTGGAACCTGCCAGTATGTGCCCAGTATACCACATTCTCCCCTCTCCCACCTGCTCATCAAACTCCTCTCCCTCTTTTCTCGGTCCTGACACCGTCATGCCAACTAGCCTAAGTCTGCTTCCTGCACGTCTCACTCGCAACTGTGAGGAGACCTTTGCTCTCTCACTCAGTTTAACTGGAACGCCTCTCCCCTCCCTCGTTAATCTAAACCCTACTCGTCCTTCAAAGCCCGGCTCAGATCTCCCCATCCTGTGAAACTTTTTCTGACTTTTCTAGTCCACAGTGATTCCTTCTCTGGACCATATTTTTTAAGTATATTTACAGTACAGGGGCACGAGAGACAGCCCTCAACTGGGCCTGGTCATGCGGTAACCCTCCTTTCCTGGCCCTCTAGCCCGTCAGGATCTTGGGGGCATGCATGCACACCTGAGGTGCTATCAAGCTGACCCAGGGATTGAACCAGCAGTCAGCTGCATGGCCTTGAGAACTACGGTCCCACTTGTTACTAACGGTGCCTCTGAATATCAAGCAATCCCATTAAATGAAATAATTTAGCACATATCTCCAATTGTTTTTAACGAAATTTTTGCTACAGGGTATGTGCACTAGCCAGAAGGACAGAGAGAAAGAAAGTGAGAAATAACCCCTCAAGGGGGATGGCCACACCACGGTCCCTTCTCCACGCTCCTCTTGGGATTTTGGGCACGCACACACACACACCCAGTGTGATTTTTAAGCCACCGGTCCAAGCCTGCAACCACGGGTGACCATGTGGGAGTCCAGCACCTTAACCACTACTCCACCTGCTGGCCCACGATCTCTCGAATTTTTGAAATAGAAATTGGGGTTCAAAGCGTTAAATTGCCTATGGTGACATGGAAAGCCAGTGGCAGAGTGGGACTTGGATCCAGATGTTTGAAATGTGTGTGATGCTCCTTCCTCTACGCTACCCTAACTTCGACTTCGTTGAGACTGTGTATGAGTCCTCCAAAGCGAACGCATATATTCTATAACTATCTGATTCCAAGTATTACCCTGGTTCGCAGCCTTGCCGGGACTAACACGCGGGCGTCAGCAGCTTTATGCTGACTGATTCGTCCCTCCATCTTTCCCTGGTGCCCTCTTGGCTGACAGTTAAAGCGCTAGTGAACCCGGGACACAGCAGAACTTAAATTCTCACCATCAACCGTTCATCAGGGGAGAGAAAAACAAAGAGGAAGCCGTGTTCGTGGGTATCTCTGGAGGTCCATCACAAGATCCCACAGAGAAAGGCCTCCCCCCAAGTCTCAGAGAAACGCTTTGCTCAGCTGTGTTATCGTTATGGGCCCCCTAGGGATTCAAGTTCACAACAGAGAGAGGGGACCTCGATTTCTTCTCACAAAGCCCAAACCTCTCCACGCAGGATTAAATCGGGCAATTTAACTCCTTTAACCCCAATTTCTACTTTAAAAATTAGACATAGTTGCTAAATTATCTATCTTCAGAGGCCCTTATAGAATCAAGAGATTCGTAAAGGTTGGGTTGCTTGATATTGTGGAGAGTTCAGGGGTGCAGTTAGTAACAAACTAAACTATAGTTCTCAAGGCCAGATGGCTGACTGCTGGTTCAATCCCTGGGCCAGGTTTATCATATAAAGTTGTGAGACCCCTTGAACAGAGAAATCGACAAGAGGTCTGTCTACAGAAAAAGGGGTTATCATTGCTTTAGGGAGGATTGGAAAGAAGGAGCAGTCCTAGACAGGAAAAAGAAAAGAAAATATAATAACACTTGAGAGTGAAAATCTCTCCAAAAAAAAAAAAGAGAGA
Source organism: Tupaia belangeri chinensis (assembly GCF_000334495.1). Taxonomy (NCBI): domain Eukaryota; kingdom Metazoa; phylum Chordata; class Mammalia; order Scandentia; family Tupaiidae; genus Tupaia; species Tupaia belangeri. Next base: position 865,267 of record NW_006160227.1, on the reverse strand, counting down.
GAAAGGATCAAATGGGAACCAGCAGTTAGCATAACGGCTATGTCACTGGACTCCCACGGAGTCGACCACGGTTCGCGTCCTGGACCCGGTGGCTTAAAACTCACGCCGGGCGCGTGTGCGTGCATGCCCAAGATCCCGAGAGGAGAATGGAGGAGAAGGGATTGCGGCATGACCATCCCCCCGGGGGGTGATTTCTCGCTTTCTGTCTCTCTGTCTCTCTCTGTCTGTCTGGCGAGCGCACGCGCCCTACAGTGAAAATCTCTCCAAAAAAAAAAAAAAAAAAAGAGAAAGGATCAATCAAACAAAGACATCTCAGTGCCTGGGCTAGGAGAGGACGGGGCAGGGCTGGACGGGTGTCCGCAGACGAGCGAGGGAGCACGGGGTGTCCTCGTGTCAGAGAAGGGGGAATTAGCAGCACGGGGGAGCAGCCACTGCCTCGGCCTCCTGTACGGGAGGATGCAGGAAGCTTGTAGCAGTTAATGAATGCTTTTCCCACACTTCACAGTTTATAAGAAGGTCTTTAGCTACAGCAACTCTTGCTCACTACTCCGATGAACGCAGTCATTGTGGTTCATATTTACAGGGAACTGAAGAGTCGCTTAGGCTCATCGTTCATATTTTCATAATTTTTTAAAGAATGATTTTATTTAACTTCATTTATTTATTTCATTATTTTAAATGTGACCAGAGAAGGACAGAACAAGAGAGAGAGAGAGAGAGAGAGAAAATGTGAGAAAGCAAGCCGCCAGGTCCAGGACTCAAACCACGGTTGGCCATGTCGGAGTCCAGCGCCCTTAACACCATGCCACCTGCCGGCTCCAGTATTTTCATAAGTTTTTCATAAGTCACTGATTGGTCCGACAAATAATCTCAGAAATCTTCTTAGTCTTATCAAATGCTGGGGATACCAAAATAAGAAGTATGGTCATTGCCCTCAAGGGGATCTCAGTGTTACTGAGGTAGGGAGAGAGGGAAGGCAGACAAATAAGACCTGATTATAATATAGTGCACTGGTTGTTTTGAGAGGTGTTAAGTAAAAATGACAGGAGGGATGGGCCAGCAGGTGGCATGATGTTGTTAAGGCTCTGGATTCCCACATGGCTAATTGTGGTTCGAGTCCGGGACCTGGCAGCTTGAAAAACACTTCGGATACAGATATGTGCATGCCCATAGAGGAGAAGAGGTTGCAGTGTGGCCATCCCCCCTGCAGGTGATTTCTCACTTTCCTCCTCTCCATGTCTCTGTCTCTCTCACTCTCCAGCGAGCACACATGCCCTATGGCAAAAATCTAAAAAAATAAATTACAGGAGGCCATTATTTTGGACTTGGCTCCTGCACAAGGCCCCAAAAGACCAGACTAAAAATCAAAATAGAGTCACTTATAACTCTATGTCATCAAGTCAAAGCTCAGCTGTTAGCTGACCTTCTTAGAAATCAGATGACAACTGCCTAGTTTTCCAAAACGGCCAATTTCTATTGGCATGCCAATGAAGTCCCCTAAGTTTTGTTGTTGTTTATTTAGACAGAGCCTCTTCTGTCACAGTCCCCCTGCCCGGGCCTCCCAGGTGGCTGGGACTACAGCCTCAGGCCCCCACCTGGGCTCATTTACACAGGGTCTGGCTATGCTGCTCACTGTGAGCTGGGGGTTCTCCAGCCTCAGTCTCCTGGGCAGCTGTGCACAACACAACACACAGCTTTTAAGGTGGGCTGGAACTCAAACCCAGGCTTCCCGTGTGGCTTCAGCCTGCTGAGCAGCAGCATCTACCCAGTCCATGCTGCCATGGCTGGGCCTACGTCCCCAATGTCTCAATCCTTACACAAACGAGGTAACCTGAAATGACCTGATACTGACTGATCAGTTATTTTCTTATTATTCTGCCTCCCTGCCCTCACCTTACAAAGAAGGTAACTTCGAAATGACCAATCTGCTTTTTTGATCTCATGTTTTCTGCTTTCTTTAGCCCCTGTCTATCTATAAAACCAATCTCTTCTACTCAGTTCACTGGAAGAATTACTCTAGTTTATTGAATGAAGTACGGTCCGATTCTAGAATTACAAATAAAGCCAGTTAAGATCGTTAAATTGTGCTTTTGTCCTTAGATGGAAGTAAGCAAGTGTATTGTGGTTTCTAACACAAATGGAAAGAATTTAAGGAAGGATTAAGTCTAGTCTGATTCTAGAAGAGTCAACAACTACACTGAGTCTTGAAAATTATCCATGATTATCCGAGCAACGGCACAGGAGAAGAAAAGTCTTTCAGATGGCAGTAGCAGCATAAATAAAGACAGGGAGGTGGTGCATTCAGTTAACTCTAAGCAGTCAGTCATAGCTATGTGGTTGAGGGATCAAAGAAACATAAGACTGGGGCCAGCAGGTGGTGTCATGGTCAAGGCCCTGGACTCCCACATGGCCAACCACAGTTCAAGTCCCAGACTCAGAATCTTGAAAATTATACCAGGTGTGTGTGCGTGTGTGCTCAAAATCCTGAGAACAGAGGAGAAGATTGCAGAGTGGCCACCTTTCTCTGTCAGTACACATGACCTATGGCAAACAAAACTTTAAAAAAAAAAGGGCAGATCAAAACCACAATGAAATACCACCTAACCCCAGTCAGAATGGCAAAGATTTAAAAAATGTAAAATATAGGGACCAGCAGTTAGCATAATGGCATAATGCTGGACTCCCACGTAGTTGACTGCGGTTCGAGTCCCGGACCCGGTGGCTTAAACTCACGCCGGTTGCATGTGCATGCATGCCCAAGATCCCCACAGGAGAATGGAGGAGAAGGGATTGCGGCGTGACCATCCCCCCTGGGGGGTGATTTCTCGCTTTCTGTCTCTCTGTCTCTCTCTGTCTGGCAAGCGCATGTGCCCTATAGCAAAAACCTCTCCAAAAAAAGAAAAAAAAATTTTTTTTAATTAAAAAACTGATAAGTGCTGGGGGGTGGGGGGATGTGGTGAAAGAGAAACAAACACCCCTACACTGCTGGTGAGAATTGCTCTAGCCACTGTGAAGAACAATATGGAGGTTCCTCAAAGACCTTCAAATAGAGCTACCATATGACCCAGCAATTCCACTCCTGGTATCTACCCACAGGACAGGAGGGCACTCAGTTGGAAAAGCGCTTGCACAGCTATATTCATTGCAGCCTCATTCATGATTGCTAAGGTATAGAACCAACCCAAATGTCCACAGATGAATGGGTTGAAAAAGTGTGGCACATATTCTTCAAGGAATACTACTCAGCCAAAAAAAAAAAAACAAGGCCCTGGAATCTGATAGAAATTAGATGAATATGGACGATTTGTTGCTGAGTGAAGCAAGTCAAGCTATGAAAGAGAGACATTGTATGTCTCCACTAAATGTATATATACCAAATGTCTGCACTCTATGGTAGAGACTGAAAGATTGGAGGACATAAAAGTGTTAAAAATTAGGGACCAGCAGTTAGCATAATGGCTATGTCACTGGACTCCCATGTAGTCCACCGTGGTTCGCGTCCCAGACCCGGTGGCTTAAAACTCACACCGGGCGTGTGTGCGTGCGTGCCCAAGATCCTGAGAGGAGAATGGAGGAGAAGGGATTGTGGCGTGGCCATCCCCCCTGGGGGTGATTTCTCGCTTTCTATCTCTCTGTCTCTCTCTGTCTGTCTGGCGAGCGCATGCACCCTATAGCAAAAACCTCTCCAAAAA
>NW_006160227.1:852872-861502 GCF_000334495.1 Tupaia belangeri chinensis | reverse complement strand
GGAAGGTGAAGAGCATAGGAAAGGAAATTTGGGGAAAAAATAGAGAGGTAAGACATTTGTGGGACACAGATATGGTTTATTATTTGTTGATGAGGATGTGTATAAGTATTCTCAACTGGACTGGACTGAGGTGCAGATCATGCTGGGTAAAGCCTCTTTACAATCTAAATGATATGTAGCAATTAAATGTATAAATAATAAAAATACGCCATAAAAAATGAAGAAGGAATAAAAAGAAAGATAAGATGAAAGAGAAAAGCAGGTCAGATCATGAAGACTTGCTAAGTGCTTTCTTTCAACATTTTTCAATCACAGTGCTATTTTGGTTCTCCAAAACTCTATTTCACCATTATACTATTTACAAAGGTTAAAGTGGTTTCGAGAAAACAAATACGTTGTTTGTGATCGTTCTGAAGGGTCCTTAGAGATCAGCCAGTTAAACCGTCCTCACAGTCGAAAGAACATGGAAGCCCACAAAGGCCGTGTGGAGGAAGGTACACCAAAATCTAAAAAGGATACAGGCAAAGCAAAAGCCCAAAGGAACTTTTTCACTCAAGAGCAAAAAACAAGCAACATGAGTGTCCCTCAACTAGAGTTTCACACTGAGGGGGAAGTTCTCTGGATATGGCAAGGGGGCGAGATGAACTTCCCAAGAACAGTTCCTTGAAAGCCAAGAGTTAGCCAACGCAGGTTTGCAAACTTGACCCTCAATTTTATTCCACACATGTTTGCTCTGATTCCCAAAGGCAGATAAGCAGTGTTGAACACCTCAGTGAAGGTTTAAGCGACTAAACTACTTGCACACAGACACACAAAGAAACACACAGGCCTAATTAACGTTGCCACAGGGACTGACGGACGCAGTGGGTGAAGATGTATATGGTATAGAAAACCCAAAGTAAGCACTAATAAATCACATGTAATGAAAGATCTAGGTTTCATTCCTTTAATATGTTTAAGTTATTAGCTCAAAATAATATTTTGGGAGCCAGCAGGTGGTGTGGTGATTAAGGTGCTGGACTCCCACATGACCGACCACGATTCAAGTTCCAGACCTAGGACCATCAGATGGCATAATGGTTATGTCGCTGGACTCCCACATGGCTGACCATGATTCAAGTCCCAGACCTGGGACCATCAGATGGCTTAATGGTTATGTCGCTGGACTCCCACGTGGCCAACCACGGTTCGAGTCCCAGACCCAGCAACTTGAAACTCATACAGGGAATATGTACATGTATATCCAAAAACCTGAGAGGAGAATGGAGGAGACGGGATTGGAGCATGCCATTCCCCACCTCCCCCCCGCCCCCCGGAGGGTGGTGATTTCTCACTTTCTGTCTTTCTCTCTGTGTGTCTCTGGCAAGTACATGCGTCCTACAGCAAAAATCTCCATTAAAGGGAACAGCAGTTAGTGTAATGGCTATGTTGCTAAACTCCCATGGAGTCCACCACGGTTCGAATCCTGGGCCCGGTGGCTTAAACTCACACTGAGCACATGTGCATGCATGCCCAAGATCCTGAAAGGAGAATGGAGGAGAAGGGATTGAAGCGTGGCCATCTCCCCCTGGAGGGTGATTTCTCACTTTCTATTTCTCTGTCTCTCTCTCTTTCTGGCAAATGCACACACCCTATAGCAAAAACCTCTCCAAAATAAAAATTTTTTTTCCATTAAAAAAAAAGTCCTGGACCTTGTGGCTTGCTTTCTCTCTTTCTCTCTCTCTCTCTCTCTCTCTCTCTCTCTGTCTCTCTCTCTCTCTCTGGTGAGCATACCTTCCCTATAGCAAATTAAAAACCAATAATAATAATGAATACAATTAAATAATTATTTTTTAAAGTAATCATAGTAATATTTTCTGGTCTTATGTAGAAATATTTTCCTCTTGGTAAAGTCTTTCAGGATAAAGGAAGTTTTCATAAATTTTCAGTCCAGCAATTTACTCTTTTAAATTGGCTGATTCAAAAATAAACAAGATACCGAAGACCACTGAACTGTATGCTTTATAGGTGTGAATGGTATCTCAATAAAGCTGTTACTTAAAAAAAAGAAAACGCAAACAGTGGTTTTCGCTTGTTTCTCTACCTGAAAAGAGGGAGCAAGCAGCAGAAAATGAAAAGAAGAGGCGGCAATGAAGGAATAAAGCTCGGAGCAAGGTCGTGGGGAAGACAGGACAGGCTGGGGTTTAAACACCAGGCAGTCTTGGCTCCCTGAGGATGGATACAGGAAAGGAGCCGAGCCAAGGCAAGAGAGAACAGCAGCGTCGAACGAAGGGACCGGGCAGGCGCAGAGAGGCCCTGAAAGCCCAGGGCGCCAGGCGCAGGCCACCCGGAGTGGAGCAGTTGAGGTCTGAGGGAGGACAGGAACGGGCTCTGACCAGGTCAGCGGGGCCAGGGTGTGAACCAGCAGAACGAGCAGCCGTGGGAGACGAATGTCAGGAAGGAGATTCCCTGTGCGAGACCCACCGATGCTTTCATTGGTTTAAAAGTTCAGTACTTTCAGGTCTGGCCACGATGGCCCCAGGGCACCACAAAGCTCTGCTCTGCTGGAAGCCACGTGGAAGACCAGGGATCGGCACTCGGGCTGCTCCCCTTTTTTATTTATTATTATTTTTAAAAAGAATTATTTTATTTAACTTTCTTTCTTTTTTTTAATATGCCCAGAGAGAGAGAGAGAGAGGGAAAGTGAGAAAGCAAGCCACCAGGTCTGAGACTTGAACCGCAGTCGGCCATGTCGGAGTCCAGTGCCCTTAACCACCACGCCACCTGCCAGTCCCTCAGGCCGCCTTATACAGGCTGGGCGCACAAGGATGTGAGCCCATGATCCTGGCTGGCTGAAAAGCTGGGGGTGGGGGCACCATGGCATGAGACCCTTTTGAGGGTGTTTATTTCCTAACCCTCCCCATGAAAATAAATAACCTTTCAAAGAATGACTCTGGGGCCAGCCGCAGCCTGGTGGTCAAGGCAGCTGGATCCCATCCCACCTGGCAGACTGCAGTTTGAGTCCTAGGTTGGTAACCTGAGAAACACACCAGGTGTGAGCGTGGGGAGGTGGGGGTGTGCACACGCCCAAAGTCCCAAAAGGAGGCAGAAAGAGAAGAGAAGGGGTTGTGGTGTGACCTTGCCCTATGGGAGGTTCTCTCTCCCTCTCCCTCTCCCTCCCCCACAACGCCCTCTGGTGGGAGAACAGGCCTTCAGGAAGATTTAAAAAACAACAACAACAACAACAACAACAAAAAAAACTCTGAAAGCAACCTGAAAGATGGATTGCAGAGGGGAAAGAACACAGGTGTTTGTTTTTTTTTTTTTCTTTTTTAATTAAAAAATTATTTATGGGACCAGCAGTTGGCGTAATGGCTATGTCATTGGACTCCCATGTGGTTGACTGCAGTTTAAGTCTTGGACGCCGGGCGCGTGTGCGTGCATGCCCAAGATCCCGAGAGGAGAATGGAGGAGAAGGGATTGCGGCGTGGCCATCCCCCTGGGGCGGGGGGTGACTTCTCACTTTCTGTCTCTCTGTCTCTCCCTGTCTTTCTAGCAAGCGCACATGCCCTATAGCTAAAGCCTCTCCAAAACTTTTGTTTGTTTATTTAATTTTATTATTATGTTTAACTTGCTATAGCGCAGTCAGCCATGTGGAGTCCAGCACCTTAACTCCATGCCACTTGCTGGCCCTAGACACCATCTTTTTTCTTTCTTTTTTTAATAGAGGTTTTTGCCAAAAGGTACGTACTCTCACCTCAGAGAGAGACAGAGAGAGAGAGAGACTGTGAGAGGGAGAGTGAGAAATCACCCCCGGGAGGACGTCCATACCACAATCCCTTCTCCATTCTCGTCCTGGGATTACAGACCTGCACGCACACGCCCCTGGTGTGATTTTGAAGCTACTGGGTCCGGGATTCGGAATGCAGTCATGTGGGAGTCCAGTGACGTAATCACCGTCTTTTAAAGTCGTTCTGTGTATTTTTTTCTTCCTTCGTTCCCCTCTGTAGCTGCCTTTCCTTAGTCACAAGTGAAACCGAATAATTTCAGAACTCGATTTATTACATAAAATAAAAATGTGGCCCTGTGTCTACTGAATAATTGCTAATACCAAATTAAATGGTTAATGTTTTTCTCATAAAAAAAGAATACAACTAACTGAATTATAGTGTCTTTTAAAATATATAAAAGACAGATGGACCCACGCCCTAAGGATTAAGAAAACTGGATCTGGGACCAGCAGTTGGCATAATGGCTGTGTCGCTGGACTCCCATGCAGTTGACCACGGTTCGAGTCCCAGACCCAGTGGATTAAACTCACGCCGGGCGCGTGTGCATCCATGCCCAAGATCCCGTGAGGAGAATGGAGGAGAAGGGATTGTGGCGTGGCCATCCCCCCTGGGGGGTGATTTCTCGCTTTCTGTCTCTCTGTCTCTCTCTGTCTTTCTGGCAAGCGCACGTGCCCTATAGCAAAAAAAGAAAACTCTCCAAAAAATGAAAAAAAAGAAAAGAAAAAGAAAACTGGATCCCACATGGCTGAGAACAGTTAGAATCCTAGCACCACCAGTGGCTTAAAAAACAGGCCAGGCATGTGTGTGTGCACGCCCCAAATCCTGAAAGCATGGAGAAGAGGAGTAAGGATTACAATGTGACCACTCCCCATTAGGGGGCGCTTTTGTGCTCTCGTTCTCTCTCTCTGGAGAGCAAACACGCTTTCTCGCAGTTAAAAAGTGAATACAACTGAGAGCTTTCAATAATATTGTCTTTGAGAGCCAGCAGGTGATGTGGAGGTTAAGCACTGAATCTCACATGGTCAACCGTGTGATTTGAGTCCCTGAACAAGTGATTTGAAAAACATACCAGAGGACCAGTAGATGGCATAATGGTTACATTGCTGGACTCCCACGAAGTCAACCATGGTTCAAGTCCTGGACCCGGCAGCTTGAAACACACTGGGCGCGTGCCCAAAATCCCAAGAGGAAAATGGCCATTTCCCCTGGGGGAGTGATTTCTCATTTTCTGTCTCTGTCTCTCCGGGAAGCGCATAAAAAAATGTATATATATAAAAAAATCTCCAAAAAACAAAAAGAAAAAGAAAAAAAGAAAAACATGCCGGGCATATATGTGTACATGCTCAAAATCCTGAGAAGAGAATGGAGGAGGAAAAGTGACTGTGGTGTGGCCATCTTCCCGAAGGGCGATTTCTCACTTTCCCTCTTTCTCTGTTTCTCTCCAGCAAATACATGCACCAGATCAAAAAAATCTAAAAAATAAAAACAAAAACATAGTCTTTGAGCCAGTCATCCTCACTGGGGAGAGAAGATTCTTCATTCCGCAGTGCGCAAAAATAAAGCTATCACCTGAACGACAAAATTCGGAGAACTCAGCAAAAGAGGACCCAGATGGTCTGGTCGTCGCAGCTGGAAGCAGGGAGGGCGGCAACAGCACCTGGTGTGGCTCTTCACCTTCGAGGACGTGCTTTGCAGAACTGCTGTGGTTTGTGACCGCCAAAGGAACCTGGTTGTACTGTGCGGCCATGAAGAGGAAACGAAAGCCAATCGTGGTGCGGAACAGGGGGTCTCTGAGACGTGATTAGGTATCAGGGTAGATGACGGCTTTTTAAAACTTGCAGCAGGCATAAGCACTCACCAGAAGGACAGGGAGAGGAAGGGGGAGGGAGAAAGCACCCCCAGTGGGATACAGTCAGGCTTCGATCCCTTCTCCTCCATTCCTCCATCCTGTCAGGATTTGGGGCATGCACGCTAAGGCGCCCAGCATGTTTGTCAAGGCATGAGGCTGGGATTCAAACCATGGTGGGCTGTGCAGAATATGGCTCTCTTAACCACCAGGCTATGGGGCCTCAAGTCCTCACGGCTTGTAAGGAGAAAATTAAGAATGAGGAAATGAGACAGAGACACAAGGACACAGACGCTCATGCTCCTGTTCCACTGTCCTGCCGTGTGATCTACCAGCAAGAAGCCCCTCACCAGATGCAGCTCTGAACCTCCAAACTGTAAGTAAATAAACCTCTGTTCTTGGAAGTCACCTCGTTTGGATGTTTTCTATTATTAGCAACAGAATGATCAACTGGGTCGCTGGAAAAGTCATGATGCAGTTTTGTGTAGAAAAACAGAAAACTAGGGAACCAGCAGTTAGTGTAATGGCTATGTCGCTGGACTCCCACGTAGTCGACCATGGTTTGCGTCCTGGACCCGGTGGCTTAAAACTCACGCCGGGCGCATGTGCGTGCATGCCCAAGATCCCGAGAGGAGAATGGAGGAGAAGGGATTGCGGCGTGGCCATCCTCCCTGGGGGGTGATTTCTCGTTTTCTGTCTCTCTGTCTCTCTCTGTTTGTCTGGCGAGCACACGCGCCCTATAGCAAAAACCTCTCCAAAAAAAAAAAAAGAAAAACAGAAAGCTACAATGTCGGACTTTTCTGAGGACCCAACAGAACCAGAACCTTGGCTTATTTCACTCTCACGACGGTCTTATGAGATATATGCATTGTTACCTCTGTTTTACAGATTAACGAAATGAATTTTTGCTTGTGTTATTCCAGTACCTGGGACAGTGTTTAGCACACGTTGGGACATTGGGAAAGTCGTGACACATTTTTTGTATAGAAAAACACAGAAAGATACATCATGACCTTCCCTAAGAGTAGGCCCCCAATGGAAATCTGTCAAATGGCCCGTGAGGGCTGGGGCAGGAGAGGCTTAGAGAAAGCCTGTGACTCGGATAATGTCGTGTGGAGAATGGTGGAACCAGATCGCAATCCTAGGTCTTTTGACCGTCAATCCTCACATTATTTGCTGCTGCTGAAAAGAGGAGAAAGGGTAGGGTAATTGAATATAATTTTTTAAATGATTTTATTTATTTAATTTAAAAAATTATTCATTCATTTATTTTCATTTGATGAGAGAGAAAGGAGAGAGAGGGAAAGTGAGAAAGCAAGCCACCAGGTCCAGAACTCGAACCGTGGTCAGCTATGTCGGAGTTTCCAGCGCCTTAACCACCATGCCAATTGCTGGCCCCTGAATATAATCTTAATGTACTTTATAATTTTACATAAACTGGCAAAAGTTTCAGACACGCCCGCTGTCATGAAATGAGAGCACACTTCGTACTCCGCTTAGCCACGCTGCAGGGACGCCTGAGAGTCCCGGGACCTGTAGTACCTGCTCATTTTATGCTCTCCACAGCTCACTCGCCCTGCTCAAACCTACCTCTTCCTGTTGGGCCGCAGCAGGGTCTGCAGAACAAGAAACCCATCGGCATGATCTTCTCCGCTTTCTAGAGAGACACGGTAGCCTTTTACACCGGACTGCATCTATGTGAGAAGCTAAGACAGAGGGCGACCTGGCACCCAACGAGCACGCGGGAAGTCTCACAGATGTAGACAAGCACACGTGGGAAGTGCACCATTAAACACACACACAGAGCCTGGGGCCAGACAGCAGTGTGGCAGTGGGACAGGATGCCTACAAGGCAGCCCCACGCGGGAAGGCCGCCAGTTCACATCCAGAGACCTCCCTGAGGACACCAGGCACATACATGCCACTGATCCAGGCTGGCTGAGGCTGGGGAGAGTCACAGCACGAGGGCCCTGCTGGAGGTGCCAGTGCATGCACTCCTCTCTCTCTCTCTCTCTCTATCTTTTCACTCTCTAACTCAGAATAAATGAACATTTTACAAAATAGGACATAAATCTTCATGCTAAGACCCCTGCAATTAGCCATGCCCTCACTCCATGCCGTGGATATGATTCTGAAAAAACTGTATATATCAAGTTTTAATAAACTGAGTAATTTCCAAAGCAGTAGAGTGCTTATTATTTAAATGACTCATGTGTAAATATTTTTGAAAGAGAAAACCTTTTTTTATTTTCCTGGAGAGGTTTTTGCCATAGGGAGCATGCGCTCGCCAGACAGACAGAGACAGAGAGACAGAAAGCGAGAAATCACCCCCCAGGGGGGATGGTCACACCGCAATCCCTTCTCCTCCATTCTCCTCTCGGGATCTTGGGCACGCACGCACACGTGCACAGCGTGAGTTTTAAGTAACCGGGTCCGGGACTTGAACCACAGTGGACAACATGGGAGTCCAGCACCATAGCCATTATGTTAACTGCCGGTCCCGAAAGAGAAAATCTCAAAAAAAAATTGTTAGAGGGCACGCACACTTGCTGGAGAAAGTGAGACAGCGAGAAAATGAGAAAACACCCTCCAAGGGGGATGGCCACACTACAATCCCTTCTCCTCCACTCTTCTCTCAGGATTTGAGACACACCCACGCACATGTCTGGGATGTTTTCCAAGCTGCTGGGTCTAGAACTTGAAACACGCAGTCTGCCATGTGGGATCCAGCCACCCCAATCACCGCGCCCCTGGAAGGCCACAAGAAAGCCTTTTAAAGGAAAACACTGTCACCTAATTTATCTGCTAGAAAATGTGGCCTTTGGGGGCCAGCAGATGGTACAATGGTTATATCGCTGGACTCCCACGTAGTTGACCACTGTTCAAGTCCCAGACCTTAAAGTTCACACCAGGCATGTGTGCATGCATACTCAAAATCCCAAGAAGAGATTAGAAGAGAAGGGACAGTGGCGTGTCCATCCCCCCCCCCCCGCGGGGGGGTTTTTCTTCTCCTC
>NW_006160227.1:843892-852841 GCF_000334495.1 Tupaia belangeri chinensis | reverse complement strand
TCTCTCTGTCTTTCTCTGTCTCTCTGGTGAGTGCATGCGCCCTATAGCAAAAATCTCTGAAAGAAAGAGAGGGAGGAAGGAAGGAACAAAGAAAGAAAAATGTGGCCTTTTTTTTTCTGCAGATCAGTCCATTAGTGTTCAGATCTGGACATTTGGCTTAAAACCCACTTTTCTGAGTCTGTCCTTCTGTGAAAGGGATATTCTACCCATGCCTAGGAACACTGGGAAGATAACGTAAGCGAAGGGGCGTGAGAATGTTGCATAAATTGTAAAGTATGGCACACATGCAAAAATGCTGTTCGCCCATCCAACCTGGGTACACAGCCGTTCTGGGGTTCACCCGGGCTAGAGTAGCTCATCCCCGCATCCCCCGTTCCCACTGCTGGTGAAGAAACACAACCACACAATGGGGTCAGCCTCTTTCTCAGGATACAACACTGCAGAGGAACCATGAGGAGATGCTGAATGGAGAATACTCAGAAGTGGCCTTTTCATTCAAGGAAATGTTCAATCATCCAGTAAGTATCTTCCAAAGATATACAGGCATGACTGCACAGAGGGAAAGAAAAATTATAGAACCAGTGTTTGAAGAAAAATAGCACAAAAAGTGTACCATGAAAATGATGTCCTATTAGAAACAATCTTAGAAAATGTCTGTTTCAATCCTCTCATTGGACGGACATTAGATCTTCAAAGCCCAAGGGTGCCTAGGGGTTTGCCTAAGAATACATGGTGGGATAGTGGTTAAGGTGCTGGACTCCCAGAGAGTCGACCACAGTTCGAGTCCCAGACCTGGCAGCTTGAAACTTACGCCAGTGTGTGCGTGGGCGTGCCCTAACTCCCAAAAGGACAGTGGAGGAGAAGGGACTGCGGCATGGCCATTCCCGGGGTGGTGTTTTCTCTCTCTCTGTCTCTATGTAGCTCTCTATCTCTCTGGTGAGCTCATGCACCCTATAGCAAAAATCTTGCTCTAAAAAAAAAAAAAAAAGGGAAGAATACATGTTGGCATGTTTTTAATGAATATTTGTAACCACAATGTTCTTGTCTCTGTGCATACTAATTACCATGCTATATAACAGTCCCATCTAAATGCCCGTCCTCCCCCCGCTGGACTGGAAGACCCCAGTAGACAGCCTGCGCTCGGCTCATCCTTACACCCTAGACACCAAGCGCCTGGCTTCCGTTATCCGCTCAGCTGCTGGACCGTCTCCCAGTTCAGACGGTTTTGCACCTCTGCAGAGAAGACAGGTCCTTCTGCAAAACTCCCAATTCAGGCCTCCCTTCCTTTTTGCTTAGCAAGATATTTAAAAAGGCTAATGTTACTGCAGATCTGAACTTGGGGACAGACAGACAGTAAACAGTCTTAGGTAGACAGGGACACTGAGGTGAAAAACGGTTCCAGAAAGAGCGAGCTTGATGTGCCACAGGTAGCACCTGCTTTACGAGGTTGCAGGGCTTTTTCTTTTAACTGATAGAGGGCTCATTTGCTCACCACAGAAGAGAGAGAGAGAGAGAGAGAATCCCCTACAAATGCTCAGCATATTTTTCAAGTTACTGTGGCCAGGATCCAAACCATGGTCAGCCATGTGAGACCTGGCTCCCTTCACCACTAGGCTACAGGGCTGGCCCAGGACGTTTTTGCTTGACTTTGTTTTTTAAGATTTGTTTTACCACAGGGATCAGCAGTTGGTGTAATGGCTATGTCGCTGGACTCTCATGTAGTCGACCGCGGTTCGAGTCCCGGATCCAGTGGCTTAAAACTCACACCGGGCAAGTGTGCGTGCATGCCCAAGATCCTGAGAGGAGAATGGAGAAGGGATTGTAACATAGTCATCCCCCCTGGGGGGTGATTTCTCACTTTCTGTCTCTCTCTGTCTCTCTCTGTCTTTCTGGCGAGTGCATGTGCTCCATAGCAAAAATCTCTAAAAAAAGAAAAGATTTGTTTTGCCACAGGGTGTGTGTGCTCACCACAGAGAGAGAGACAGAGACAGAGAGAAGGAAAGTGAGAAATCACCCCCTAGGGGAATGGCCAGGCTGCAACCCCTTCTCCTCCGTTCTCTTCTCAGGACTGTGCACATGTGGCTGGCATGATTTTCAAACCACCAGGTCCGGGACTCAAACTGCAGTTAGCCATGTGGGAGTCCACCATGCCACCTGTTCCTCCCCCAAGCTGTTAGATTTGATGACTAGGTCTTCAAGAGTCTCCTTCAACCATTTTAGAATGATCTATGCTAAAAAGAACACACACACACACACACACACACACACACACACACACACACACACACCAGAAACAGTGGAATTGGCGTGGCTACCCTGTGATGTGCTCACAAGGTTCTTCCTTAAGCACTAACTCCACAAGGAGCCTTTAAAAGCGGCAGACACAAGTATAGTTTTGAGGAGAAAAAGGATTAAATTAGAGGGATCTCCTCAAAGAGTGGCCTAAGAGTACACAGAAACTTGAGCTGGGAGGAGAAGGTGTAAGCTCTAGTCTTTATTGCCCGACTGTCCTCTTCTTCGACCTTGGGCAAGTCAGTCCCTTCCTCTGGGTTAGATGAGCATTCGGGTGCCTTCAAGTGTAAACACTATCATTATAAAATCCAAATTCCCCACCAGTCTTTGAGAGCGCCAGGATGGAAGATAAAAGGTAGAAAGGCAATTTCAAACATACATTGACCGTGGTATAGTGGGGTAAAGAGCTTGGTGGGGAGATTTGGGTTCTAGATTGTATTTCTGGCTAAGAAACATTAACCAAGACCATTCCCCTCTTCAGATCAAGATTTGCCCATGTTCTAGATCATCTAATTACGCTCGAATTCTAAAGTATAGGCCGCTGCTACTATGAACAAGGAAATTCTATAGAACCAGCATATCTGTTAGTCAGAAATGAGACACGTAGATAGAAGATTTAGCAGAGAAGCCCCTCGTGTGAATTTCCCCCCACGTTCCAATCGGAATATTCCTTAGGGCCAATTCCTACCAAACTACTTTATTTTGAACTTCCCTATTCTTCCTGGTTTTCATTTATAAATTTCCTTTTTTTCCCCTTTTTTTTTAGTTTTCTTCTATGAGACAGACAGAGAGAAATACCCCCAACAGGGTCCCAGTACCATAACCTGCTTCCGTCCCAGCCAGCCCCAGATCATGGCTACGTACCAGCTCCACACACTCAGGGATGTCTCCAGAACTTTCCCATGTGGAGCTGCATCACGGAGCATCGAGTTCTACTACACCAAGGTCTGGCCCCTCAGTCCCCCATTCCATTTTTTTAATAAACTTTTCCCCTTTTTAAAAAATGATTATTTATTCATTCATTTATTTTAATTTGGCCAGAGAGAGACACAGAGAGAGAGAGAGGGAAAGTGAAAAAGCAAGCCACCAGGTTCAGGACTTGAACCATGGTCAGCCATGTGGGAATGTCCAATGCCTTAACCACCACGCCACCCGCTGGCCCCAAGTCCCCTTGTTCTTTATGAAATACACAAGGGCTGACCAGAGAAGGGTGGAAACAAGTGTTGCTTAGATAAGGCATCAGTCCTTGTCTCTTTCCTTCTGCTAGCCACGGTCTGAAGCACACCTCTCCTTTAGGTTCAAATTCTTCAAGTCTTAGTTAAGAGTCCACTTCTTCCAGGAAGTCTTCCATTCCCACTCTAGCTTCTTTTTTTTTTTTTAAAGAATTATTTAACTTTATTTATTTATTCATTTATTTATTTTAATTTGACCAGAGAGGGACAGAGAGAGAGAGAGAGCAAGCAAGCCACCAGGTCCAGGACTCAAATCATGGTCAGCCATTTGGGAATCCAGTGCCTTTAACCACCACGCCACCTGCCAGCCTCCCCCACTCCAGCTTCTATAGTACTACATTGCACTACAATAAAGGGTATAAATTAGTTTAGTAAAGAGCTTACTACAACATCCAACAGAGGTTTTTTTTGTTTTTTTGGGGGGTTTTTTTTTGAGAGAGATTTTTTTGCTATAGGCACATGTGCTTGCCAGAGACACAGAGAGAGAGAGAGAAAGTGAGAAATCACCCCTAGGGGAGATGGCCACGTCACAATCCCTTCTCCTCCATTCTCTTCTCAGGAATTTTGATATGCATGCACATGCACCTAGCATGAGTTTCAAGTCGCCAGATCCAGGACTTGAACCACAGTGTGCCATGTGGGAGTCCAATGTCCTAACCATTACGCCACCTGCTGGCCCCCACAGAGTAATTTATTATGGTTTGGACCATGACTTGTCCCTTTTAGTTTCATGCCTTGGAACTGAGGCTTAGTGAGTGGTGACTCGATGTCCCCCAGAAATTTGTGTGTTGGGCAAATTTGATTGTGTTGATGTACTCGGAAGGTGTTCAATGAAAACTTAACTCCTTCACGGTGTCCAGAGGGAAGCCTTCGGTGTGATATCGAAAGGGCTGGGCCTCTATGCCTGATTGTGGCAGGTAGACACGCAGAGAGAATGAGACCAGAGCGGAGGAAAAGCCACGCGGATACAGGCCCCTCTGCTCTGCTCAAGGTCTGCCTTCTGCCACGTCGCGATGCCCTTGGGCTATCCAGCCACCAGAATTAGAGTCCCTACACCTGGCTATCTCTAGTCCACGTGGCCTCAGCTGTTCCTGTTAACAACACAGTAAATGCTGGCACTGCAGCTGGGGGCACTGCCACGCCTTCAACTCTAACCACAAATCCTCTAGTTCAGTGAGTCGCCAATTTCACATGATGATGAATCACCTGGAGATCTGCTCCAGAGCAATTTCTGACTCAGTAGCTGTGAGGTGAGACCTGAGAGAAAAACCTCCGAGTTGATGCAATGCTCTTGACCACACTTAGAATACCAGCGGTGTTTTTAGTAAGCTTTTTCTAAACACAGTAACCTTCTCTGCCCCATTGGACAGTAGGCTCTGAGAAGGCAGATGCCAGGTCTCGTTTTTCTTCGCAAATGGACCCTAAGCTCAGAAGGAGCTCAGTGAGCAGCTGCGGACCTGCACCCACAGCCTGTAGGTAACCAGGAGTGCCCGTGCTGGACCGACGTACCGGGACGAGAAGCTCATGGGATCCCTGGAGTCAAGATTGCTGGAATGAGGCAGGAGAGAAGCTGAGAGGAAGCGTCCTCTTCGCCGCTGAGAACGTGACACACAGGAGAAATGCCGACACAGACGCACGCCTGTTCCTCGTGTAAGCACGCAGACGTTCAGTGCAAGCTGTTTTCATCAGGCCTTTTTCTTTCTCTTTTTCTAATTGCCAGAGGTTATATAAGCTTACCAGAGAGAGTCCCCCAGTGGGGCGTGTTCATGCCACTATCTCTTTTCCTCCATGTCTCCATCCCATCAGGATTTGGGGCACAGCAATGCATGTGCCCAGTGTGGTTTTCAAGCAGCCAAAACCAAGATTCCAACTGTGGTCGGCCACGTGGGATCTGGCCTTCTATGGACAGCTCTGAATTACTGCACTACGGGGCTGGCTGCACCAGCCACACACACACACACACACACACACACACACACACACACATGCACACACATGCACACACATGTATGCACACATGCATGCACACTCGCACATGAACACGCATACCCACATGCATCCACACACATGCACACCCACATACACACATGCACACTGATATACACACACATGGACACCGACACACACACACACACCCTTTAAGTTTCTTTCTTCATGAGAGACAGAGAGCAACGCACCCCTACCAGGGTCTTCATGCCCGATCTACTGCCACTCATTACAAGCACCCTGATCACAGGCACATACGAACGCCAGGCATGCTCAAGGAGGTCCTGGGACTCGAACCCAGGACCTCTCCCACGCAGGTTCAGTTGCGTCACCACTGCACCACCACCTGGCCCGACATGTCCTTTTGCTGTTGTTGTTAACCATCATCACGAGCCTAGGGGTTTTGTTCATCTGCTTTAATAGCCAGAGGGTACAGCCACTCACTGGGCAGAGATGAGCTCCGTGCCCATGGGGTGTGGTCACGCTGCAAGGCCTTCTCCTCCATTTTTCCACCCTGTGGTGATCTGGGGCACACCTGCACACGTACATGCCCAGCGTGTTTTCTGAGCGGCTGGGGCCAGGATTCAAACCACAGTTGGCCATGTAGGATACAGCGCCCTCGACCACTAGGCTACCAGGCTGGTCCTGTTTGTTTTTACCAGTGAGCACTCATGTGTGAGAGAAAGCACCCCCTACCAGGCCTGGTCACCATGGTCCTTTTTCCTCTACTTCCATGGGCCATGGGTTCACAAGCAAATACCCAGCCTATTGCCACTGGGGCCAGGATTCAAACCCCAGTCGACCTGTAGGATCCAGTTTCTTCTACACAGTACTTAACCGTGTGCTACAGGGCCAGGCCTAAAATGCAGTCTTGTACTTCCAGCTGGGTATGAATATTGAAAGAAGGCACATATTTCCTGGGAATATTAAAATACAACAATAATGGGATCAGCAGTAAGTGTAATGGCTATGTCGCTGGACTCCTGTGTAGTCTTCTGCGGTTCGAGTCCCGGATCTGGTGACTTAAACTCATGCCGGGCATGTGTGCATGTGTGCCCAAGATCCCGAGAGGAGAATGGAGGAGAAGTGATTGCAGCGTGGTCATCCCCCGGGGGGTGATTTCTCATTTTCTCTTTCTCTGTCTCTGTCATTTTGGAGAGCACATGCACCCTATAGAAAAAACCTCTCCAAAAAAAAAGAAACAGAAAAAAATATAACAAGGGACCAGCAGTTGGTGTAATGGCTATGTCACTGGACTCCCGTGTAGTCTTCCACAGTTCGAGTCCCGGACCCGGTGGCTTAAACTCATGCCAGGTGTGTGTGCCCAAGATCCCGAGAGGAGAATGGAGGAGAAGGGATTGCAGCGTGGCCATCCCCCACTGGGGGGTGATTTCTCAGTTTCTGTCTCTCTGTCTCTCTGTCTGGCGAGCACACGCGCTCTATAGCAAAAAAAAAAAAAAAAAAAAAAAAAAAAAAAATTCAAAAAAAAAAAAAAAAAATATAACAATAATGGGACCAGCAGGTGGTATGGTGGTTGAGGCACAGGATTTTCACATGGCTGACCACAATTCAAGTCCCAGACCTGGTGGCTTGCTTTCTCACATTCCCCCTCTCTGCGTGTGTCTCTTTTGGGTGAGCATGCATGGCCTCTAACAAATTAAAATAATAAAAATAACAATAAAACTAGATAAATGATTTTTAAATAACAATTAATAAGGCATATTTTTTTTGGAGAGTTTTTTTTCACTATAGGGCACATGCGCTCGCCAGAGAGAGACATAGAGACAGAAAGCTGGTCACGCCACAATCCCTTCTCCTCCATTCCCCTCTTGGGATCTTGGGCACACACGCACACGCACCTGGCGTGAGTTTTAAGCCACCGGGTCCAGGAAGTGAACCGCAGTCGACTATGTGGGAGTCCAGCGACATAGCCATTCTGCTACCTGCTGGTTCCCAATAAGGTATATGTTGAGCTTGACTGAACTGTCTTAGTGGTACCAATCTATTTCTCAATGATCCTTTAGTGTGCAATTAATCTAAAGATCTCAGACAACCAATGAAAACATTTCAAGTGGAAAAAAAAAGAAAAAGAAACACCCTCCAATTTTCCTATCAATCTGGTCAGTGTGACGGTCTCCAAATTCCATTGCCCATAATTACAGGGATAGAAATTCAAAGGACTCCGCTGTGCATTAAGGATGCTCTAAGAGGTTGCCTATTTTAAGCCCTTCTCTTAAATCTCTAATTATCTTAACACTTGTTAAAACCCTCCTTATTTTAGCATCTTGTCATTCAGTGAGACCAATATTCCTAAATTCTACTGGGAGACTACATTCTTCTATGCAAGCGCTGGGGAAAATAAAATTAGGCATAAAGACACCTGCTCATTGAATACTACCTAGGTCGCTTAAGCTGTGAGACAAATATACTAAAATCGGCTTTCGGAGCAAAAAGCACCTTTGTTAAATCACTGTGCTTGTCATAAGCAGGCCCCTGCTCAACTCACAGAGACCTTGCAAGAAAACTGCTCATCAATATTTAACCGAGATGTTTTTAACAAATTTAGATACATTACCAGAGGACAACTTCTGCCATTCCAGGAATCACTAATGAGTACAGACACGCAGGGCTGCTGTCAAGCACTGGACTCAAACTGGTTTATGAGTTTTCATAAATCAATGTTATTCCTTCAGAGAAAATCAGAAAACAGCTGGGAGTCGGCCCATAGGAAAGTGGCTTCATTACCTCCTTCCGAAGAAATCTAGTCTCTAGGGCAAGGCGAATTCCCTGGCTTAGGCTAGGCGGTCTTTCTAGAAAAGGATACCATGCACAGTTTCCCAGCTCAGGCCATGGAAACGATTATCCTAAGAGCCATCTGCAGCAGCCTCGCTGCACACTGTACTCATACAGATGAGTACCTGCCTACCTGCGGCACCGAGCAAACGCCTTCCACAGGGGGAGATGCGGGTGAGCTGCAGGAGGGTCCAGCTTGCACAGAAAAACAAAGCTGGTTGTCATTCTCATGCCTCCCCTCCTTTTCCTGGCCTCGTCTTCAAGATGCAGCTTTTGGGAAGCTTTCCCAATAACTCGGGGGTCTCACTAATCATGCCGTGCCTGAAATACTAGTCTCGACGGATTGTTCGAGATTCTCTTTCCGTGAACTGTTTCATGTATCCATTTTGTCTCTGGATTTTGAGTGTGAGGTCTCCGAAAGACCCCACACTGCCCAGTCCCTAGAAAGCACTTGTTATTAATATTGCTAATAACATACTACCAGTGGGACAATATAATATGGTGGCATGGCAACGGTGAAGTCAAATGGGCCTGAGGTCAAGTCCTGGTTCTACCCTTTGCTGGCTGTGTGGTTGTGATTACGCATTATCGATCTTTCCCAAGCCTCGGTTCTGGGTGAGAATCAGTGGAATGGCACAGTAAGAGC
>NW_006160227.1:842476-843861 GCF_000334495.1 Tupaia belangeri chinensis | reverse complement strand
GGTAGAGTCTGGCATATCCTGGATGCACAAACCTTAGCTTCCCATCCTTCCTCCTTCATAAACACTTGTTGATTTCCACTGAGTTGGAAAAATCCCCGGGGGGGGGGCGGCCAATGGCACTCTCATATTCTCTTATATTTTCCATTTCTCTCTTGGGTGTGCCTTTTGTCAGTGCCTGGCAAATGTCCCTCTAGATTGCCTACTGTGTGGTCTTCAAGAGAAAAGGCCAACTGCACAACAGCCAGCAGGAGGGGGTCTCTGTCTCTGCATCTCACCCCCACCCCTCCCAGGCCAGCACTCCTCCCTCCCTCGGGGTCTCCCAGCCAGAGAATGACAGCAGGAAAGCAGGGAAGCAGGGAAGCAGGCGGAGGAGGAAATGCAGATAAACAGCTCTGTGGGCCCCCGTGCCTTCCCTCTTGGGAGGAACCTTCAGGTCCAGTCTCCAACCTCAACCTCTCTGAGAAGCAAAGCAAAACAAATAGCTTCATAGTCCTAAAGGACAAGCACCACGATGCCCCAGCCTCTTCGGATCTTCCAGCTCACAACCAGTCAGTCAATCCCACCTTCCATAATCAACTTCCTGCCGCACATACACAGGTATTGGCATATGCTGTACGTATTTCATTAAACGGACCTCATTCATGCTTACACCAACTAGAGGTAACATTCCCCCCCCACAGCTCTCACCATTCTAAGTTGGAAAAATGCCACATAACCCTTAGGGGGGAAAAAGAAACAAAATGAGTGAAGTTGGTTGTCACTGCATTACGACAGGTCCCTTTTTATTTCTGCTCTTTGACAGTCCAGAATATTTTACCTAAGTCTTCACCTTCCAGCGGGAAAAGGCCACCACCACGTCCCCCCATACACACAGAGATCAAAAAAGAAAGAAATGCACAACCCCCCCTCCCCGCTGCGCGAAATCCAATCATTTTATTATTCTGAAACCCATGCCCAGCCGAACAAGCCCGCCTACACCTGGGCTCTGCCATCCGTGATCTGATCCACCTTGAAGTCAAATACCATCACCGTCTCCCCCCCACCCCCAAAATACCAATTCCCATTCCAAATTCACTCTGTGCGTGTCTGATGAAGTGGAACGTTTTTCTATTGGCCTTCTAAGTCCTGGCCATCTGGGACCATGCTCAACCTCAGCTTGTATGTGTCTTAGCTGACAAGTCTGCACCCCCTTTTCTCCCCCCAAAACCGAACACTTCCTTAAGACCCTTTCCCGGCGGCGCACGGCAGGTGCACGTGTTGTGTCTTCGGGGAGCTCCGGATTCACCTTTGGGGCCCATCACCTCGCCCACCCCATCTCCTCCCCGCGGGACAGCGCGGACCCTCCTCTTCACTGGTCTTCTGGGGTCCCTGGCGACCAGGGGCCA
>NW_006160227.1:841188-841905 GCF_000334495.1 Tupaia belangeri chinensis | reverse complement strand
TGGCCCCGCCCCGCCTGCTGCCTGCCGCCTGCGCCGGGGCCCTGGAGCCACCCGTTCCTGCTCGGGCCTGGGAGCTGCAGGCGAGCCGGGCCTCCTGCAACCCGAACCCGGCTTGCGGAATGCAGGAGAGCCCTTCCTGCGCCCGGAAAGGACTAGAGGGAGAGTCGGGAGTGTCCAACACCTTTTTGATTGGAGTGCAAAGAGTCGCGACCCAGCTGACATGGAAGCGAAGGAAACCATCCACTGCCTTTGGAGGAAAGAGAAGTGTCAGCCTTCTGACCCTGAGGCTGGAGGGAAAAGGATCAATCTGTTCACACGAGCGTACACACACACACACACACACACACACACACTTGCCCGGTGTTGAGAAAGAACCACCTCCCGTTCCCAAAGCTGGGGAGAGCGGCGCCATCTCCCCAAACCCAGATGAGAGAGATGGAATAACCCGCCCCCACCAACACACGCTCCAAGGCGAGACGAAGAATACCCCTTAGGCAGTGCTTTGGGAGGACACGGCTGCCCTTTCCCAAGGCGGGGGACACTCGACGACAGCGCGGAAGTAAAGGGCTGTCTCCTCTGCTTTGCGAAGGACGGGGAGAAACAGACCCACTGCACCCTGTCTGAGAAGGAGGTGTGGGTGCGTTCCCAGCACCTGCACGTCAGCGGTGACCCACCTGACAGCGCGGACTTCTTTGACCAGAGAAAAGAGACCATCCC
>NW_006160227.1:838913-841153 GCF_000334495.1 Tupaia belangeri chinensis | reverse complement strand
CCCCCCCCCCCAGCCCCCTGTCTGCTTCCTTCTGTGCTTTGACGCATCCAACAGTGAACCAAAAAGCGCATCTCTCTTCAGATCTGTTTATTTGCTTTTTCCAGCTCATTCATTGGTCAGAACTGCCTGGACCTCCAGGAAGACTTCTCTGGTGCCGCCTTCTCAGGTGCGCTCTAAACCTTGTGTGACCTCCCCAGGACCCGCTATTGTCACCTCTGCTGAGATGCCAGTTATTCCTTCCAGCATATGGAGCAGGAAGCAGCCAGCCCACCCTGGGTGATATGGGACCTTGGGCCTATTATCCTTTTGAGCTTCTGTTCCCCAGCTGAGGAAAGTGGGAAATAAACAGTTTCCAAGTTGTTACACAGAGTACTCAGTAGGTGTTCCATTCTTATTATTTTTTAAGTTTGCTATAGGGCGCATGTGCTCACTGGAGAGAGACAAGAGAGAAATAGAAAAAGGGAAAGTGAGAAATCATCCCCCAGGGCGGGGGGGGGGGCACCCCACAGTCTCTTCTCTCCATTCTCCTCTCAGGATCTGGGGTATGCACACACATGGACCTGGTGTGCGTCAAGCTGCCGGGTCCAGAACTCGAACCCCTCAGTCAGCCAGGTGGGATCCAGCCGCCTTAACCTCTACGCCATCAGCCGGCCTTTTATTCTTATCTCAGCTATTTCTCAGTAAGTATGTACTGGGCTGAATGGAATCCGTGAGTGACTTGTCACTAATACCCTAGGCAGTCCCTGCTTCCTACATGCAGGTGATGCTAAGCTCGGGGCTGGAGACGCAGGATCCAGCTCTGAGTTGTTGCTAGGGGAGAGGGCTTTCGTCGCTGTAACAATAAAGTGGGCCCTCCGCCCACCCTGTCCCAGGCTGATGTGAATGAGAAGTGGCCCTGGTGTGGGGAGAGTCCCGATGTGTGTGAGCTGGGCACTGAGCAGGGCGTGGGGGAAGGCGGCCAGGCATGGGAATGGCTGCCCACAAGAGGACGTCAGAAATGCTGTGAGACACTATAGGCATGGTGGTGTAGGAGCACCGAGAAGCGGGGGACTCACTCTGCCTGTGAGACTGAGGAAAAGCCCCTCAGAGGAGGTGACCCACAACGGGCCCTGAGGCAGCTGTGCTTACAGTCAAGAGTGAGAACACTTAGAGAGCAAGGAGGTATGCCAGCCAGCAACTCCTCCAGGAAGCCTTCCCTTGATCCTCCAGGGTGGGCTAAGTGTTTCATAGCTTGTGCTTGGCTTCGTCATAGCACCCAAAGAAATAATTATAAAATATTCTGGTAAGTAGAATGTGTTTTTTTAAAAAAATATTTATATACTTAACTCCATTAGTCATTATTATTGTTTTTTAATTTGACGAGAGAGAGACAGAGAGAAAGAAGGGGAAAGCGAGAAAGCAAGTCGGCAGGTCTGGGATTCGAACTACAGTCAACAATGTGAGAATCAAGCGCCTTTAACCACTATGCCACCTGCTGGTCCCAGAATGGGAGCTTTCAAAGAGAGGATCATGACTTAGTCATCTCTGGGCTCCAACGCCAAGCATAGAAGGACTCAGTTGTTTGAGACCTGAACTGCACTCTTAACTAATGTGGTTCTTGCATCTATTGAAGAATAAAACAATCTCACTATTTTCTTTCTTTCTTTCTTTCTTTCTTTCTTTCTTTTTTTTTTTTTCTGGGAGAGGTTTTTGCTATAGGGCGCATGCGCTCGTCAGACAGACAGAGAGAGAGAGAGAGACAGAAAGCGAGAAATCACCCCCGGGGGATGGTCACGCCGCAATCCCTTCTCCTCTATTCTCCTCTCAGGATCTTGGGCACGCACGCACACGTGGCCGGCATGAGTTTAAGCCACCGGGTCCGGGACTCGAACCGTGGTTGACTATGTGGGAATCCAGCGACATAGCCATTACGCTAACTGCTGGCCCCAAAATGATCTCACTATTAATGAAATGAATTTAAATTAATATATTGTGAAGCCTTCTCTTAGAGAAGCAAAAGAATCTTTTCCAAAGGTCTAAATTTCTTTTTCTTTTTTTAAAGGGGTGCGTGCACTTGCTAGAGAGAGACAGACAGTGAGAGGGAAATTGAGAAACCACCCCTCAGGGGAAGGCTACATTACAATTCTTCTCCTCCGCTCTCCTCCTGGGAGAGCGCACACACGCCCAACATGATTTTCAAGCCAACAGATTTGGGACTTGAACCACTGTTGGCCATGTGGGAGTCCAGCATCTTAACCTCC
>NW_006160227.1:836923-838743 GCF_000334495.1 Tupaia belangeri chinensis | reverse complement strand
TATATATATATATGTGTATATATGTATATATATATACACATATATATATTTCACTAAGCAATTTCCCCTAACCATTAAGCTTAGTATATAACCATTATATAATACATGTATAATGTTGTTTAAATTAACCAACTAATAAACATGCTTTGATTGTCTAGTACATGCGAGACATTATGCTAAGGACTAGGGGATAAAAGAGATTCAAAGATGGAGAAAACTCAAGTTCTTGGGGTCAGCATATGGTGTAGTAGTTACATAACCGGACTCCCAGAACTGCAGTTCGAGTCCCAGACCCAGTAGCTTGAAAAGTATACCAGGTACGTGTGTGTGAATGCCCAAGATCCCAGGAGGAGAATGGAGGAAAAGAGATTGCGGTGTAGGGGGTGATTCCTCACTTTTCCTCTCACTGTCTCTCTCTCTCTCTCTTCTCTCGCCCCCCCTGGCAAGTGCATGCCCCCTAAGGCAAAAAAAAAAAAAAAGAAAAAGAAATCTAAAAAAAAAAATACTCAAGTTCTTCTTTCTCTCTCTCGTTTTTGATTTCTTTGTTTGTTTCAATTTGCCATAGACACGTGCTTGCCAGAGTGAGACAGAGAGAGAGAAAGGAAAATTGAGAAATCCTGTTGTGAATTTCTTTTATTTATTTATTTATTAATTTTCACTATAGGGCGTGTGCGCTTGCCAGAAACACAGAGAGAGACAGAGAGACAGAAAGTGAGAAATCGCCCCCTCCCCCCAGGAGGGATAGCCACGTCGCAATCCCTTCTCCTCCATTCTCCTCTCGGGATCTTGCGCACGCACGCACACACACTTGGCATGAGTTCAAGCCACCAGGCCTGGGACTCGAACCATGATCGACTACATGGAAGTCCAGCGACATAGCCATTATGCCAACTGCTGGTCCCGTGACGTGAATTTCAAGCAGCCAGGTCCAGGACTCAAACTGTGATCAGCCGTGTAGGAATCCAACGCCTTAACTACCACGCCAACTATTGTCCCCTCCAGCCTCCCTTTTTTAGACTGCTAGCGCCTCGGGGAGAGGGATTCTGCCTTCTGAGAGAAGTCTCAGGGTGATCTATAAACTCTGGTGTAACATCAAACATGTGGCAAGTGTCCTAGGGGTGGGGTCTGGATCCAGATGTTCCTGGAGAGCTGCTTTACTTTAGATTCCTTCACGGAAACATGTAGGCCTCCGAGAGAGTCAAAATGTTGATGAAGCCCAACTGCAGGACACAGGCGTGGCAGGGCACTGCTGAATGATGCTGGAGCCAATGGGAAAGGCCTGGCTTGGGCTCCTGGGTTGACCGGAAGTGCTGGTATGCCAACGATCCAGGCTGGCTGGAGGGCAAGGTTGGGAGATGGCAGCGTGATGAGACCCTTGAGGATCGCTCTCTCTCAATAGATAAATGAACTTAAAAAGTGGTTATCAAATATTTTACTAACCAAGGGCTGGCAAGTGGCATGGTGGCTAAGGCACTGGCTCCCACATGGCCAACTGCAGTTCAAGTCCCAGACCTGAAAGCTTGTTTTCTGGATTTCCCTCTGTCTCTCTTTGGTCAAATTAAAAAACAAATAATAAAATTAAATAAATAAGGACCAATATATGGCATAGTGGTTACATCACTGGACTCCCACGTAGTTGACCACAGTTCAAGTCCCGAACCTGGTGGCTTAAAACTCATGCCAGGTGTGTGTGCATGCATGCCCAAGATGCTGAGAGGAGAATGGAGGAGAAGGGATTGTGGTGTGACCATCCCCCCAGGTGGTGATTTCTCGCTTTTGGTTTCTCTCTCTTTCTCTCTCTCTCTGTCTCTCTGGCAAGT
>NW_006160227.1:836026-836858 GCF_000334495.1 Tupaia belangeri chinensis | reverse complement strand
AAAATTAAATAAATAATTTTTTAAAAAATTCCACTAACTTATGCAATTTTTCTGGTAGGCTTTACAGAGACTATTAGTCTTTAAAAAGAACAGACTGTTTTCTTACTATCAGGCATGGGTGGTCATTAATCAATTCTGTATGATCGGAGGTGTTTTACTGGTTGGCACAACTGTAAATCATATCTGCTCAAACCAATACCCTCCATGCGGCCGTGAGTCCTTGTCAAGAAGCGTCTGCAGAGACACTTTATTATAAACGGGTTTGGGTTTAACGAGCCATCCTGAATCTTGCTCCCTTAGCCTTACCTGCGGCTCTATGTCCTGGATGCTGGCAGGAGGCATCACTACTGGTCTATGTGACATCCACCTCTTACCTGGAATTGAAGAGAGAACCAGATGTGGACTCAGGACAGTCTATAAAACATAACATTCTGCCATCGTTAGGGCTTTTTGTCTCTGTCTCCCGGAGACCAACCAGCCTTTCCCCATTTCCTGGAGGAAGGAAGGCATTTCAAGAGGAAGATCTCGCCCAGCTTTCTTAACTCTTCCGTGACCAATGAAGCCAGCCATCAGAATCTCAAAGGTCTTGTCTAGAAGCCTAAGGCTCTTTGAGGTCCTTCCTTGCAGACTCTGTATCTCCCACTGGTAAATGCAGATGAAGGAATCCTGTTAAAATCAAGAACCAGGGGGAACCAGCAGTTAGTGTAATGGCTATGTCGCTGGACTCCCACGTAGTCGACCGCAGTTTGCATCCCGGACCCGGTGGCTTAAACTCATGCCAGGCACGTGTGCCGGCGTGCTCAAGATCCTGAGAGGAGAATGGAGGAGAAGG
>NW_006160227.1:834045-835779 GCF_000334495.1 Tupaia belangeri chinensis | reverse complement strand
AAAAAAAAAAGAAAAAAAAAAGAAAAAGAAAAAAAGAATGAATAAGTAAAATTAAATAAAATAATTCTTTAAAAAAATCAAGAGCCAATTTACATGCTTTATCACCTCTCTGCTTTCTCTCTGCCCCTCAGCAACAGTGCAGTGGAGAACATGCACGAGGAGAAAGACTGAGTGCATAACTGAGGAGCGTGTGAAGGAGCAGAGCTCAAATACGTACCTTAAAGGACGCCCTGCTGCACCCAGCCACTTGGTGAGATCCTGTTGTCTGGGTTTTCTCCCGAACAAGGGAGTTTCCTTGGCTCCTGCTCACTTGCCAGGATCAGAGACCCCATGCAGATTCACCTGCTCTAAAGAGAACTACCAGACTGTCCGAAAGTCATAGTAAACACATAGAAAAACACGGTACAATGTTTTATTTATGTATTTATTTTTGGAGAGGTTTTTGCTAAAGGGCACGTGCTCTTGCCAGAAAGACAGAGAGAGACAGAGAGACAGAAAGCGAGAAATCCCCCCCCAGGAGGGATGGCCACACTGCAATCCCTTCTCCTCCATTCTCCTCTTAGGATCTTGGGCACACATGCACACGTGCCCGGCATGAGTTTAAGCCACTGGGTCCGGGACTAGAACCGTGGTCGACTACGTGGGAGTCCAGTGACATAGCCATTATGCCAACCACTGGTCCCTCATTCCAATTTTTCTGATAATCCAGTAGAAAGCGTTTGGGATTTGGAGATGCGAATACTGGTCCTGCTTCCTTCCTGAATGGCTTTGCAGTTTTTGACGTCTCGGGCTCATACACAGAAGGGACTGATAGCGTCTGCTTGCTGTAAGTCTCTCAGCAGACAATCTGGGAAGCACTTTCGAAGTGACAAACATTTATTTACCCGTCATTTTGGAACATCCGATGATGAGTTTGTCATCTGCATTTCTGGGGGCCTTCTTAATATTGTCGATGCCTTCCCCTTCTTTTTAAAAATTATTTTATTTCGTTTTCTTTATTCTTATTTTCAATTTGACCAGAGAGAGAGGGAGAGGGAAGGTGAGAAAGCAAGTCACCAGGTCTGGGACTTGAACCACAGTTGGCCGTGTGGGAGTCCAGTGCCTTAGCCACCATGCCATAGGTGCCTTCCCCTTCTACCTGGATATAGACATGACCAGTAGAGGACAGCCACGTCCCTGACACTAAATTCCCCATACATGATCACGTCAGCGGACCCGGTGTGCTAGAATTCCCAAATAGAAGTTTAGTTCCTAAATGTGGTTCATGTTGACTATAACTTTGAGCAAGTCGCTTCCAGCCTCGGTTTCCTCATCTGTAAAAGAATGGAGATTGTGATCACCACTGCCTGGAGGGCCTCCCGGGTGCACTAAATGAGATCAAATACAGGAGCATATCTTGGATACGCTGGAAAGCACCGTGCAACGTGCAGAAAGGACTCTCCCCACACACGCTTAATCCATCAGCCACCTGAGGGAACTCAGGTAGGCGTGAGAGCGTCCTCCTGCACCGATGCTTACCTCCTAAGATAAACGCGACAACTGCTTCGGCCGTGGCTTCTACCTTCCGAGGTACCCTTGAACAAGCACTTCCCTTTCCTCTCTAGGCTTCTACTTCCTGGCCTGGGAAATAAAGGAAAGGGAGCCGAGCCAAGGCCTCGTGTTGTGAGGTTCCTGACGGAGTCCCTTGGGGGACCTGATGTCACCGGGTTGAGTTAGAGAATAGAGAGGCGAGAT
>NW_006160227.1:830092-831923 GCF_000334495.1 Tupaia belangeri chinensis | reverse complement strand
ACATAGCAAAACGTTCTAAAAAAAAAAAAAAAAAAAGCTGGGTGTGGTGGCATGCACCTGTAATTCTAGTTGGGAGACAGGCAGGTTGACAACATGGTGAGACCTTTGAAACCCTGTGTCAGTACTTAATAGCCTGAAAGCTGTGTAAATTCTGGGGTTTTGAGTCAGTTTCATTTTATGTAAAATGAAGAGGTTGGGAAACCTACGAGATTCTTTGTGAAGATTTTAGTTTGAAGTTACAATATCTCTGCTGGGATTTGAATTAAAAAGTTATTTTTTTTTCTTTTGGAGAGGTTTTTGCTATAAGGCACGTGCATTTGCCAGAAAGATAGAGAGAGAGAGAAAGCGAGAAATCATCCCCCAGGGCAGATGGTCACGCCATAATCCCTTCTCCTCCATTCTCCTCATGGGATCTTGGGCACGCATACAGGCCCGGCAGGACTTTAAGATACTGAGCCCAGGACTTGAACTGTGGTTGGCTACATGGGAGTCCAGAGATATAGCCATTATGCCAACTGCTGGTCCCAAAAGGAGCTCATGGGACCAACAGAAGGTGTAGGGGTTAAGGCACTGGACTCCCACATAGCCAAATGTGGTTTGAGTCTTGCACTCAACAGCTTGAAAATCACCCCGGGCACATGTGCATGCATGCCCAAAGTCCCAAGAGAAGAATGGAGAAGGGATTGCAGCATGTACATGCTCTATGAAACTAATTTTTTTTTTTTAAATAAAGGAGTGCCTTTGGGGACTGGGGACCAGCAGGTGGCATGGTGATTAAGGCACTGGACATTCCCACATGGCCGACTATGGTTTGAGTCCCAGACCTGGAGGCTTACTTTCTCACTTTCCCTCTGTGTGTCTGTCTTTCTCTGGTCACATTAAAATGATTGAATGAATAAATGAAATTAAATAAATAATTGTTTTTATTATTTTTTTTAGAGTTCTTTTTTTTTTTTTTTTGACTGTAGGGTGTGTGCGCCCTACACACGCCCTACCAGAAAGACAGAGAGAGACCGAGAGACAGAAAGTGAGAAATCACCCCCAGGGGGGATGGCCACGCCACAATCCCTTCTCCTCCATTCTCCTCTCGAGATCTTGGACACGCACACACACATGCCCGGCGTGAGTTTAAGCCACCGGGTCCAGGACTCGAACCACGGTCGGCTACATGGGAGTTCAGTGACATAGCCATTATGCCACCTGTTGGTCCCAAATAATTATTTTTTTAAAAAGTCAAATAAAGAAGTGCCTTCTTTATTGGAGAAATAGCATCACAAGGTCGTAAGGATGACCCCTGTATGGGGACCCGCTTATGTACTAAGCACGGTGACAGACACGAGGCATTTGCTTTCTCATTTAATCCTGCCAGCAGCCCTATGAGGGAGGAACCATTTCTGCAAATTTGCCGGAGAAGGTGGAGAACCTGTGAGTAAGTTACAAAATACAAATGAGAGAGTCCTACCCTTGCCCTTCCTGTAGCTGTACATTAAAGAGATTTCTCTCCCCGCCACCCCACCTCACAGGAGTCCCTGCACGTCTCTCCCCAGGGACGGGTTTCTTAGCGCCAGGGCCAGCTCTGCGCTCCAGGGATCTGAGTCCCAGCCCGAGGTCACCCTCCACTGCCGTCTTAATGAGTACGGTTCTGCTCGG
The DNA here is from genome assembly GCF_000334495.1 of Tupaia belangeri chinensis. Lineage (NCBI taxonomy): Eukaryota > Metazoa > Chordata > Mammalia > Scandentia > Tupaiidae > Tupaia > Tupaia belangeri. The sequence goes on along the minus strand of NW_006160227.1, from coordinate 830,273 downwards.
AAGCTCGACAGCACTGTCTGCGCCCTCAGCCCTTCTCCCTGGGTGTCTGCAGGACCTGCCGGGGTGCGAGCTGCAGGGCTGGAGACGCCTGGCCAGCTCACCTGCGCCCAGGTCCTGATCCGGAGCCAGTCAGTGATCCTGTTCCCTGGTTTTTATCTTCTCCCCCCACCGCCAGTGTTGC
>NW_006160227.1:828278-829938 GCF_000334495.1 Tupaia belangeri chinensis | reverse complement strand
TTGAGGCGGGTTATCGGCAGGCCGCCTGCCAGCACCCTCCTTTCTTGGCAGACGGAAGGCATCCCCCATCCAATTATCTAAAAGTCCCCTCGGCTGATGATTCAGCCAAACCCTCGGCCCTCACGAGCTTGTCCTGGGTATCCTAAAGTCACCTTGAACCGATCAAGAGCTATGATGGCCACGTGTGTTGTCTTGAATCTTACCTCTGTTCTAAAGGCAGGAATCGTGCTCCCACGTAAGGACATGGAAGAGCAGAGGCTCAGAGAGGGCAAGACACGTCCTCAAGATCACACAGCAGCCTTCTTATGGAACGGGCTGGAGACTCCGACTCTGCTTCCCCACCTCAAGAGGAAGAGTCGCATGCTCACCGGCCACTTGCTTTTTCTGTAGACGGTCACGAGGGCTTGGAAAGTGCAAGGAATTAAAGAACAGGACAACCAAGAAAATTAGCCCCTGTGTCTGTGCCAGCGTGCTTCCAAGCCCTCCCCAAGCTGTTCCCTTGCAGCCTGGAACAGCAGAACTACCACAGGCTTCGGCATAGACAGAGCCGTTTGGAAACCCTGTTAGTGAGGCTGCAGCTTCATGATCTCAGATCATTTATCTCATCTCCCTGAGGTCTTCTGCTGCTGGTTCATTGAGCTCTTCCCCTCACAGGGCTGTCACGAGGATTCCAGCTCCAAAGGCTTAGCTCAGTGCACGATAATTAGCAGGCAACCCTCCATTGCCTCCAGGAAGCCCTCCTGGGTTGACCCTTTCTTTGTCCTGACATTCATTTTTTTTTCCGTATTCAGTCAACAAATATTTATAAATACATGAATATACTCGATCATATCATATTCGATCACAGTGCTTAGCATACAATGAAATTATCGAGTTCTTTTCTGTTTTCCTAGTAGACTGGGATCTTTCTGAGGGCAGGGATTTTTGTCTGAGGCATCTCTGAATTTTGAATGCCTGCTGCAAGGCCTAGCAGGAGGAAGGAACAGAAAAGGAAGAGAAAAAGGAAGAGGAGGAGGAGGAAGGAAAGTAAAGACATTAGGAAAAGAAACCGGATCGCAGGACTGCGTATGAAAAGCAGCCCCCCAGAACGCCATGCGTCTGTATGCAGGCTGGCAGGAAACCCAGCCTCCTCAGCCTCCCGGTTCCCCCACTGCCCACAGCCAAGGAGACTGGAATATCAATGGGCGCCTGAATAAGATGTCTCCACTGAGCCCGCACCCCAGTGCAGACAGGCGCGTGATGAGCGGCCAGGCGCAGCGGCGGAAAGGAAAATTCCGCGCGCAGCTTTAGGGGTTAGACGCAGCCCCAGGCCTGGTAACCGCACAGGCTGCAGGGAGCCCGAGCTCCGCCCACCGCCAGCAGCTGCGTGGCCCCGGCAACAGCTCCGCCTGGCAGGTGAGGGAGGTGGCGCAGAGTCCGCAGATGGCAGGTGGCTCAGGGGCCCTACCGAGCGTGGAGCCCTGGAGGAAAAGAAGGAGGTCTTTCTCCTGGCTCCCCAGACCGTGCCCCTGCCCACCGCTAACCATCCGAAGGACTGAAAATCATAATAATAATTAAGAAGAATCCAGGGGAGGGACCAACAGTTAGTGTAATGGCTATGTCGCTGGACTCCCACGTGGTCGACGGCGGTTCGAGTCCCGGACCCGGTGGCTTAAACTCA
>NW_006160227.1:824917-828142 GCF_000334495.1 Tupaia belangeri chinensis | reverse complement strand
AGTGCAGCCCCCCTATAGCAAGAGAACTCTCAAAAAAAAAAAAGAATCCGGGGCCAACAGGTGGTGTAGTAGTTGAGGCGCGGGACTCCTACATGGTTGCCGAGGGGTTCGAGTCCCAGACTTGAAACTCACACCAGGCACGTGTGTTTGTGTGTGTGTGTGCGCGCGCGCGCCCAAAATTCTGGGAGGAGAATGGAAGAGAAGAGACTGGCGTGGGCATCCTCCCCGGGGTCGATTTCTCACTCTCTGTCTCTCTCTCCAGCAAGCACGCGCCCTCTATAGCAAAATGCTCTCTTAAAAAAGTCATTGTAATCTCACCATCTTTCTTCCTAGAGGACAAACCACTTAGTGAGGCACTGACAATCTTCTGATCTTCCCTTCTGGCTCATTCCTAGCCTTCTTTCTGTCGTCCTCGGCTTCTCTGTCCCCCACGTGAACCCCCTGTCACACCTCTGTCCCTTTACTTGTGCTGTTACCTCTTTCTGGAGTGGACTCCATCCACGTGTGGCTGGGTAGGGGTCAGGCTCCCAGAAGCAAACCCTGAGACTAGGAGTTGAGTGCAAATAGGTTGCTTATGGGTTGCCCCAGGGAGCACCAGCAGGCATGTGGGCGGGTGAGACAGCAGAGGGAAGGAAGCCAGGACAAGGTGCCTTCGTGAGCAAGTGGCCAGTGTAGAAATGGGGTTCAGCCCCACTCTGCAGAACAAATCTTAGAGCTAGCCCACGCGAGGAAGCCAGGCGTTTACTCACTCAAGACTGAGTGCTGCCCTGGGCAGGGTTGACCACCCACAGCTGCCCCCTGTGGGAACCAGGCACGTCCCGCACCAGAGTAAGTTCCTGACCAGAGATGCACAGGGCACTCGGTCCACCTGCAACCCTGGCCGTTCTAGCTAGCCGTGTGCAGAGCATAAGCCTTCTCTCCGGTTTTCAGATCCGAGGAGGGTCCTAGAACCAATCTTCTGTGGATACAGATGTGGGGACAACTATATTCCCTATCTTTCAAGAACTAGCTTATGGGACCAGCAGTTAGCATAATGGCTATGTCGCTGGACTCCCATGTAGTCCACAGCAGTTCAAGTCCCGGACCCGGTGGCTTAAATTCATGCCGGGCGCGTGTGTGTGCATGCCCAAGATCCCGAGAGGAGAACGGAGGAGAAGGGATTGTTCTAGCAAGCACACGCGCCCTATAGCAAAAACCTCTCAAATAAATAAATAAATAAATGTTATCTCAATTCCTCAAAGTGATCAGTTGTTAGTATGCTAAAGATAAATTAACCCAGGCCAGCGGGTGGCGTGGCGTTAAAGGCACTAGGTCTCACATGGCCGACTGCGAGGTTCAAGTTCTAGACCTGGCAGCTTGAAAGTCACACTGTGCATGTGTGCGTGCGTGCCCAAAATCCTGAGAGGGGAATGGAGAAGAAGGAATTGTGGTGTGGCCATTCCCCCTGGAGGGGGGATTTTTCTCTCTCTCTCTCTTTTTGGTGCATGCACACATTCCATAGCAAACAAAACAAAACAAATGAACAAAAAAGCTAAGTCCATCCAAGGAGTCTCAGATTGCAGCCTCGTAAGCTTTAAATTGCCATCTCCTGCCCTGAGGTCGGTGCCTCGCAGTGGATTAAGTCATCCGTACAGATCTGTGGTCATTCTTAATACACCTCATGTCACCAATCTATTTTGGTATCCACAGCATCCACCCTAGAGGTACTTTGGCATACAGATAGGGGATTTCCTCGGCCATGGACGTCTCCTGGCCTTGCCTGGAAACCGAGGGTAGGAGCCGGAATCCACGTCAAATCTGATGCGAAGTTTTCTGAGACAGACATCAGAGCCAGCAAGGGGAACGCACATTGTTGCCAAAACAGTATCCAATGAGAAAAAAGGAGGGAGAGGGAAACTGAGTTACAATAGCAATGAACACGATGGATTATCGACCAGTAAACTTAACAAGATGCTTGCACATTTGTTAAATGAACATTACTACCGGACACCAAAAAACAACTGCACAAAACATCAGGTGTATAATGTTCTGACGACCTGGAAGACTCAGCACCATAAAGATGTCCTTTCTTTTTAAATTCGTTTGGGAATGTAATGCAATTCACATAGAAAAAGCAAACAGATGGGGGAGGGGGGGCAGGCAAACTGACTCTGAAATCCATACGGAAAAATAAACAAGCAGAACGGCAGGGAGAATGCTAACAAGGAGCAGTTGGAAGAGCAGCGTTGTCGGCACTGGAGCCGCTATTAAGCTGCCGTTTAAACAGTGTGCTCCTTGAGCACCGTGGTGCAGTATGCAGACAGGTGCGGCAGTGAAACACAGCAACCCACAGGGCATGCCCACGTGGGCAGGGTGGCCATTTGCATCAGAGACCTCCTGGGTAAGCTGGGCTTGCACGCGCCCGTGACTCGGGCTCTCTAAGGCTGGAGGTGGGTTGTGGTATCAGGGCTCGGCTGAGGGTGCTGTATCTCTCACGCTCACGGTCATGAAATAAACAAGTACGCTTTTAAGAAAGAGATCAGTAAGTCGAAAGCTCAGAAACAGGGCTAGTCTTATAACACACTGGTTAACTACTACGTTTTAGGAGTCAGATCCCAGAGGGCCAACTACCATGGTTCGAATCCAGCCCTGGCAGCTTGAAAACCATACCAGACGTGTGTGTATGTGTGCCCCAAATCCTGACGAGATGGAAAAGTGGAGGAAAGAGGATTGCGGTGGGACAAGCCCCCATGGAGGCGGTCTCCTCTCTGGCAAGCACACACATGCCTTGTAACAATTAAAAAACAAAACAAAACAAAACAACTCAGAAATAAACCTAAATGTATCCAGAAACCTAGTGTATGTAGCATTTTAAATCACTGGGGAACAAAATTATTCAATAAACATTGGAACAACTGGATTGTTATTGAGGGCAAATTTTAAGTTAGGTCCAACTCTTACATGTTACATCCAAAAATTTCCAGATGGATCAAAATCTAAATGGTGAGACCAGCAGATGGTGTGATGGTGTAGTGGTTACTTCACTGGACTCCCACATAGTCTACTGTGGTTCGAGTCCCGGACTTAGCCAGACACATGTGCGGGCGTGCCCAAGATCCTAAGAGGAGAATGGGGAAGAAAGGATCGCAGCGTGGCTATCTCCCCAAGGGCTTCTTGCTTTCTGTCTCTCTGTCTCTCCAGCGAGCACAGGCACCCTATAGCAAAAATCTCTCTCTTAAAAAAAAA
>NW_006160227.1:823375-823941 GCF_000334495.1 Tupaia belangeri chinensis | reverse complement strand
CACTGCAATCCCTTCTCCCCCATTCTCTTCTCAGGACTTTGGACACACATGCGCTTGTGCCCAGTGTGCATTAAGGTCACTGAGTCCAGGACCCGAACTGCACAGTCGGCCATGGGAGATCCAGCCGCCTTAGCCTCCATGCCATTGGCTGGACAAGCCCTCTTGTATTTCTAAATTTGAGCCTTCGCCTGTACGACCGGGTTGGGGTAGGGGGGTGGAAGTGTTGGATGGTGGTGCTGCAGTCAAATGCAATGATATGCAAGACAGATTCACACAGGAAGGTTCTGGGTTGTGACCAGAGACATGCCTAAGGACACACACGCCCATGATCCGGGACCGGCTGAAGCCAGGGGGATCTGTGACATCGACACCCCGTTGGGGTGCTGTCCGTCTCTGTATTTCTTTCTATCTCTTTCCTCTGTCTATTTCATTCAGGGAAGAAATAAACTTTTTTTTTTTTTTGGAGAGGTTTTTGCTATAGTGTGCATGCCCTCGCCAGACAGACAGAGCGAGACAGAGAGACAGAAAGCGAGAAATCCCCCCCCCAGGGGGAATGGCCATGCCAC
>NW_006160227.1:820258-822392 GCF_000334495.1 Tupaia belangeri chinensis | reverse complement strand
TGATTTCTCACTTCCTATCTCTCTGTCTCTCTCTCTCTTTCTGGAGAGTACACACGCCCTATAGCAAAAACCTCTCAAAAAAGAAAAAAAAGAAAAAAAGAAAAGAAAGAGAGGTGATACATGCAAAGCGCTTTACCCAATGCCTGTCACCTTGCATGTGCTCAGAAGAGAGTGGGTGTCACAGCCTAGGGGCTGCACAGGACCCTAGAGCTCTGACTTCCCCTTCTTGACTATGAGGCGAGGTCTGCACTTCCTGTCTGGCAGCCACCAAGCTCTCTCCTTTATCTCAAAAGATACATAAGAAACAAATTCGTACCTCAAATCCTCTTCTTTATTTGCAGTTATTCTATTTTCCAAAGAAGGAACAGATTTTTGTTGACTTGCATGGGGCCTCTTGACTTCTCTGGGAAAATTCCATTAAGCTTCCACATCTATCACTGTGGCTTCATTTGGCGTGCAGTGAGAGTTGAATGTGGGCATTCTGCACAGTGCCGCAGCTCCACCCCTGGACCTGTCAGCAAGGCCATCCCACCCGCTCATCACATTCCTGCCAGATGTTAAAAGCAAGCTATAAATGGTGGCTGGGCAATCTGTCAGGGCCAGCGATCCCCACGGCTACCTGATCCGAACCTGCTTCGATCGATCCTGTCTCCCAGGCCTGCATTTCTGGCTCCGTTCCTTGACTTTGATGTCCACCTCTGGCCCTTCTGGGTTCTTGTATCTTGTCTTTTCTCCTGGCATGTTTACCCCAGAGCTCCTGAATGTTTGTTTCTTTGCATCTCCATTGTGGTGGGCAAGCATTTTGTCTTTTCTCTCCCATAAGGGGGACTCAGAGAAGGCTTGTCCCCAACAGAATTGTGAATATACAAGTTACCAGCACTGGGACTTGAACCACTGTCAGCCATGTAGGAGTCTAGCGCCCTTAACCACAATGCTACCTGCCGGCCCCACTGCCCTGTTTTGACATGACTCACTCTCTTGATTACAGTTAGTTGGTCGACCTGACTCAGGACAAGCTAATCAGTCTTTCTCTGGGAGGTTTTTTGTTTGTTTGTTTTTTAAGTTTCTGGTAAATAGTAACACTTAGTCTTTCTGGTGGTGAGAATTATATAGAAAGAACGTAAGACTTATTTGCAGCCCTTTTGACCACCTGTGTCAATTCCGGTCTCCCGAAGAGCAGGCGAGGGACGAGGAAGAGATTTCCTATGGAGACGTTGCAGGAGTAGGGCGGGGAGAGCCTCAGATGGGAAGGGAGTTCACACCTCTGAAAGGTGACCGGGAAGAGAGGAGACTTGGTTGGGAAGAGTCTCGGACTGCCGCACAGATCTAAGGGAAGTTTTGGCCAGATCTCTGGGCATTGCTAAGCCAAAGTTGCCTGTTAGAAGACTGGGCCAGTGGGGCCGGCAGGTGGCATGGTGGTTCAAGCAGTGAACTGCCACCCAGCTGACCACGGTTTGAATCCCGAACCTGGCAGCTTGCTTTCTCACTCTCTCTCTCTCTCTCTTTCTCTCTCTGGTCAAATTAAAAATTGTAATAATACATAACCTTAAATTTAAAAATAAAATAGTCTTGCTTAAAAAAGAAGACGAAGAAGAAGACAGGGTCACCAGTAGAGCCTCACCATGCTCAGGTATGGGCTGGAACCAGTTTGAGAGGAGTGTGGCCTCAGTGAGCTGCTGCTGTGGACTCACAGAGGGACAGCGAGGCTGCTTGGTCCCCTCTGCTCCACGGCACAACACGCCCTTCAAGGAGTCTAGCGGTACAGTCCTCAAGACACAGACACTAAGGCAGAGTTCGGTGTACAGGGATGTCAGTAGGTGAATTATATGAGAGAAAATGGGATGGATTGGGAGAACAGACAGACTACACCCAAGTCTAACCCCAGGCAAAGAACAAGAAAGTAGCATTCCAGACAACCAAGTGACCCAAGGGATTTTGATGAGGTCCCTGGGGAGCCCTCAAGCTAAAATCGGCTGTCAGACGGTACTAGCCCGCCCAGGAATGGGCCCCACACTTGCAGTCACTGGCGGGGAGCAGCACACAGTCTCAGGGCAAACCCAGGCAAAGGACTTCCGCAGCTGGAGGGATGGTGGTGAAGCTTCCATGGCCTCAGTTCCCTCAGGTGTGTTCTCAC
>NW_006160227.1:816740-817458 GCF_000334495.1 Tupaia belangeri chinensis | reverse complement strand
CTTGTTTTTTCTTTTTCTTTCTTCTTCTTTTTTTTTTTTTAACTTTATTTATTTTAATTTGACCAGAGAGGGACAGAGTGAGAGAGAGAAGAGACAGAAAGTGAAGAAGCAAGCTGCCAGGCCCAAAACTCGAACTGTGGTCAGCCATGTGGGAGTCCAGTGCCATTAACCAGCACACCACCTGCCAGCCCCTCTGCCCAGTTTTTAAATAACTTTGTTTTGTTTTGTTTTTGCTATAGGGAGCATGCACTTGTCAGCGAGAGAGAGAAAGGGAAACTGAGGAAGTGCCCCACAGGGGGTGTGATCACATGCACGCACATGTGCCCAGTGTGATTTTTAAGCATGGGGTCTGGGACTTGAACCGCTACAGTTGACCATGGGATCCAAGCCAATTCTTACTTCTGGCCCTTCCTGTTTGCCCCTTCTGACAGTAACTCACATTAAAACTCAGTCCTGGAGTCAGGGTTGCGTGACTTGCTCAAGGTCACAGAGAAAGAAGAATGCAGGGCTATTTCTCCAAGCTGTCGGGAGCTGGTCTCCAAATCGTGTTGTATTTGTAGCTGTTCTTAAAGAGAGAAATTGGATCCTCTTGATGTCATTTTTCTCTCCATTCAAAACAAAATCATCACTAACCCTAAGAGTCCTCCTTGTGTGAGTCAGCTCTTCAGCAACTAAGGAGGTGATTGGTCATTTAGGCCCTCAACCGCCCCCCACCCCC
>NW_006160227.1:809241-815559 GCF_000334495.1 Tupaia belangeri chinensis | reverse complement strand
ATCACCCCCCAGGGGGGATGGTCACGCCGCAATCCCTTCTCCTCCATTCTCCTCTCGGGATCTTGGGCACGCACGCACACGCGCCCGGCGTGAGTTTAAGCCACCAGGTCCGGGACACGAACCGTAGTCGACTATGTGGGAGTCCAGCAACATAGCCATTATGCTAATGGCTGGTTCCCAGTAAATGTACTCTCAAGCAATTAAAAAAATTGTAGTGGGGGGACCAGCAGTTAGTGTAATGGCTATGTATGGCTATGTTGCTGGACTCCCACATAGTCGACTACGGTTCGTGTCCCGGACCTGGTGGCTTAAACTCACGCCGGGCGCGTGTGCGTGCGTGCCCAAGATCCCGAGAGGAGAATGGAGGAGAAGGGATTGCGGCGTGACCATCCCACCTGGGGGGGGGGGGGATTTCTCACTTTCTGTCTCTCTCTCTGGCGAGTGCACGCGCCCTATAGCAAAAACCTCTCACATAAAAAAAATTGTAGTGGAGGCCAGCAGATGGCGTGATGGTTAAGCCCACTGGATTTTTACATGGTTGATCATGGTTCAAGTCCTGGACATGGTGACTTGAAATTCATGCATTTGTGTACGTGCCCAAAGTCCTGAGAGGAGAATGGAAGAGAAGGGATCGTGGCGTGGCCACCACCACCCCCCACCGGCAGGGGTGATTTCTCACTTTCCCTCTCTCTGTCTCTCTCCTCTCTGGTGAGTCCATGTGCCTTTGACAAAAACCTAAAAAAAGTACTTAAAAATAAAAAAGAAGGGACCAGTAGTTAGTGTAATGGCTATGTCGTTGGACTCCCATGTAGTCGACCGTGGTGTGAGTCCTGGACCTGGTGGCTTAAACTCACGCCGGCGCATTCGCGCACGTGTCCAAGATGCCAAGATCCGGAGAGAAGAATGGAGGAGCAGGGATTGTGGTGTGGCCATTCCCCCCCCCCCAGGGGGGGATTTTTTGCTTTCTGTATCTCTGTCTCTCTATTTTTCTGGAGAGCGCATGCACCCTATAGCTAAAGACTCTCAAAAAAATTGGTAAACTTTATAGGTAATAGTATAATTGTCAATTTCCTATGAATTACACTGCTAATTAATCAACTGTGAGTTTAATCAAGGCTCAAAGTCATTGCTGTCTTTCTCAAAGTTGGCATAATACAAATACTTTGAATAAAAATATTAAGTTATGATCCATGTCTAGAATAATACATACATATTTATATACATACAATATAAAGACATACATATATACAGACATGAATATTCATATTCATATGTCTCATCTATATAAGGAACATTATTTTAATTTTAAGACATATTAAAGGCCATGAGTGAACTAGGTTCTCTGGAAATGTGTTTTTTAGTTTGTAATGTGAACTTGGTTCTCTAGAACATGATTAGTTCTTAAATTAACAAGGAGGAAAAAAAATCACACTTTATTAAGTCTTCTTGAGAAGACTTCTTGGATTCTGGCAGCTCAAAGGTTGTGACAATTCCCACTCCCTCACAGTTCAGCGCGGATCACATCCCAGGACTGACATAGACGGTGCACGTTTCGTTCATCCAAGTTAAAATGTTTGTCAGGTTTTTTCTTTCTTTCTTTCTTTCTTTCTTTCTTTCTTTCTTTCTTTCTTTCTTTCTTTCTTTCTTTTTCTTTCTTTCTTTCTTCTTTGTAGGGTACGTGCTCTTACCAAAGAGACAGAGACAGAAAGTAAGAAATCACCCTCAGGGGGATGGCCACACCACAATCCCTTCTCATCCATTCTCCTCTCAGGATTTTGGACATTCACGCCTACACGCCTGGCCTGAGTTTTAAGCTACCGGGTCCAGGGCTTGAACTGTGATCGAGTATGTGGGAGTCTAGCAATGTAACCATTATGCCATCTTCTGGTCCCAAAATGTTTGTCAGATTTTGACACATGCCTTTACTCACCTGATCTCTGTATAGTGCTGTTGATTTCTTTCGTATCTCTTTTCTTTAATGCACAAATGCAGATTTTTTTTTTGAGAAGTTTTTGCTATAGGGCGTGTGCACTCCCCAGAAAGACAGAAAACGAGAAATCACCCCCCAGGAGGGATGGCCAGCTGCAATCCCCTCTCTTCCATTCTCCTCTCATGATCTTGGGCGTGCACGCACACACAATCAGCATGAGTTTAAGCCACTGGGTCCAGGACTCGAACCATGGTCGACTACATGGGAGTCCAGCAATGTAGCCATTATCCAACCTGCTGGTCCCCCTTTAGAAAGTTTTGACACAAATTAACCCTTACCTCAGCTGCTTCCTCTATGGCAAAACCCTTTAAAAAATTAAATAGAAAATGCAAAGATAGTATTTCTCCACTGTCCTTATTCTTCTTAAATTCTGCCTGAGGTCGATGATGGTGGGGCTGGTGTGGAGGGAACAGGGGACGGGGAATCTCAGCTGCAGATATGAGGAGGATTTGGAGACAGGATGCCAGGCAGGTGATGACAGTGACCCAGGATTCTGCCCAGGAGGCAGCCTCTGTGTGTGGTGTGAGATAGAAGAAGAACATTTGATATTCGGCCAAAACATTCCTCCCTCCTGCCAAGGGAGACTCATTGAAATAAGCTCTCCTCCCTCCAACTGAGGTGGCTGCCCTGGGAGAAATTCTGTCAGCTCAGACCTGTCACCTGCTTTTCCTTGAGCTAGTCTACAGGGGCAAGCAGAGTGAAGAATTCAGAAAGAACCCTAAGGGGGGCCTTGGAAGCACTACTTCTGAGTCCTCACAACTCCCTAATAAAGGAATCATTTCTTATTCCTTTTTTAATAAATCAGAACACAGAGGTTCCCAAGGAGTATGTCATGTGACCGAGGTCTCAGAGCAAACAAGGGACAGAGCCGTGCAATGAAGCCAGTGCCGTCGGACTCTAATCCATGTCCTTCCAGCCCGCCCACTCCCGATCCTGCAGTCTCGAGATGAACCCATCGGCCCTACTGCTTAAACACCACCCATCAGTTCTGTGACCATGACCACTCCACGGCGTGGTACCAGCCACGGGGCACTTGCGGGGCAGAGGGTGATTGTAGGGGAGCAGGACATGGGGGGATGTTCCAGAAAGCAGGCAGGGACTGGATTGGAGGGGTGGGCCTTCACGCTGTGGTCAGAGTGGCTGGAGGTTCTTCAGCCCTTGGAGGGGAGTCATGCTAAAAGACACCTCTCTCCTCTCACATGCTGTTATGGCCCCCCTAGAATGTAAGGTTGAAGCCTTATCCCCAGTGTGAGATGGAGATGAGGCCTTTGGGAGGTTTAGATGAGGTCATGAGGTTCTTACGATAAGAGAAAAGGACCCCAGGGCTCTCTGTCTACCATGTGAGGATGCGGTAAGAAGGCGTCCATCTGCAAACCAGAAAGAGAGCCCGGACCAGAGCCCGATCTTGGACTCCAGGCTTCAGAACTAGGAGAATGTCAATAGCAGTCATTTAAGCTGTTAGCGTAAGACACATTTTAACTTGTGATGGTTAATTTTATGTCACCCTGACTGGGCCACTTGAGTAAACATTATTGTGAACTCTGGGAGGATATTTCTGGGTGATGCTAATATTGTCATGTTGAAACGGGAAGACCGAGTAAAGTGGACTGGCCTCCCCAGTGCGGGCGTGCCTCATCCAGTCTTGAAAAGATTGGGGCCAGTAGTTGGTGTGGTCGTTAAGACAGCTGGGTCCCACATGGCCGACTGAGTAGTTCAAGTCCCTGACCCCATGCTTGATTATGGGCGTGCATGCCCAAAGTCCCAAGAGGAGGATGGAGGAGAAGGGATTGTGGTGTGGCCATTTCCCCTAAGGGGTGATTTCTCCTTTGCTTCTTCATGCCTCTCTCCTCTCTCTGGGCAACACACACGCCCTGTGGCAAAAAGAAAGAGCACAGGCAGGCCGTCTGGTCTGTCCCATGAGACGGTGAGCAGGAACGCATTACTGGAGTGGAAGATGGGGTTTCTTACCCTGCTCTCCACTCATTACTCCAGGCCTTTTGTAGAGTCTTTCCAGGATCCTTGTAAGCCTCCTGATGGGGCACACAGACCAATCTCCCCTTCTCCCCTTCTCCTTCACCACGCAGCTGCAGAAATCTTTTCTGGCCTCGTTCATCTCTTTGTCATTTAGACGTAGGCTGGAGCCAGAGTCCCTAGAGTCACGTCTTTTATTTTTAAGAAAAAGAATTATTTATTTTAATTTTATTTATTCATTCATTTATTTTCATTTGACCATAGAGAGAGAGGGGGAAAGTTAGAAATTAAGCCACCAAGTCTGGGTCTCGAACCCTAGTCAGTCATGTGGGAGTGTCCAGTGCTTAACCACCATGCCACCCGCTGGCTCCTAGATTCACATCTTTGCTCTGCTATTACTATCTGTATTGCTTTAGCAAGTTACTCAGTTTCCTCATCAGTAAAATGAGGATTCTAGTGGATTGAACGGTAGTCCCAAAAAGAGACACGCAAGTCCCAAACTCCAGAATCTATGAATGTATTATTTGCAAAAAGAATCTTTGCAGGACCAGCAGTTAGCGTAATGGCTATGTCGCTGGACTCCCACGTAGTCAACAGCAGTTCACGTTCTGGACCCGGTGGCTTAAAACTCACGCCAGGAGCGTGTGCATGCCCAAGATCCCGAGAGGAGAGCGGAGGAGAAGGGATTGCGGCATGGCCATTCCCCCTGGGGGGTGATTTCTTGCTTTCTATCTCTCTGTCTGTCTGGCGAGCGCACACGCCCTATAGCGAAAACCTCTCCAAAAAAAAAAGAATCTTTGTAATGAAGGATCTTAGGATGAGATCATCCTGGGTTACCCAGTGAACCCTAACTCCAACGACAAGTGTCAAGGTCAATTGATCATAGAAGTAAGAGCTGATTTCTGTATTCCCTATTCTGTTTCATTGATCTATATGTCTGTCCTTGCATCAATCTTATTTTTTAATTTTTTAATTTTTTTTAGGGTTTAGCCATAGGATGTGTGTATTCACTGAAGAGAGACAGGGAAAAATGGAGAGAGGGGAAGTGAGAAATCATGCCCCAAGGGTGATGGCCATGCCTCAATCCCTTTACCCTCCATTTCCTCTTAGAATTTTGAGCATGCATGCACACACGCCTAGCGTGGTTTTTCAAGATTCTAGGTCCAGGACTTGAAGCGCAGTTGGCCACCTGGCCCCTGCTGGTCCCATGTAAATCATTTTCATTGATATATACTTCATACCATACAACACATCATTTTTTTCTTTTTAAGGTTTTTGCCATAGGGCACATGTGCTTGCTAGAGAAAGACAGAGAGAGGGAAAGTGAGAAATCATCCCCTAGCGCGATGGCCACACCACAATCTTTCTCCTCCATGTTCCTCTTGGGATTTTGCAACACATCCTTTTAAAGTGTACAACTCAGGAGTGTTAGTCTATCCATGAAATTATACAATGCAACCAGCCACCACTAAGTCCAGGATGTTCTTAGCACCTGTCACTCCACTTTACATGTTGTTAAAATGACAGATGAGCTTTAGTTCTCCATGTCCACATTGCCCTTAATGCTTGGTGAATGCCTTGTCCTTGTTTGTTTGGGACCTTCCTGGCCTGTCTTAGACCTTTCCAGTTTTAAAACTGAAAGTCCCAGCTCAGCAGCAGATGACAAGTAGTTTAAGGCACTGGATCCCACATGGCTGACTGTGTGGTTCAAGTCCCAGACCCAGCAGCTTGGAATCACACCAGCACATGTGTGTGTGCCCAAAATCACAAGAGGAGACTGGAGGTGAATGACTGTGGCATGGCCAACTCCCCTGGGGAGGTGATTTCTCACTTCCCCTCTCTATCTCTCTATCTGGTGAGAAAAACAAACAAACAAACTAGAACAATGCAGAATAAAACCTGAAAGTACATGTCAGAAGCCCCTTAATTCTGGGCACACTGAGACAGTAGTTACCTATAGGACACGATGTCAGTGCCCTGCCTCCTTGGGTGTAAGCCATCTGCCCTCCTACTACCAGTTCCTTTAGCTGAAGGCTTTTTCCAAAGTTAGGGAGGCCTGCTCTACTCAGAGCAGCAGGCCAGCATTAACCCTGTTTTACAGAAGCAGCCGTGATGGCAACTGGAGTATCAATACCCCAGCTCTTTCACCTCTTCCGTGGGATAGCTCTGACAGTTTTCACTCGTTCCCGTAGCTTCCCAGAGGAGGAAGTTTCATTCATCCTCAGTGGCAGCTGGTTCCATAATACACCCTTCATTGCCTGCCCTCCCTCTCTTGACTCACTGCCCATTTTTCTTTTCTTTGTTTCTTTTCTTTTTTCTTTTTTTTTTTTTTTTAGAATTTTTTTTTTTTTGTACCT
>NW_006160227.1:806599-808549 GCF_000334495.1 Tupaia belangeri chinensis | reverse complement strand
CGTGCGTGCCCAAGATCCCGAGAGGAGAATGGAGGAGAAGGGATTGCGGCGTGACCATCCCCCCTGGGGGGTGATTTCTCGCTTTCTGTCTCTATGTCTCTCTCTGTCTGTCTGGCGAGCGCACGCGCCCTACAGAGAAAAAAATCTCTCAAAAAAAAAATATATAAAACGTTATGCAAATAGAACTCCCAATCTCTTCTTCCAACCAGATTGCTACCCATATAGAAATTCTAGAGCTGCCCCTACACTGCTGCATGGATTATGATATCCTCCCCTACCCGATGCACATACACACAGGTGCACACACACCCACGCACACACACGCTCCCTTACCCAGCATTTTAACCTTCAGTCTTTAAGCTTTCTCTTGGGCCCAGGGAAGAACAGCTTTGAAGCAGGAAACTTTCCAGTCATGGCTGGCTGGGCTCCTTCTATGACACAGGGAGATCAGCACTTTTTACTCCTGTTTATTGTCAATGTCAAGTCCTGTTGTCAGGCAGGATCATGCCCCTGCCTATCAGTGATAAAGGCTGTCTGAACCTCCTGAGGGAAGATGAGTCACACGTACACTGCAGCCTAAATGCAGAGAAATGCAGAATTATTCATGCAGGCCCCCAGAGCAAATTGACCCAGGAGTAACGGGATCTAATCTAAGTAACTCCGAGAGGATTCCTGGTCGCCCAAAACCCGTGCATGAAATCCCACCGTGAAGGAACTACGCCAGGTGGTGTTTCCAAAGACGGTTGTGCAGAGACCTATCCAACCACATGTTCTTTCTGTAAGGTGACCTCGTCATCCCTCCACTGAGAGGTGGGCTCCATGTGTCCTCCCGTGGACGTAGGGCGGGCCCTTCCTACTGCCTCAGCCAATGAGATGCAGCAGAAATGATCCTGCGTAAGCTCCAAGACAAGGTCACACAGCCAATAGGAGTCTGCCTGGCTCTCTAGCGGGATACTCCCTTGGAACCCAGTCTCCACATTGAAAGGAAGCTCAGGCCACGTGGCAACGGCACCATCAGCAATGTGAGTAGGCCTTCCGGTGATTTCTGCCTCCGTCTTTGAGTTTCGCTCAGCACTGAGACAGGGAGTACAGTCATGACTTTCCTCTGCCCTATCTGAGTTCAACACACAGAAACTGGAGATAATAAATGATTCCTATTGTGTTGAGCCCCCCAGTTTGGAGGTCATTTGTAAGATAGCAGTAGATTGCTAATATAGGACTGAATTCTGGAACCAACAGATGGCGTCATGGCAACGTCATTGCACTCCCATGTAGTCGACAGGGGTTCAAGTCCCAGATCCGTGACTAAAACCTCATGCTGGGTGCATGTGCATGCATGCCCAAAATCCCAAGAGGAGAATAGAGAAGGGATTGTATCGTGGCCATCCCCCTGGGGGGTGATTTCTCACTGTCTGTCTCTCTGTCTTTCTGGTAAGTGCACATGCCCTATAGCAAAAATTTCTAGCTAAAAGAAAAGCAGTGAATTCCTTGGTTGCACCAGAGAGCAGCCTCTCTAAGTGAAATCAGACCTGAGAAGGTAATATTTGAGGTTGGGTATAGTCATTCACACTTTAGTGTGAATCACACATGCTTGGCACCATTCTTTCCAGAAAAGAATGATGGCTAAAAATCTTAAGGCATGAGAGATAGCATTAAGATCTAGGACACTCAAAAGGCAGAAAAGAATGTGAGTGTTTTGTGGGAAGAGCTCTGGACCTAAAGCCAGACAGTGCTGCTCCTAGTCCTAACCGTGCCTGTCTCTGACAGAATTCCTTCTAACTATGCAGTTACTAGCTACGTGCCCTCATTTATAAAGCACTCTCAGTAATACCCCTGTATCTCCCGAGTTTGCAGGGAAAAGCAATGGAAATGATTGTTACAAAGGTAAATTGTCCTTGTCACTTAAGAAAGTCTAGGATGGGAGGGACCAGCAGTTGGCATAATGGCTAT
>NW_006160227.1:802206-803396 GCF_000334495.1 Tupaia belangeri chinensis | reverse complement strand
GCCAGCGTGAAAATTACACCAGGCATATATGCGCGCGCACCCAAAACCCCAGGAGGAGAACGGAGGAGAAGGAGTTGTGGGGTCATTTCTCAGTTTCCCTCTCACTGTCTCTCTCTCTCTCTGGTGAGTGCACACACCCTATGGCAAAAATCTTTAAAAAAGTAAATAAATACATTTTTTAAAAGAGTATTTTTTTCTCTGCTCCATTTTACCAGCGAGGAAGCTGAAGCACAGAAAAGGTTAACTCTTGCCCGAGGTCATACAGCGGGTAAGTGGCAGGACTGGCCTTTGAAACCAGGCCACTTAGGGACCACATCTTTATCACTGGCTGCAGCCTTTTCATTAAAGCTGCAGATGAAAATGGACCACATGGGTATGCATGCCCAATGTATTAGCAAGGAAAAGAAGCAGACGGCGAAGAAAAGTCTGGAAAAACACACCGTATGTCAGCAGCGGTTATTTCTGTTGGTGGGATCATTGTTTTTGTTATTTTGTTTGCTCTTATATGTGCGTTTTCCTCTTTTTTGGAGAGGTTTTTGCTATAAAGTGTGTGCACTTACCAGAAAGACAGAGAGAGACAGAGAGACAGAAAGCGAGAAATCTCCCCCAGGAGGGATGGCCACACCGCAATCCCTTCTCCTCCATTCTCCTCTCGGGATCCTGGGCATGCACGCACATGCATCCGGCGTGAGTTTAAACCACCGGGTCCGGGACGTGAACTGTACTCGACTCCCTGGGAGTTCAGTGACATAGCCATTACGCCAACTGCTGATCCCTCCTTTTTTTTTTTTAAACTGAATGCTCACTTTAATTACAGAAATGCAACTCATGTCAAGGTGACTTTTCCCTTCCCTTCTCCCATTCCTTGTTGCTTCTAAAGACAAGGTCATTGGCTCTTCCAGATGACAGTGGCGATGATGGTAACCATGAGCAGCCTTTCATGAGCTCTGAGCGCGCCCATGGATTGGAAAGCAAGATCTCTCCTCAGCCAGGGCCACTGAGCATGACCGCCTGTGCTGTGCTCTGCACAACTCCAGGGGGCGCTCCCGTATATCGTTGGTATTACACATGAGGCTGTGAACGGTGCCTCTTGAAGCCAAGCAACATGGTGGCCCTGTCACCCACCCTCAGGGCTGGATATTCTCAGACTCTTCATTTTATAGCGGAGGTAACTGAGGTCCAAAGAGGCG
>NW_006160227.1:798909-801238 GCF_000334495.1 Tupaia belangeri chinensis | reverse complement strand
AATGGAAAAGCAAGATGCAGAACAGTGTGTATAAGGTGAAAAAAAAATCATTTAAGCATATGTGTTTGTTGTGAAGAGAGGGAGAAAAAATGAATATTTCTGGAAGGAAGCCATTTGCCTCCTGGGAGGGAGACTAGGTGGGGCTGGGGCAGAGGAGGAGGAAGATTTTGTCTTTTGAATGCATGTGTTTTATCTAGTCAATATTTAAGCAATCAACAAAAACCATTCTTCCTCTAATACTTCTCACCTTCCATAACAAAGGACCACAGCCTGGGTCCCTTGACAACAAGAATGGATTTTCTCAGGGTTTTGCAGAGTAGAAGTCCGGGATAGAGGGGTCGGGTGGGGGTGGGTTCTTCTGAGACCTCTCCCCTTGGCTATGCCCCGATTTCCTCTCTTAGAAGGATACAGTCATATTAGATTAGGACCCATTCTAAGGGCATCATTGTAATTTAATTACCTCTTTAAATTCCCTATCTCAGGGGCCAGGAGGTGCCATTGTGATTAAGGCACTGGACTCCCATATGGTTCACTGAGGAGAAGGGATTGTGGCGTGGCCATCCCCCCTGGGGGGTGATTTCTCACTTTCTGTCTCTCTCTGGTGAATGCACATAGCAAATAAAAAATAAAATAAAATAAAAAGCCTATCTCCAAATGCTGTCACAGGTTGAGGTACTGGGAGTTCAGGCTTCCACCTATGAAGTCCCCCATGATGCTGGCCTGCACCATGAACCTCTGAGGAACAGGTATGGGATCTCGTATCCGTCCAACTTTGATTGAGCATCTCTTTTGAAGGGAACACTGCTTCGGGGTTGAAGCCAATACCAAATGGAGTTAGATTTCATTCTGGCCAGAATGGAGACAGGGAAATGAGTAAAAGGGTTAGGTTTAAAATCCAAAGACAGGGCTGGCAGGTGGCATGGTTGCTAAAGGCGGTGGACTCCTACGTGGCCAACCACGGCTCGAGTCCCAGACCTGGTGCCTTCTTGCTTTCTCATTTTCCCATTATCTCTCTGTCTCTGTCTCTCTCTGCTCAAGTTTAAAAAAAATAGTAACAAATGGAATGAAACAAATAAATAATTCTTTAAAAATAAATATAATCCAAAAACATGCCCATTGAATCCTGGCTCTACCACTTACCGGCTGGGTTAGCCTGGACACGATTTTTAGCCACCAGCTTCATCACGTGTGAAGTGTGGGTCGTAATGCACCCCTCAAAGGGCTGCCAGGAAGATGGAAGGAGAAAGGGCCTGGAAGAGCCTGGGACACGGGAAGTGTTCAAGGCCCATGGACTTATCTTGGTGGACCCTGAGAGCACCAGTGAACAGCAGGACATGTCAGGCCCATGGCCTTGTTATCTCGGTGGCCCCCGAGAGTACCAGCGAACAGCAGGACATGTGGAAAGCAGCAGTGTGCTGACCCCAGGAACTCACCTCCCATACCTTCTAAGGACAATACGAAGCCCATCAGGTTTGGAGTGGACACCTGCTGTTTTGATCTGTCAAGCACTGAGCCAATATCTTTATTATAGGAATTTGCTCAGTAGTTATGGAGGCTGAGAAGATCCCTCTGTTTGCAAGCTGGAGAGCTAGAAAAACCAGTGGTATAATTCAGTGTGAGTCTAAAGACTTGAGAATGGGGAATCGATGGTGTAAGTGTTAGTCTGAAAGCCCAGCACTGGGAGCACCAATGTCACAGGGCAGGAGATGAATGTCTCCAATGTCGCAGGGCAGATGAATGTCTCCACTCAAACAGAAAGAGAGAGAGAGACAGCAAAATAGCCCTTCCCCTTCCTTTCTGTTCTATTCAGGCCCTTCGTGGATTAGATGATGGCTCACACACTGGTAAGGGCAATCTCCCTTACTCAGTCTTCTGCACAGACACCCAGAATAACACTCACCAGCTATCTGGGCATCCCTTAGCCCAGTCAAGTTGGCACATTAAAACTAAACATCACAGGACCAGCAGGTGGCGTGGTGGTTAAGGTGCTGGACACTCCCACATGGCTGCTCACAGTTCGAGTCCCAAACCTTGTGACTTGCTTTCTCACTTCCCCTACCCCGCCCCTGGTGTGTGTGTGTGTGTCTCTGGTCAAATTAAAATAAATGAATGAATAAATAAAATTAAATAAATAATTATTTTTTAAAATTAACCATCACAATGCCCCCTTCTAGTAACCGCATCCCACTTTTCCTTTGGGGAACTGCCTTCATTCATTCTTTGACTGTGTGGGTTAGGTGAATGAACAACACCAGGTCCAGAAACAACCCCAATGCTACGCAAATACTAAACTTTCTGAGCAATTGTGATTGGCTCACAGATTAACACA
>NW_006160227.1:795672-798423 GCF_000334495.1 Tupaia belangeri chinensis | reverse complement strand
GACATAGCCATTACGCTAACTGCTGGTTCCCAATGGCATTTCCTTTTGTAAAAGCAATGTAATACACTTTAAAGTTATACGCAATTCAATGTAATATAAACAAGATTATGATGATAATAAATAAATAAAATTGTAAAAGTCTAAATGTTTCTACATGAACCTAGAACTAGTTCACTACTAAATATCAGTTCATTTATCAAAAACTCTCATGAGTATGGTTCCTTGGAATCGATGAATCTCTTTCACAAGTTGAGGGAGGGTGTACAAGGGTGAAAATAGATACTGCCAAAGGGGAGGAGCTGGAATGAGGTTTGACTGATAGCTCTACCTGCCAGGCGTATAGAGCGCCACCTACAGGTATATCCACAGATTGATTCCAGCCCAGCCAGGACACTTCACTAGGAGGCAGTTGATTTCATGCCCTGAGCTGGCTTGTATTAGCTAACAGGATGAATATTCAGGAATTTTGTGTCTGATTAGATCGTTAGTAGCCTGAGCTCAGCCACAGAGAGAGTATTTATATCATGAATGCTGCTAAAAACTACAGATGCAGGTGCCACAGTGGTGAAGGCGTTGGACGACCCCCACATGGCCGACCATGGTTCGAGTCCCAGACCTGGTGGCTTGCTTTCTCACTTTCCCTCTCTCTTAATATGTATCTCTCTGGTCAAATTAAAAAACAAAACAAAACAAAAACCTACAGATCAAAGTATTTTCTCCCCTTGGAGAGCCAGTCTACACAGCAAACCACAGGCCCTGCCCTTGATTCAATAGGTCCCAAAATGGCCAGCAAGAATAACTGCTAAATACCAACAATAGCCTGGGCCGGCAGGTGGCGTGGTGGTTAAAGTGTTGGACTCCCACATGGCCAACCACAGTTTGGGTCCTGGACCTGGAGGCTTATTTTCTTACTTCCCCTCTGTCTCTTTCTGGTTTAATAATAATAATAATAATAATAAATAAATAAAGCCTTCTCTTCCTGGTACTTTCTCACCCGTAATCTCGCCTTGTTCCACCAGCCATGCTGTGAGGCAGAAAGTATCCTTACACCCCACAGTAAGGACCCAAAGCCTGGATAAGTGTTTTCCTTGTAGTCAGATAACAGAGTCAAAACAACTCCAGCAAGTTGCGTAGTGTTTAAGGCACTGGACTCCCATATGGGTAACAGCAGTTCAAGTCCTGGACCCAGCAGTTTAAAAATCACACTTGGTGTGTGTCTAAGCACGCACCAAATCCAGAGAGGAGAATAGAGGAGGGGGGATTGCAGCATGGCCATCCCCCCACGCTGGGAGTAATTTTTCACTTTCTCTCTCTGTCTCTGTCTCTCTTTCCCCAGTGAGTACACACATCCTATGACAAAAATGAAAATATTTAAAAGGAAAGAAAAGAAATGATCTCTGGTCGTTGGACCCCATGCCCGATGTTGTTTCCCTGTCACCCTGTGGGGGGTGACCGGGATAGCAGAACGGGGTCTAAACAAGCAATTTGGCCACCGGGTATGGAAATGTTGTTTCCATGAACAGTGTTTTCACAACGTCTTTCAGAACAGAGGTGGCCAATTAGCGAGGCCGTTGCCCAGGGATTAGCAATAATAGTACATATTCCATCTGCTGAGAAAACACAGCGCTGCTTCTGATAAATTACAGGCCTTGCATTTCACAGACTGTTTCTGCTTTCTAAAGCCCTTTTCAGTTTGTTGCCTCTGGAGATCAACTTCTTTAAGATGTTCAGAGCTGGAGGCCAGCAAGTGGCATAGTGGTTACAGTGCTGGATATCCAAGTGGCTAACCGCAGTTCAAGTCCCAGACTGGGAGCTTGAAAATCACCCTGGGTGCGTGTGTGTGTGTGCCCAAGATCCTGGGAGGAGAATGGAGGAGAAAGGATTGCGGTGTGGGTAAACTCCTGGGGGGTGATTTCTCACTTTCCCTCTCATTGTCTCTCTCTGGTGAGTGCATGTGCTCTATAGCAAAAATCTTAAAAAATAAAAATAAGAGGCCAGCAGACAGCATGGGAGTTGAGGCCCTGAAATCCCCCAAGGCCCATCACAGTTCAAGTCCTAGACCTGGAGCCTTGCTTTTTCACTTTCCCTCTCTCTGTCTGTCTCTGGTAAGTGCCTGTTTCCTATAGCAAATTTTAAAATAATAATAGTAATAATCGATGAAATTAAATAAATGTAGCAGACTGATTAAACCAAAATCTACCACCAACACTCTTCTCCCTTAACTGTCTCCACTAAAATAGCCTGAGAATGCTGAATACTCACTTTTACAGCCTCCTTTAGAGACCTGCAGATGTGTGATTTACTTCTGGCTGAGACTTCAACAGAGGTCTGCCTGCTAAAAAGTACTAAGTACTACCTTTTCCCCACTTCCTCCTTTCTTTAGCAAGGATGTGATGCCTGGTGCTGTAGCAGCTGTTTTGTAACCATGAAGCGACAAGTAAAAAGGCTAAGCAGAGCAGAATAGAAAGATAACACGTGGGACCCACCAATGGTATGACTGAATCCCACACACCCAACTGAACCATTTGAATCCCAGACCTGATGGCTTCAAAAATACACTGGGCACATGTGCGTGCATGCCCAAAATCCCAAGAGAAGAATGGAGGAAAAGGGATTATAGCGTGGCCGTCCTCCCTAGAGTGGTCTTCTTTCTCACTCTCTCTCTCCCTCTGTCTTTCTCTCCCCAGCAAGTGCACACACCCTATAGTAAACTAAAAAAAAAAAAAAAAAAAAAAAAACCATTTGAAAAAA
>NW_006160227.1:794253-795632 GCF_000334495.1 Tupaia belangeri chinensis | reverse complement strand
ACCTGCAGTGGAGACAGTTCTAAGACAACTAATCATTTGAGTTTTAGAAGCATATCATCGAGATCATCTGTAATAGAGAAAAGCCAGACATGTCTACATGTCCAGCAACGGGGTGCTGATCAAACAGTGTGGACCGACTGCCCAATCTATGCTGTTCAGTTAGCAATGACAGAAAACTGCATTGCAGACAAAGGATCCTAGCTTTGTGTTCTTAAGCAAGTATGCTTAAATCACCTGCAGACATTTACATGCCTTTTTCTGAATATATAACTCTTCTTGTTTCTCTTGAGAGATTTTTGCCATAGGGTGCATGTGCTCATCAGAGAGACAGAGACAGAGAGACGGAAAGCGAGAAACCTTCCTGTGGGTCCCAGCCATGCCACAGTTCCTTCTCTTCCATTCTCTTCTCGGGATTTTGGGCACGCACGCACACGTGCCCACCATGAGTGTTAAGTTGCTAATTCTGGGACTGGAACTACGGTTGACTCCATAGGAGTCCAAGTACGTAATGATTACACCATCTGCTGGTCCCCAGAGGATATAATTCTTATCAGAGATTTGCAAAACTAATACTGTAGGGGGGCCAGCAGTTAGCGTAATGGCTATGTTGCTGGACTCCCATGTAGTCTACCGTGGTTCAAGTCCTGGACCGGGTGGCTTAAATTCACGCCGGTGTGTGTGCATGCGTGCCCAAGATCCTGAGAGGAGAGTAGAGGGATTGCTGTGTGGCTATACACCCTGGGGGATGATTTCTCGCTTTCTGTCTCTCTGTCTCTCTCCAGTGAGCACATGTACCCTAAGGAGAAAAACTTCTAAAAAAAAAAAAAAGCCAGTGGCAAACAAGCATGGGAAACTAATATAGGGACAAGCAGATGACATGATGGTTAAGGCGCTGGACTCCCACATGGCCGTCCAACCATAGTCCAAGTCCTGGACCTGGTGGCTTGCTTTCTCACTTTCTCTCTCTCTCTCTCTCTTGTGCACATACCTATAGAAAATTAAATAATAAATACAATAATTTAAAAAAAGAATTACTATTAGGATTCACATTTGTAGACATGAAAAGATGTTCCCGACGTACTGGGGGAACAGAGATTCACAATAGAGAAAAGTATATTCTTCCGTATGTGTTATACATATAGGGCTGCATGGCAGTGAGCTCAGATCTACAGGGTACATGGCCGGGGGTCCAAAAGGTGGCTTTAACTGAGTTTACCTTAGGCCGCATCTCGCACTCCTGAACACTGCAGAAAAAAACCTTGCCATTAAATGTAACTCGGATACTTTCTGATGTAAAGGGATTCGCTCAAGGTCCTCCCTTTCTTGCTCCTTTGCAGCTCTGCAGAGGTGAGCTGAGTTCCTCAGTGGCTGCTGTCCCC
>NW_006160227.1:793494-794192 GCF_000334495.1 Tupaia belangeri chinensis | reverse complement strand
GCTCCTCTGATCTGGTCCCCATCATCCAGCTCCGGCATCGGCTGCTCATGTCTGATTGTGCACCCCAGGTTAGAGGGTTGCAATTTATCCTTGACCAGTTAGTATCCATTGCAGGGGGCCACGGACATTTCTTAGCTGCTTTTTCACATCTGAAAGGATACTCTCAGCTTTACCCAAACAATGGCTCCTTGGGCCCTCAAGTACCAGGTGTGATGTGGAGTGACATCAGTGAACTTGCATCTGGAGAAGAGAGGCACAAGGGCCCCTGTTTCCATATTATTTGGCTTTGTTTTTGTTTTTAATGATTATTATTGAGTCCAGCAGATGGCCTAAATGGTTACATGATTGGATTCCCATGTAGTTGATCGTGGTTCGAGTCCCAGACCCAGTGGCTTAAAACTCATTCTGGGCACGTGTGTGTGTGTCCAAAATCCCCAGAGGAGAATGGAGGAGAGAGAACTGTGGCATGGCTAACCCCCCAGGGGGTGATTTCTCGCTTTCTTTCTTTTCTTTTTCTTTAATGGTGAAAAAGTGTGTATTTAGAAACCAGCAGTTGGTGTAATGGCTATGTCATTGGACTCCCACATAGTCAACTGCGGTTCGTGTCCCGGACCCGGTGGCTTAAACTCACGCCGGGCGTGTGTGCGTGTGTGCCTAAGATCCCGAGAGGAGAATGGAGGAGAAGGGATTGCAGCATG
>NW_006160227.1:791782-793445 GCF_000334495.1 Tupaia belangeri chinensis | reverse complement strand
TCTGGCGAGCACACACGCCCTATAGCAAAAACCTCTCCAAAAAAAAAGAAAAAAAAAAGTGTATATAGAATTAGCCGCTGGACTCAGTGTAGATGATCCCAATTTTGTTGGCAACACCCAAAGCATCGCAATCAGGAGCCGGTCACACACAGACCTTCCTCTCTCCGTCAGGCCTGAGTGGAGTGCTGACCTGGGCCATGTCGGTATCATAGAGCTTCTTCCCAGCCTGTGTGAGCTGGTGATTGGGCCTTGGCGTCCACAGTGAGCACAGGGTGTTGTCTTCTGTCTTCTTCCCAGCAGATGCGGTGGTCAGACTAGCACCTGAGACCGGAAGCTTGTTTCCCTGGGGCGCTCTTCCAGGGATATTTGGGCTGCCTCCGCAGCTGCAGAGTCTTGGGCCTCCGGAAGGTGGGTGAGGTACGGATCTTCCTTTTGCGGCTGTGGACACCTTTCAGCACGGCCTTCTTGGCCTTCAAAGTTTTTGTTTTTGCTTCAGCTTTGGGAAGGGCAGGAGCTTCCTTCGCATTTGGAACCACCTTGGCGAAAAGGGATTTCTTGCTTTCTGTCTCTCTGGCGAGCACACGCACCCTGGAGCACAAATCTCTCTTAAAAAAAAAAAAAGATTGTTATTTGTTTTTGTTTGTTTGTTTGTTTGTTTTTTAATTTGACAAGAGAGAGACTGAGGGAGAAAAGTAGAAAGTGAGAAAGTAAGCCACCAGGCCCAGGATTCGAACCACAGTTCACCACGTGGGAGTCCAGTGTCTCAACCACCACTCCACCTGCTGGCATGTTTCCATGTTCTAGCTAAACCTATCCAGGATTCTGAATGTTCACTTCCGGTCTCAGGAGCAAGGCAAAGCTCTGAGCCCCTCCTCAGAGCCTAGGATCGTGTCAGATCCATTCTCGATCCTCAAATTCTCCCTTTTCTCTTCATGTATTCCAATTCTTTCCTCTTTTTTTTTTTTTTTTAATTCCTTCTTCTGGGGATTTAGCTTACAAACATTGTGTTCTGCGTCTTCCAGTTTTGCTCTTTTATATAAAAGCAAGGCTGCTACAAATCTGAAGAAAAATGCCCTTTTTTTTCCTGTAAAGAAATCCTGGCTCTGGCTCACCCAGTGGCATGGTGGATAAGGCAGCTGGATACCACATGGCTGACTGTGCAGTTCAAGTCCCAGACCCAGGTTTGAAAGATACCCTGCATACATGTGCATGCGTGCCCCAGATCTTGAAAGGAGAGCTGGTGGAGAGGGGATTGCAGCACAACCATAGCCCTGATGGGGGCACTCTCAGTTTCCCTCCTCTTCTCGCTGACTCTCTGGCAAGCACAGGCCCTCTAGCAAAAATAATAATAGTAATCATTTAAGAGAGATTTTTTTGTATAGGATGCATGCGCTCACCAGAGACACAGAGAAAGTGAGAGTGAGAAATCAACCCCCAAGATGATGGCCATGCCACAATCCCTTCTCCCAGCCATGTGGGAGTCTGGGGCCACAGCTGCTATGCCACCTGCTGGCTTCCTGCAAAAAAAAACACATTTTTTTTTTAAGAAGAAAGAAAGAAAGAAAGAACAGAAGGAGGGAAGGAGAGCAGAAGGAAAGAAAGAAGAAAGAGAAAGAAAAAAGAAAGAAAGAAAGAAAGAAAGAAAGAAAGAAAGAAAGAAAGA
>NW_006160227.1:781243-791547 GCF_000334495.1 Tupaia belangeri chinensis | reverse complement strand
AAACAAACAAAAAGAGAGAATGGTTTTCTAGGACAAGTTTGGGAGAGGTAACAGAGAGTGGTTATTAATGGGTAAAAGATTTCTTTGGGGACTGATACAAACGTTCAAGAGGGCAAGCAGCAGGTGGTGTGGTGGTTAAGGTACTGGATCCCACATGGCAAACTGTGCAGTTCGAATCCCAAACCCGGTGGCTTGAAAAGCACTCAGGGCGCATGTGCATAGGCACTGCAAACCCCAAGAGGAATATGGAGGAGAAGGGACTGCAGCATGGCCATCCCCCAGGGTGGTGATTTCTCACTTTCTGCCTATCTGTCTCTGTCTCTTCAGTGAGCGCTCTATAACAAAAATCTCTTTAAAAAAAAAAAAGAAGAAGAAGAAGAAGAAGACTGGAGTGGGAATATGCACAGTTTAGATCACCCTGGCACCTGCGTAAAGACCAGAATCACGTAGGAAAATGCTGGATGGGCAATTGGGGAGCTGGACACTGGGGGCCCCGGGGGCCCCTCTGCTGCAGGGCCCCTCTGGCTGGCCCCCCGCTTCCCTCAGCTCTTCACCTGGAAGCCCCTCCTCCCCCTTCCAGTCTCAGCATCCCAGTCACCTTGTCCGAGAAGCCGCCCTGGTTCCACAGACGAGGGCAGAGCCCCTTGTGTGCTTCTACAGAACGATGCCCTGACATGCCCCGGTCGTGACAGGCCTCCCCAGCCGACCTGCAGGCGTCCGGGAGCTGTGTGGTCTCGTTCCCCGGCTACCCTCGCGCATCACGCCTAGCTTCGTGTCTGGCCATAGCAGGCACTCAGTAAATATTAGGTGAATAGGTCAAATGTATTTTTCAGTTTTTTGGGGAGAGACTTTTGCTGTAGGGTGCGTGTACTCACCAGAGACACAGAGAGAGACAGTAAGTGAGAAATCACTCCCTGGGGGGGATGGCCATGCCCGGACCCCTTCTCCTCCATTCTCCTCTCAGGATCTTGGGCATGTATATGCACCCAGCATGAGTTTGAAGCTACCAGGTCCAGGTCTTTTCTTTTTTTTCGGAGAGGTTTTCGCTATAGGGCGTGTGTGCTCGCCAGACAGACAGAGAGAGACAGAGAGACAGAAAGTGAGAAATCACCCCCCAAGGGGGATGGTCACGCCGCAATCCCTTCTCCTCCATTCTCCTCTCGGGATCTTGGGCACGCACACACACGCACCTGGCGTGAGTTGTAAGCCACCGGGTGCGGGACGCGAACCACGGTCGACTACGTGGGAGTCCAGTGACTACACTAACTGCTGGTTCCCATCAGGTCCAGGTCTTAAACCCTGGTCAGCCATGTGGGAATTCAGCAATATAACCACTACGCCATCTGCTGGTCTCTGGAATATTTTTCTTTTTTTCAAGTGAGATTTTTGCTCTAGGGCACGGGCGACAGAGAGACATTTCTCTCTCTCTTTTTTTTTTTTTCCCAAGTCACAGGGTCCAGCACTCAAACCACAGAGAAAACCGTGTAGGATCTAGCACCTTAACCACCACGCCACCTGCTGGTCTCTGGAATATTTTTCTTCTTACGACTTTGATGACTTCTTTTTTAAGACGTTTTTGGCATGGAATGGTCATGCTCCAATCCCTTTTCCTCTGTTTCTCCTTCCTTTCAGGATTTTGGGCACACACACATTTACCAGTGTGCTTCTCAAGCTGCCGGGTCCAGGACTTGAACTACACAGTTGGCCATGTGGGATCCAGCCACCTTAACCACCCAGTCAGATAGGTCCTGGGCACTTTACTGATAGAGAGGGTGTCCTAGACAGTGCTTTCCCTGTGCACGTTAACGCGGGAGAAAGTAGGGAGATTCTAAGTCCATAGATCTGTGGGGGGTCCAAGGTCCCAGATATCTACACACTGCCGATGACATCAGTGACGCTGGCCTGAGGACCACAGGAGGCCGTGTTCTGGTCCTCAGAGAGCCACATACTGGTGTCAGCCAGTAGCACTGATGCCTGGGTCCTGCCCCCACCCCTGAGACTGTGAGGGAGTAAGTAGAGGGTGTGCCCTGGGGATGGACTTTTTTTTTTTTTTTTTCGAGTGTTTTTTTCCAGTGAGATTTTTGCTATAGGGCACAGGTGACAGAGAGACAGAAAGTGAGAAATCACTCACTTTCTCACTTTGGGGATGGCCACGCCGCAATCCTTCTCCTCCATTCTCTTCTCGGGATCTTGGGCACACACACATATGTGCCCAATGTGAGTTCAGGTCGCTGGGTCCAGGAATCAAACCGTGGACGACTACGTGAGTGTTCAGTGACATAACTATTGTGCCATCTGCTAGTTCTGCAATGACTTTTTATATGTCTGTCTGTTACTGAACTCAAATCAAGTTAGCTCACCCAAGTGCTATACAACCAAACCACAGACACGTGGTGTGATGAAGGAATGTCCAGCTTTATTGCAAAGCACAAAGCAAGGAGAGCAGGCAGCACTCGCCAGAAAGACAGAGAGAGACAGAGAGAGACAGAAAGCGAGAAATCACCCCCCCGGGGGGATGGCCACGTCGCAATCCCTTCTCCTCCACTCTCCTCTTGGGATCTTGGGCACGCACGCACATGCCCTGCGTGAGTTTTAAGCCACCGGGTCTGGGACTCGAATCACAGTCGACTACATGGGAGTTCAGCAACGTAGCCATTACGCTAACTGCTGGTCCTCCCGCATGTGCTTTTAAGGGCAAAATTAAGGGCAGAGGTCCCAGGCGCATGAGCAGGTCCAGAGGACATGATCATATTGTGGGCCTTCTTGATTGGTGAGGCCGTAGATAATCAAATTTCTCTTCAGGTGTCTGGAGCCATCCAGCCTGGGGTCTTTGAGCTCACAGCCAGGAGTTTCCAGCCTCCAGCACATCCTACCTATTGAAATGCAAACCTTAGCTTCCCTTTAAGTGAGAGTTTTAGAGGTCCAATGGCCCTTATTCATGGCCAAGGTTGTTCAGTATCTAAGTGAAGTCTGAAGGCTCACCCCTTACTCTGGGCCACGACAATGTAAATGGACCTCACATTTCAAGAACCTTAGAAAATACATTTTCCTTTTAGTTCAGCTCTTACTCATTTTCCGTTTGGAAAATTCTCACTTTTTCTTTAACAGAAGGAGAAACGGAGGACCTGTCCCTTTTAGGGGGTCCCTGCTCGGTTTCACCATCGCCAGACCAGAGCCTTGCTTTGCTCTCCCAGCTGTGGGGAGACAAGCAGGCGGACGTGGGCGTGCACCACCGCCCTCTCGTTGGCCGCTCTCCAAATGACAGGAGCAGCTGTCGGGGCCTGAGCTCACCTCACGCCCACGCTTCACAGTTTTGTGACGATGGAGACAAAAGCCAGGCCGTCCCGACCCTGAAATAAGGGAGGCACAATTGGACGACCTTGAGAAACTGTAGCAGCCCCTAACTCAATTTCTTACCGATTATCCCAGCCAAATGTCTCCGAGGGATGGAGGCCTGTGGCCTGATTAACTAGAACACCAGACCTCCGGAGGCAGACAGACATGCCAGCCACAAAATCCATTTGGAAGATTCGGAGCCGAGGAAGAATGTCAAAGAAGACCAGCTGTCATTTCAGAGGCCATGCAAGGCACCACCTGACACAAATCATAAATATAAAATGATTGTTTATCAAGGACCTGCCATGCACCAGACTCTATGCTAAGTATTTTCCATGCATTATCCCATTTACTCCTCACCGTGACCCCACAACGTAGGTCATCTCGGCCTCTCTGAATAAGTGAGGGAATTCAAGATCACAGGACAAATCCCAAGGTCGCAGTTAGTAACCGGCGGAGCTGGGGTTTGAGCTTGACCTCGCTGGGCAGCATTTCACATTTTGTTCCTCACTCTGTAGCTGAACCTCATACGTCACTACCTCTTTCAGCTTTTGCACAAAGAAGGACATATGCTTCCTCTGACCATGGCGGATAATAATCATCCCCTTCGAAGTGGAGAAGCCCAGAGCCTGGCGGGCCCTCACTACCTGCAGCCATCTCCCCAAGTTACTGCATCTCAGCAAGGAGAGAGCCCGTCCCTGAGATGGCTGGAGGACCTCTACCAAGGTAAGAGACAGGGACCATAAACATAGAGTTACGTTATAGGCCCAAGATGGAGTCACAAAAGGGCCCAGTGATTGACCTAGGCAATATGACCTAGACCTAAACAAAGGCTTTAGGAAGAAGACGTCGATGGAAAATAACCAACTCTAACAAATTAATTGTTAATAAGTAATGCGGTTTATTTCCAAGCAGAATATGAATGACCTAGGCCCGGAGAGGAGGCAAACATGCCTTTCTCGGGGTGATCAGGTACAAGAGTTCCTTTTATTTGATTTTGAGAGTGACAGACAAAATTACTGAAGAGATTTCCATTGGTCTGGCCCCAAAAAGGTGGGACATGTGGAAGCGGGGGGCTTGTAGGTTATAAGTGGGTTCCACAATTCCTAGGTTGGAGATTAGAAGAGAAGATCTGTGTCTTGGGAACAGATTTGTAAAAGAAATGCTGAATCTGTATCTCAAGGAAAGGGTTGTCGGTGTCCTGGGCAGGGATAAGCAAAAGAATATACTATAATTGGTTGAAATATACATCTCAAAGATACTATGCAGGGACATGTAGGAAGACTCCTATTAATGGAAAAAATGGTCTGTTAATGTCTGTGGGTGGGACTCCTCCTAGGCCCTCTGGAAAGGACTTTGGAAAAATAGGAAAAAGCAGTCAGACTTCTGTCCACAAAGATAAGATAATGGTTTTCATGACCCAAAGCTTCAAGACAAAGCATCTCCTGACCTTGGCACCCACTTCAAAATTAGGAGAATAATTGGACCCATCCAGCATGTGCCCCTTCCTACCAGGAGGGAATGCATGCACAACCCCACCTAGAACCTAAGTCCTGACAAAGCCCTTCCCGACCCAAATAAAAACCCCTTGCCACAGTTCTTCCTTGGCAACCCATTTTCTGGACCCCTCCCTTCTTGGGAGTTCTGTTTTCCCTCCCTTCTCCTTGAATAAACTCCCCACTTTGTTGATAAATTCCCTACTGTGCTAATAAACTCCCCCTGTGCTATACCTACTCTCTGTGTCCCCAATTCTTAATTCTTCCTGAGCATGGGACAAGAAACCGTGTCTTACTGAGAGTGTGGGCCGAACACCCTTGCGCCCCTGTGTCCCCATGTTTCTCACTGCCAGAGAAACTAATGAATCTTTCCAGCTTTGAAGGGGGCCGGCATGGGAAAGAGAGAAGTTGCTCTGAATCACACATCTTTGTTTTCCATCAGAGCTTGCTGCTGTTTTAATTCACCGGAGGGATCTGAAACCACAAGCCCTCTGTTCCAAAGGATTCAGGCAGAAACAACTACAGGTGTGGCCATTTAATTTCCAATCTCTAAAAAAGAAAAGAAAAAAAAAAAAAGAGGGGACCAGGTGACTGTGAGCCAGCTGGCAGGTTCTCGTTCTGAAGAGCAGGCTAGTTACTATTGAATAGTTCCTATTTTATCCCTCCACCCCCAGGGCAGCAGCGTTCTGTGGCCTTCATCAAGGTGACCCCTGGAAGCCAACATTATCTACCTCTCTGTCTGATCTCTGAAGCCTGAAAACCCTTTCAGGAGAAGACAAAAGGTTTCACTCTGTAATTAGAGACAACACTAAAGGCAAATAGCCCTGAGGAAGGCAGGATGAGGTCTTTCAGTCAGCAAAGACCTAGAATGATCCCCAGTCCTGAGTTTGCCTTTTTGCAAGAAACAACTAAGAATGTCTTGGCGAGGATAACAACAAGTTGTTAGGCCGGAGGCCTGAGTAGCTTGGATATGGAGGTTGGACGCCACACCACAGTTGGTTGATGCAACCCGGATCTAGTGTGTCATCAGACCTGCATTACACTCGGATCTAACCCGGATGTAGCATACGGCACTCTACTCTGCACACGGCGCTCTACTCTGCACACGGCGCTCTACTCTGCACACGGCGCTCTACTCTGCACACGGCGCTCTACTCTGCACATGGCGCTCTACTCTGCACACAGGGCACTACTCTGCACACAGCACCAGACCTTACATGGCACAATAGTCTGCTCTCACCCTAAACCATTACCATACATGGACTGTATCTACCTCTAAGACACTCCTCCTCCCTACACCCTTATAAAAATCGCTAAACCCCGCCCTAGCACACAACTTCTCTGGCGTGTTTTCCTCTCTCTCTTACTCTGTCAGACCAGCAAACCTTGCCCAGGAGCGTTCCCTATAAAAGCTCTACATTTCTATTTTCTCATGTGGTTTGGCCCATTCCTTATGTAAGGGACAAGCTAGGAGAAGTCTTCTATCTCAGGTTGTTAGCTAACTAACACATTCTCAAGCAAAAAACTTGAATTTCTTTTTCTTTTAACTTGCAAGTTAATGAAGAAATCGCCTCCCTCGAGTTCGGCTAACAGCTAGTGAATAACTGCACTCCACAGTGAGTTTCAAGCTCTTTGGTTGGCATGGATTCATCGAGCCTCAGAAACTATTAGATCATCGTGAAAGTCATGGTGTATTTTTCTGTCTTTCTTTGCAAAAATACATCATGACACTTCAGACAATCAATATTTAGGTGGAAAGATTACAAGAAAATTGTTTAAGAAACCATCTTGATTTAAAAAAAAAATAAGAATCACTACAAAACTCAGATGTTAATCTCTTTCCAGTTCTCTTTTTTTGAGAGGTTTTTGCTGTAGGGTACATGTGCTCAGCAGAAAGACAGAGAGACAGAAAGCGAGAAATCGCTTGGCCATGGCGCAATCCCATCTCCTCCGTTCTCTTCTTGGGATCTTGGGCATGCAAGCACACGAACCTGGAGTGAGTTTTAAGCCACCGGGTCTGGGACTTACATCGTGGTCGACTCTGTGGAAATCCAGCATCGTAACCATGGGACTGCTGGTTCCATCAAGTTCTCTCTCTCTCTTTTATTTTAATGGCTTTTTAAAAATTATTTTATTTAACTTTATTTACTTATTTTAGTTTGCCCAGAGATGGACAGAGTGAGAGTGAGAAAGTGAGAAAGCAAGCCACCAGGTCTGGGACTTGAACCGTGGTTGGCCATGTGGAAGTCCAGTGTCCTTAACCACCACACCACCTGCTGGCCCCCAGTTCTCTCTCAATCTCTCTTTTTTTTTTTTTTCATTTTATTTATCATTATTATTCTTTTAATTTGCTATAGGGCACATGTGCTCACCAGAGAGAGAGAGAGAGTGAAAAAGCAAGCCACCAGGTCCAGGACTCAACCCGTCACCCTCGTGGGAGTCCAACACCTCAGCCACCATGCCACCTGCTGGTCTCACTTTCCAGTTCTTATAACCTCAGTTTCTCTCCAGGTTTGGATAGCAAATTGGTCACAGAAAGCAATAATAACAGTAACCCTGACAGAGCGCTTACTATATGCCGAACAATTTTAATGGTTTCATACGTATGAATTCATTTACTCCACGCGACAGTTCTGTGAAGAAGGTACGATTTTCCTCCCGGATTTACACATAAAAGAACTGAGACGGGGCCAGCAGGTGGCGCAGTGGTTAAGAGTGCTGGACTCCTACATGACTGACTGCAGTTTGAGTCCTAGACATGGCGGCTTGCTTTCTCACTTTCCCTTTCTCTCTCTCTCTCTCTCTCTGGCCAATGAAAAACATAATAACAAAAATAAACAAATAATTCTATTAAAAAACAAACAAAGAACTGAGACATCGATGTTAGGTAACTTGTTCAAGGATGCAGAAAATAAGAGGCCAATGCAGAATTTGAACTCTTTAAACTTTATTGGCCTGAGAAGGCCTCCTTAGTCCTGCTTCAGTTCCATAAGCAAACCACAACCTCACCTGGAAGGCTGCTTCCTTAGGAAGTTGCTAAGTTACAGCCAATCACAGCAGCCACACTTCAGTCAATCACAGACAGCCCGCCCTTTAGCATAAACAGGTTAAATCCAGCTGTGACCAATCCCGTGATTTCTCTGCCCCTATGCCTCGCTTTCATTTCTGAACACACGGTCCCTTTCTTGTGCATGTGTGTCACCCTGCCACGTGGCTATCCAGAGTTCCTTGGAAACCATTCTGGAGGCTTCCTGCTTCTAAAAGTTTGTGCTCAGTTAAACTCTGCTGAATCAAATCGTGTCAAGTCTTGCATTTAACCAACCCAAGCAGCCCGATTCCAGGGCCTTTTTAAATTTTAACTGTAGGGCCAGCTCGTGGTGTGGTGGTTAAGGTGGCTAGATCCCACATGGCTGACTGGAAGGTTTGAGTTCTGGACCCAGTGGCTTGAGAAACACACAGGGTGTGTGTGTGTGTGTGTGTGTGTGTGTGTACATGGAGGAGGGGCTGCAGCATGACTATCCCCATGGAGGGGGTGCTTTCTCGCTTTCCCTCTCCTCTCTGCACATGTATGCACCCTCTGGGAAATTTTTAAAAATGTCATTGTAAACATTTAATGGAACTATAACAAACATACAAAAAAGGGTACAGGGGGCCAGGCAGTGGTGCAGTGGTATCTCAACTGGGCTCTCAACTGGGCTCACAAGAGAAAGATCCCAGGTTCACATCCTGGGCCCTCCCTGAGCTTGCTGTGATCCGGGTCAGCAAGGCTGGGGGTAGACCCCAGCATGAGAATCGTGTTGGGGGTGCCTGTCTCTCTGCCTGCCTCTCTTATGGAAGAAATAAAATAAATAAACATTTATGGAAAGTAGTTATGGCATACAGCCACTAAAAAAAAAAAGAAAAGAAAAAGAAACTGCACAATCATAGTGTACAGCTCCAAGAATTTTCCCAAAGTGAAAAATGACTTTAGGAATCAATTCTCTCATTAACGTCCAAGAATTCTTTGAGTACTGAGGCTCAGATTCAGACACAGAACATTCTCTGTCCCCGGGGTAACTACTGTTCTGCTAAATCCTAGTCTGTAGCTCTCACCCGGGATAACTATTATTCTGACATACGGCCTCACAGACCACCTGGCCTGTTTCTGAGCTTCGTAGAATCGCCATATTTGTTTCTAACACCTTTCCCTCGTGTCTGTGAGCTCCACTCACTCGCGTGCTCACGTGGTTGGACGTAGCATGAACACACTCATTTCCGTGGCTAGGCGGTGGTCCCTGTTTCACCATCCCACAATTTTTCTTTTCTATTCTCGGACATTTGGGTGAGTTCCTGTGGTGCACTTGTTCGGTAGTGCCGCTGCGAATGTTATTGTGTTTGTCTTTTTGTGAATATACGCAAGCACTTCCGCTGGGCATATACCCGGGAGCAGAATTGCTGGATTGTATAATATATGCATGTTTTTAGCTTTTTGTTTTTTTTTAATTTGCTAGAAAGCACATGTGGTCATCTGAGAGAGACAGAGAGAGGGGGGGAGAGAAGGAAAGTGAGAAAGCACCCCCATGGGGGATGGCCACACCACAATTCTCTCTCCTCCCTCTTACCCCTCAAGATTTTGGACACACCGGCATAGGTGCCTGGCGGGCCTTTCAAGCCACTGGGTCGTGGACTTGAAGCACACAAGCAGGCATGTGGGACCCAGCTGCCTTAACGTCGACACCACTGGCTGGCCCAGTATATTCAACTTTATTTATTTATTTATGGAGAGATTTTTTTGCTATGGGGTATATGTGCTCGCCTGAGAGACACAAAGGGAGAAATCATCCCCCGAGGGGATGGCCACACCACAATCCCTTCTCCTCTAGTCTCCTCTTGGGATCTTGGGAATGCATGTGCATGTGCCCAGCGTGAGTTTGAAGCCTCTGGGTCCAGGACTTGAACCGTGATTGACTACTAGGGAGTTCAGTGACATAACCACTATGCATCTGCTGTTCCCTCAACTTAAGTAAATACAGCCAAACAGTTTCCACCAGCAGTATGTAAGGACTCTAGCTGGTCCACAGCTTTGCAGCTTTTTAATTTTTCTTTAGTTTCCCAGAGGGTGCGTGCACTGATCGTAAATAGAACGAAGTAGAGAAAGAACAAGACAGAGAGAGAGAGAGAGAGAGAGAGAGAGAGAGAACGCACCCCTCCCACCGGGCACGGTCACATTGCAGTCCTTTCTCCTTTATTTCTCGCTCCTTTCAGGATTTTGAGCACGTGTCCACATACACCTAGTGTGTTTCCTGAGTCGCCAGGTCCAGAACTTGAACCACATAGCTAGCCACGCGGGATGCAGCTCTTTAACCACCACGCCACTCCTCTTCCCAACTCTCAATTGTCTGTTTTTCCTATTGGACCCATGCAAGCGAGTATTTACTCCTATCATGTGTGTTTTCTTTTCTTTTCTTTTTTTTTTTTTTTTTTTTTTTTTTT
>NW_006160227.1:779437-781110 GCF_000334495.1 Tupaia belangeri chinensis | reverse complement strand
GTACACGCCACCGGGTCCAGGACCCAAACCATGGTCGACCACGTGGGAGTCCAGCGACATAGCCATTACGCTAACTGCTGGTCCCCCTGGTGTCATATTGTGGTTTTTATTTCACTCCCCCAAAGACATGAAATCGAGCCTCTTCTAGTAAGATCATTGCCCATTGG
The DNA here is from genome assembly GCF_000334495.1 of Tupaia belangeri chinensis. NCBI lineage: Eukaryota > Metazoa > Chordata > Mammalia > Scandentia > Tupaiidae > Tupaia > Tupaia belangeri. The sequence goes on along the minus strand of NW_006160227.1, from coordinate 780,943 downwards.
ATACCTGCCTTGGCCAAGGTCTTGTTCAAGTCTTTTCCTCCTTTCTTAAATTGAGTTTTGCACTTCTCTTATTGACTTGTAGGAATTGCTTATGTATTCTGGATTTAAAATATTCATTGGATATAGGCGAGATCTCTGGAAAGTTCATGGAAAGTGCATATTATGAAAAGCTATTACAGGGACCAGCAGTTAGCGTAATGGCTATGTTGCTGGACTCCCATGTAGTCAACTGTGGTTCGAGTCCCGGACCTGGTGGCTTAAATTCATGCCAGGCGCGTGTGCGTGCGTGCCCAAGATCCCGAGAGGAGAATGGAGGAGAAGGGATTGTGGCGTGGCCATCCCCCTGGGGAGTGATTTCTCACTTTCTGTCTCTCTGTCTCTGTCTGGCGAGCGCATGTGCCCTATAGCAAAAATCTCTCTCTCTCAAAAAAAAAAAAAAAAAAACCTATTACACAGATTAAAAAAAAAATATTTGCCCCCAAATAAACTTGAACTTTGACTTTTTTAAAAAAAGAATTATTTTATTTAACTTTATTTTACTTATTTATTTTAATTTACCTAGAGAGGGACACAGTGAGAGAGAGAGAGAGAGAGAGAGAGAAAGCAAGCCACCAGGTTCAGGACTTGAACCACGGTTGGCCATATGGGAGTCCAGCGCCCTCAACCACCATGCCACCTGCCAGCCCCCTGACTTTGTTTTTTTATGAGCTTTTTGAAGTCACTTTGTGTGTATTACAATTGTCTTGTACATTGTGGATTGCCTTTTCACTCCCTTAATGGTGGTTTTTAATGGACAGAGTGGGTTTTCCTTTTATATAGAATTATTGAGATATAATTGACATACCATACAATTCTTCTGGGTCAAGTATACAACTCAATGACTTCAGTATATTTACAGATTGTGCAATTATTACCACAATCAATTTTAGAATTTTTCATCATTCCGAAAAGAAACCCCGTTCCCGTAAACAGTCACTCTCTTTTCCTCTAACCCAACCTGAGACAACCACTAACACATTTTCTGTAACAGATTTTTATTTTAGTGTTTGTTGACTTTTTCCTCTAATAGTTAGTGTATTTCGTGATCTGTTAATATGTAAGCAGTCTTGGCTGACTTCGATGTCATGAGGATATTCTTGGGGTTTTGTTTTTGGTTTTGGTTTTTGTTTTTTGCAGTTTTTGCTATGGGGCATGTGCATTTGGCAGAGAGAGAGGGAGGGAGACAGAGAGAGGAAAAGTGAGAAAACCCTCCCCCTGGGGCGTGGCCATGCTGTAATCCCTTCTCCATTCTCCTCTCAAGATTTTGTGCACTGCGCACACACACATGGTAATCTTCAAACCGCTGGATCCAGGACTCAAACCATGAAGTTGGCCATGTGGGATTGAACACTTTAATCTCCACCTACCTGCTGGCCCCATCATAATTTTTTTATACTTTTTTAAAAAAGAATTATTTTATTTATTTATTTATTTATTTTAATTTGATCAGAGAGGGACAGAGTGAAA
>NW_006160227.1:775256-779293 GCF_000334495.1 Tupaia belangeri chinensis | reverse complement strand
GACCAGCAGTTAGCGTAATGGCTATGTTGCTGGACTCCCATATAGTCAACTGCGGTTCGAGTCCCGGACCTGGTGGCTTAAATTCATGCCAGGCGCGTGTGCGTGCGTGCCCAAGATCCCGAGAGGAGAATGGAGGAGAAGGGATTGTGGCGTGGCCATCCCCCTGGGGAGTGATTTCTCACTTTCTGTCTCTCTGTCTCTGTCTGGCGAGCGCATGTGCCCTATAGCAAAAATCTCTCTCTCTCAAAAAAAAAAAAAAAAAAACCTATTACACAGATTAAAAAAAAAATATTTGCCCCCAAATAAACTTGAACTTTGACTTTTTTAAAAAAAGAATTATTTTATTTAACTTTATTTTACTTATTTATTTTAATTTACCTAGAGAGGGACACAGCGAGAGAGAGAGAGAGAGAGAGAGAGAAAGCCAGCCACCAGGTTCAGGACTTGAACCACGGTTGGCCATATGGGAGTCCAGCGCCCTCAACCACCATGCCACCTGCCAGCCCCCTGACTTTGTTTTTTTATGAGCTTTTTGAAGTCACTTTGTGTGTATTACAATTGTCTTGTACATTGTGGATTGCCTTTTCACTCCCTTAATGGTGGTTTTTAATGGACAGAGTGGGTTTTCCTTTTATATAGAATTATTGAGATATAATTGACATACCATACAATTCTTCTGGGTCAAGTATACAACTCAATGACTTCAGTATATTTACAGATTGTGCAATTATTACCACAATCAATTTTAGAATTTTTCATCATTCCGAAAAGAAACCCCGTTCCCGTAAACAGTCACTCTCTTTTCCTCTAACCCAACCTGAGACAACCACTAACACATTTTCTGTAACAGATTTTTATTTTAGTGTTTGTTGACTTTTTCCTCTAATAGTTAGTGTATTTCGTGATCTGTTAATATGTAAGCAGTCTTGGCTGACTTCGATGTCATGAGGATATTCTTGGGGTTTTGTTTTTGGTTTTGGTTTTTGTTTTTTGCAGTTTTTGCTATGGGGCATGTGCATTTGGCAGAGAGAGAGGGAGGGAGACAGAGAGAGGAAAAGTGAGAAAACCCTCCCCCTGGGGCGTGGCCATGCTGTAATCCCTTCTCCATTCTCCTCTCAAGATTTTGTGCACTGCGCACACACACATGGTAATCTTCAAACCGCTGGATCCAGGACTCAAACCATGAAGTTGGCCATGTGGGATTGAACACTTTAATCTCCACCTACCTGCTGGCCCCATCATAATTTTTTTATACTTTTTTAAAAAAGAATTATTTTATTTATTTATTTATTTATTTTAATTTGATCAGAGAGGGACAGAGTGAAAAGAGAGATGGAATGTGAGGAAGAAAGCCACCCGGTCCAGGACTCGAATCATGGTCGGCCATGTGGGAGTCCAGCGCCCTTAACCACCACACCACCTACTGACCCTCCATCATATTTTCTTATAAGATAATATTGTTTTACCTCTCACATTTACAGTAGATGTACAATCCAACTGAAATGAACTTTTCTTAAATATCCAGTGGACCCATCATCACCTACCGAGAATAATTCCTTGGGGGCTGGCAGGTGGCATGGTGGTTAAGGGTGCTGAACTCCTACATGGTCAACTGTGGTTTGAGTCCTGGACCTGGCAGCTTGCTTTCTCAATTTCTCTTTCTCTCTCTCCATCTCTGATCAAATTGAAATAAATAAATAAATAAAATTAAATAATTCCTTTTTTTTAAAAAAAAGAGAAGTCGGTGACTGTACATATAAAGGTCTGCTTCAGGCTTCTCTATTCCATGCTGTTGATCTGTATCCTTGGACTGATGCCACACTGCCTTAACTCCTATGGCTTTTGTTACATTTTCACACCCGATCGTGTAATTCCTCCAGCTTGGTTCTTCTTAAAGATTGCTTTGGCTATTCTTAGCTCTTTGCCAGTCTTTTTCCTCACCACCAAACTATCTGTTAGGATTTTTTTAAAATTGAGATTGCACTAAAATTAGGAATACTTTTTTTTTTTTTTGAGAGGTTTTTTGCTATAGGGCGCGTGGGCTCACCAGCCAGACAGAGAGAGACAGAGAGACAGAAAGCGAGAAATCACCCCCCCCCATGGGGGATGGCTATGCTGGGATCCCTTCTCCATTCTCCTCTCAGGATCTTGGGCACGCATGCAAACGTGCCCAGTGTGAGTTTTAAGCCACCGGATCTGGGACTTGAACCGCAGTTGACTACATGGGAGTCTAGCAACATAGCCATTATACTAATGGCCTTGTAAGATTTCTCTCAATAATATCTTGTAGAGGTGTTTTAGCTACTCTCCGTTGCATAATAACCAAAACCTGAGACTGGGCAGATTTGTAAGAATAGACATTTTTTTTCTGGCTCAGTTTTGGAGACACGAGGTCAAGAGGTTGCTCCTAGTGAGGGGTCGTCTTGCTGATGGTTACCACATGGCAGAGGGTGTCGCAGGGAGACAGAGCAAGTCTGAGCGTGTCAGTGTCTATCTTGTCCTACCTGCTTTTATTCTTAGCTTTTTGATTCTGTGTATTTTGCTAGAGGGTGCACCTGCTTGCCAGAGACAGGGAGAGAGGGAGAAGCAGAAAGTACCCCCAATAACCCCGCTCCGTGCGGTCATTTGCAATCCCTTCTTTTCCATTTCTTCCATCCCGTTGGGATCTGGGATGTGTATGCTCAGCGTGGATACTAAGCCGCCGGGGCTGGGATTCAAGTCGTGTGGTCGGCCATGTTGGATCTGGTTCCATTAACCACCAGCCCTTGAAGCTGGCCCTTGTTCTACGTTATAATGCCATTGCAACCAAATTTCATCACATGAACTTTGGAGGGACACATTCAAACCACAGCAGAGGGTGGTTTTCTTCTCCCTTTCTCTCTCTCTTTAGGTTTTTTGTTGTTGTTGTTGTTGTTTGGTTTGTTTTGTTTTTTAGAGGTTTTTTGTTATAGGGCGCGTGTGCTTGCCAGAAAGAGAGAGAGAGAGAGACAGAAAGCAAGAAATCACCCCCCAGGGGTGATGGCCACACCACAATCCCTTCTCCTCCATTCTCCTCTCAGGAGACACACACACACATGCCTGGTGTGAGTTTAAGCCGCTGGGTCTGGGACTCAAACCACAGTCAACTACATGGGAATCCAATGATATAGTCATTACGCTAACTGCTGGTATCTCTGTCTCTTTAGGTCTTACACATCTTTCACTCTATTTATTCTTAGAGATTTGATGTCTCTTATGTCATTATATATAGATTTTTTTTTAAGAATTGTTTAGTTTTATTATTTTTGTTATTATTATTTAATTTGCTACAGGGTGCATGCGCTGACCAGAGAGGGACAGAAAAAGACAGAGAAAGAGAGACTGCAAGCTACTAGGTCTAGGACTTGAACAGTGGTTGGCCATGTAGGAGTCCAGATCCTTAACCACTACAACACCTGCTGGCCCCAAGATTTTTTAAATTTTCATTTTCTATGTGTTTGTTGACAATATTTAGAAAAAACCATATTTTGTATATTCAGCATATCTTGCTAAATTTGCTTGTTATGGTCACAGTTTCTGTGTAGATTCTTTTTGGGTTTTGTACACGTAATTATGATATCTACAAATGATGACGTATTTGTGGCTTCTTTTCCAATAACTATGGCTTTTATTAACCTCTCTTGCTTTAGAGCTCAATTGTTTTCGTTGGGTTTATTTTAGTTTGCTATAGAGTACATGTGCTCACCAGAGAGAGAGAGAAAGAAGAAAAGTGAGAAATCACCCCTCAGGGGGGATGACCACACTACAGTCCCTTCTCTTCCAGTCTCCTCTCAGGATTTTGGGCATGCATACACATGTGCCTGGCGTGTTTTTCAAGTCATGTGGTTTGGGACTTGAACTGTGGAGTCGGCTATGTAGGATCCAGCACCTTAACCACCATGCCATCTACTGGCCCCAGAGCTCATTTCTTTCTTCTTTTTTTTTTTTTCGCTATAGGGCGCGTGCGCTCGCCAGACAGACAGAGAGAGACAGAGAGACAGAAAGCGAGAAATCACCCC
>NW_006160227.1:766245-775232 GCF_000334495.1 Tupaia belangeri chinensis | reverse complement strand
CTCCTCCATTCTCCTCTTGGGATCTTGGGCACGCATGCACACGCGCCCGGCGTGAGATTTTTAAACCACCGGGTCCAGGACGTGAACCACGGTCGACTACATGGAAGTCCAGAGACATAGCCATTACACTAACTGCTGGTTCCCCAGAGCTCATTTCTTAACTACTATGCAGAACATCAGAGCTTTCTGTAGAACATTCTGCCCTCCCAAGTCCACAAATTCCTGGATTCCTACAGCAGGTACACTTGACATGTGCTCATTATCAAAATAGTCAGACTCTTTTTTTTTTTTTTTCTTTGAGAGGTTTTTGCTATAGGGCGCGTGTGCTCGCCAGAAAGACAGAGACAGAGACAGAGAGACAGAAAGCGAGAAATCACCCCCCGGGGGGATGGCCATGCCCGCAATCCCTTCTCCTCCATTCTCCTCTTGGGATCTTGGTCATGCATGCACACGTGCCCGGCATGAGTTTTAAGTCACCAGGTCTTGAGTTTTAAGTCACTGAGTCTGGGACGCGAACCGTGGTCGACTACGTGGGAGTCCAGCGACATAGCCATTACGCTAACTGCTTGTTCCCAAAATAGTCAGACTCTTGGCTCCCAAGAGCAGAAAATCTGAACCCCGTGGAAGAAGGACATAGGTTTCTATTTACTGGTTTGTTTGCCTGAGGACTCTTCTATATAAATGACAGCTGAAGCGCCAGACATCACATCTACGTTCAAGCCAGGAAGAAAAAGGAAGGCGGAAAAGACCCTTATGTTTGTACCCTGAATACTTTCCCAAACGTCCCCAGATCCGATTGTAGATCCTGTGACCATGATCTCTACGCACTTCAAGGGCATCTGGGAAAATAGGGTCTGGAATCATCCCAACTGACTTCAAGGCTCATAATCTAGCGTAGACATATTGCCTCTGAACAAAATGGTTGTTGCGTTAGCGGAAAGGCATTGGGTAGGCACCTGGCAGTGCCTCCTACAACTCAAATAAATTTACTCCTCCCTGCTTTCCCTGTATCTGCTCGGTACCCCCGTGTCTCCTGTGGACAGCAGCACCTTCTGCCATGGCTGGAAGAGTCTCGGGTGGTCAAGGTGCTCTGTAATGTAGTGGCCAAGTTGAGTGAGCGCTTGGTTCCTCACACGTCAAGAAGCCAAGGACGCTAACTGCTGGTTCCTCGCTTCTCATTTTTAATTTTATTTATTTATTTATTTATTTTTTGGAGAGGTTTTGGGTATAGGGCGTGTGGGTTCGCCAGAAAGACAGAGAGAGACAGAGCGACAGAAAGCGTGAAATCACCCCCGGGGGGATGGCCATGCCGCAATCCCTTCTCCTCCATTCTCTTTCCATGATCTTGGGCACGCACGCACTCACGCCCAGCGTGAGTTTAAGCTGCTGGGTCCTGGACTCGAGCCCTGGGCTACTACGTCGGAGTCCAGCAACATAACTATCACGCCATCTGCTGGTCCCATGAGGAAGTGCTTCTCGCTTCCTTTCATGCTATCCTGTTAGAAGGGTCATGCACAGGGCCGGCAGGTGGCAAGGTGGTTAAGGCACTGGACTCTCACATGAATGACTACGATACGAATCTCAGACCTGGTGGCTTGAAATTCAAATCGGGGGCATGTACGTGCGTGCCCAAAATCCCAGAAGGAGAATGAAGGAGAAGAGATTGCCATGTGGCCACCCTCTTCCCCCCACCCCGAGAGAGTGATTTTTTTGTCTCTCTCCATCTCTCTCTGTTTTTCTGGCAAGCACATGCTGCACCCTGTAGCAGAAATCTCTCCAAAATAATAATAATAATAATAACTGTCATGTACTATTGCTACTGATGCTCAAAATGTGACATAGATAATTTGGTGGCATGGTTTACCTCGGCCCCACCCTCTGCTAGCACCCTGGCACACGTCTCTGCAGCTGAGCCCTCCACCCTGTGTTCGCTGACCCCACTGGAGACTAGGATTTTGTCACCGAGTCAAGCTGGCCACGCGGGACACTGTCATTTCTCACGATGCCTTCTGCCCGGGAGGCACCAGTGTTCCGATCCAAATCCCCACTCACACGTCAAGAAGCCAAGGGCTGGGAACCCATTTTGGCTTCAGAGCCCTTTGGAAATTGGATGATGAAGCAGCTTGTTTGTTTATTTATTTATTTATTTGTAAGCTAGCTGGCAAATTAGAAAAACTGGAGTCTACTCTCAGTCTGGGCACTAACTGGTTAATTTATCTTAGGCAATCTTATTCCTTTCACTACGCTTCAGTTTTCTCAAATGAAAACATAGGCGCATTGAACCACACGGTCTTTTCTGTCCAGCCTAGCTCAACTCCTTTTAGAGCCTGCCTTGTGAAAATAGATTGGGTCATGGGAAAAGTCATGATGCATTTGTGCATAGAAAAATCTGCCATGACTTTTCCGATGACCCAATGCTAAGGGACTGCCCCAGTAGACCTGCAATGTCTGGCAGCTTAGATCTTGAGTTCTGTAGGAGGAGGTCCTAACTCTGGCCCCATGGGAAAGATGGGGAAACCGTGAGTCAGAAAGGTAAAACAACCCGCCCAAGATGGCACAGCTAGCAAGCAGTGGACCCAGGATTTGAACCCAGGTCCGTCTGACTCCATCCCATGACACATGGCCTGTACCAAGACTGGCCCCCATGCCCTCAGAATGGAGTCCCTCAGTTGCAGAGATGTGCTTGCTCTGGGTGGAGTTGAAAGCACTCCCAGGTGAAGGGCAGGGCTGGCATCCCCTACCCCCCCTTCCTGCGGATTGTCTGCCCGTAAGACTGCAATTTTCAGCTAAGCCTTCAGCTCCTCTCTGCTCTTCCCTGTTATGGATTTCTTCTTTTATACTTCCTTATAAATCATTGCCTGGGATTTGTCATTCCCTAGACTACTCAGCCTGCTGTAGGAACCAGAGTGGCCGGATCCTCTGCTGAGTTGAACAGAGGAAGAACTGAGAGAGCCAGGCGCCCTCCTCACTTACCTTCGTCACCTATCTCATTGTACAGCGTTACATCTCAGGGCCCGCCACGCAGGAGGTCCCACGAGCAGACCCAAGGGGGTGCGTTCTCTTCCCATTTGAACGATGCACATTTGAACGATTGCCCCCGGGAACCTTCTTGTGAGAGTTTGCATTTTAGCTGTTGAGCTGCCTTGCTTTTCCTCAAAACAATCAACACTTGGGAGCCCAAAAGGCAAAAATAAGGGAGGGTGTCCCATTCTTATTGGCTATACTCTAAGGCAAAGACAGCAGGGATCCTCACCTTCTGAAGGCTTTCTTCATTTACTGTGCAGGTTCCTGAGGGAGAGCTGCAGACGTCCAAGCAATGCCCACTTCTTATTAGAAGTCGTCTTCTATCCTTTTTTTTTTTAAATCTTTTTTTTTTGTTTTTTGTTTTTTTTTTGGAGGTTTTTTGTGTTTTGTTTTTTTTTGGAGAGATTTTCACTGTAGGGGGCGTGCGCTCGCCAGACAGACAGAGAGAGACATAGAGACAGAAAGCGAGAAATCCCCCCCCACGGGGGATGGTCACGCCGCAATCCCTTCTCCTCCATTCTCCTCTCGGGATCTTGGGCATGCACGCACACGTGCCCTGTGTGAGTTTTAAGCCACCGGGTCCGGGACGCGAACCGCGGTCGACTATGTGGGAATCCAGCGACATAGCCATTACGCTAACTGCTGGTTCCCTATCTTTTTTTTTTTTTTTTTGAGAGGTTTTCGCTATAGGGCGCGTGCGCTTGCCAGACAGACAGAGAGAGACATAGAGACAGAAAGCGAGAAATCCCCCCCCACGGGGGATGGTCACGCCGCAATCCCTTCTCCTCCATTCTCCTCTCGGGATCTTGGGCATGCACGCACACGTGCCCTGTGTGAGTTTTAAGCCACCGGGTCCGGGACGCGAACCGCGGTCGACTACGTGGCAGTCCAATGACATAGCCATTATGCTAACTGCTGGTTCCCTAGTTGTCTTCTATCCTAATTGGCTTGGTGGTCCTCATAGAACAGAAAGGACTCCTTTGGCCTCACTGGCTAAGCTCTCAGGCTTCTGAAAGTCCTCAGTGAAGGATAATTTTTTTTCTCAATCTTTCATGGACTGACACTTTTATAAAATGCAATAAAAAATAATTACTAGAAAAAAATAAGGGGAAAAAACATGGAAAGTGTGTTTTTGTGGAGTCAATCAATGTAAAATTCCTCTGTCAAATTGCCACAAGACTATCTCGAAACAATTCTTCTTGACTTCTGTTCTTGCCTAGTCACAGATCAGTTCTAAATGGTTTACAGACCAGCACTGGCCCAGACTGACTACACAGCCCTTAGTCAGGCACTTGGGGCAAAGAGATGGCATGCGTTCCACCAGGCTCCTGCCCCACAACCATGGCAGACATTGCTAATTGATCCCAGCACTCATTCTTGAATATGGCCCCAGAGTCCATCTCAGCACCTTCACCCACTCCCCAAATCAGACTGGGTGTGCAAAGATCCCACTCCCCTGACAACAGAGAGCTGACTCATCCACTTCACCCCTCCTTTCCACTCCAACCATCCAGGATACATCTTCCAAGGGCCAGAGCCATCCTGCGGGGAAGGTAGCCCTGGCATTGGGTTCATTGAAGGGAAAGGAGAAAAATGCAATCCTGAAATTCCCCAGAAAGAAAAGCCCAAGAGAATCTCCCTCTCCCGCACCCAGTCCTATTTATGATCTCTTCACACCCCCTAGCAGGATGGCCTAGTCACGTGCTTTAACAGAGCTGCCATCTGTGGAACACCTGCCACGGACCAGGCCTTATTTTAGGGGATTGGTATCTCCATACATCATATAACATCCGTACAAAATAGCCATTATTCTAGCCCGCTGTAACAGGATGATGTCATGCAGCTGAAAAATGGATCGAGTTTGGATTCAGACTGAGGTCTGTCTCATTCCAAGGTCTGTCCTTCGGAGTCACCTTATCGTCTCATCTCCAGCCAGACCCAGCTTTGGCGTTGGGGAAGATGAGCCTCAGCTCCCCCTAGAGGCGACACGATGCAATTCACAGCCTTCTCCAAAGGGTACAGCCAGGCAGGGAGGCAGCACTTCATCTCCCCACCCCTAGGTGGCAGTGGAGGGTAGACCTGAGCTCAGCACCAAATTCAGCCTTTACCTAAAAGATTATATAATATTTTGACGCGCGTTGAGGAATTACAGTGTCCACGCACACAGTGCGTGGGTGTTGCTAAGGCAGCTCATTGACAGGACTTGCGTGCCTCTCTAGGTCCTGGAATCTTGACATTTTAAGCTGGGAGGTGACAGAATGTCCACCCCACGTAATTGATGGAATGAGTTAGGATTTTAGCAAAAGCTTTGGCTGGAGAATTCACCCATCTGGCCTCAGCAATCTGGCCTCTTAGACGACTGCGGAACTAAATAAAACCAAATAAGAAAATGAGAATAACAACTGCTGCTGTTTATTGAATTGCATATGCTGAGCACGGTGGTGCGTATATGTATGCGTGCACCTAAAAGGCGAACGACATTCCTTGGCGCTTCTTCAGGGAAGGGGGAATTTTCATTCTTCGAGAGAACGGGTTTTCATAAACCCCTAACGTCCTTTCGGTATAGAGGCAGATGACGGAGGTGGGCGATGGACCTGGATCACAGCTGAATTTATGTAAAATGAAATGATGGCTACAGGGTTTTGAGACCAGTTTCCGACAGCTAAGAGGATGGAGGCAGCAAATGGCGTAGCGGTCACGATGCTGGACTCCTGCATGGCTGACCATGGTTCAAGTCCCAGACCTGGTGGCTTGAAACTCTCACCGAGCACCGAGCGTGTGTTGCATGCCCAAGACCCCAGGAGGAGAATGGAAGAGAAGGGATTGCAGCGTGGCCATTCCACCCAGGGGGTGATTTCTCACTTTCCCTTTCACTCTCTGACTCCAGCCAGCACATGCGTCCTAAGACAGCTAAGAGGTGGCCATGGAGGACTTTGAACAGTGGCAGCTCTCCAGAAGAATATTTTAGTGAAGGTGATTTTTCTTTCCTTTCAAAGAAGCAACATCTGTTTGTTCTCTGAATTATGAAGGACATTTATTTTTGCTGTAGAAAATAAAAGATCAAAAAGGTCAAAAACATTCATTATTTCTAAATCTCCTAATATTGCTTGTCTTGTTTCCAATCCGTTGCTATTCCTTATGCTGCAATGAATATATTATATTTATGTATTTTCTATATTCCTGATTATTTCTCTTACCCGAATATCTAGAAATAGAACTTCTGGGTCAAAGAGTATGTTAAAAATATAATTTTAGGAACCAGCAGATGGCGTAATGGCTACATCACTAGACTCCCATGTAGTCGACTGCGGTTCGAGTCCCGGACCCAGTGGCTTAAATTCACGTCGGGTGTGTGCGTGTGTGCCCAAGATCCCGAGAGGAGAATGGAGGAGAGGGAACTGCGGCATGGCCATCCCCCCTTGGGGGGTTATTTCTTGCTTTCTGTCTCTCTGTCTTTCTGGAGAGTGCACATGCCCTATAGCAAAAACCTCTCAAAAAATATATATATAATTTTAAGGTAGATGTTTTACTAATAACTTGGAACTTTTTTTATTTTCCAGAGGGCATGTGCACCCACCAGAGAAAGAGAGAGAGAGAGAGAAAGAGAAAACCTTCCAATGGGATGTGGTCATGCTACAATCCTCTGTCCTCCATTCCCCCATCCTGTCGGGATTTGGGGCTCACACACATGTGCCCAGCATGTTTCTCAAGGCAATAGGTCTGAGACCAGATCACACGGTCAGCCACATGGGATCTGGATCCCTTCACTGCCAGGCCATGGAGCCGGCTCAAGGTGGAACATTTTTTACACGTTCCTGTTTTATTTGTATGTATTCTACTTATGGGTTGACTGTTCCTGACTTTTCCTTGTTTTTATATTGAGATATTTATCTTTTTCATTGTTGCGTGTGTGTGGCTACTTGGATCCTAAGGAAGCCAACCCACTGTGTGTCATGTGCTTTGTTTCCCCTGGTTTGTTATCTGCTTTTCAATAGTTAATGACTTTTAAAGATTTGTTTTAATTATTATGATGATGTGTGCTCATCAGAGACAGAAAGTGAGAAATCACCTCCCAGGGGAACAGCCACATCACAAGCCTTTCTCATCTATTCTCTTTTCGGGATTTTGAGCACACACACACACACACACACATGTGCCCGGTATGAGTTTCAAACTGCCGGGTCTGGAACTCACACTGCAGCTAGCCATGTGAGAGTCCAGTGACGTAACCATTACACCATCTGCTGGTCCTTCATTATTTTTCTCTTTTAATTTGTCCAGAGAGCACGAAAGGAACAGTGGGGGGAGTGAGAAAGTCACCAAGTCCAGGGCTTGAACTGCAGTTGGCCATGTGGGAATCCAGTGCCTTAACCACCATGCCACCTGCCAGCCCCGACGTAATGACTTTTTTAAAATTACATTTTGTACTTTCACGTCGTTGGCTATCCATGCAGCGTTCTCTATATGCTGATTGTCTTGTGTACTTTTGGAGTCCTTCTTTCCTGAGGATAAATACTGACTCAGTGACTAGTCTGTAGGGAACGACCTATTTTGGGATGGATTGCAACAACCCTGGTACATTCTTTGTAAAGTCTTAGTGTGTTATCGTTGCGCTTTCAAGTGCATTCATTTTGTCCGCTCTCCTCTGACGAGGATCTCTCTTTGCCAGGCTCTAAGCCAGTAGCTAGGGGTGCATAAGAGCCCATAGATCAACCTGCTCCATTTCACTGTGGCCAAGGCCAGACTTGGCAACATGGGAAGCTGCAGAAAGAGGGAGGGTGTGGTACAGCTTCCCTCCTCAGTCTCCTTTCTCTCTCTCTTTTTTTTTAGAGAGGTTTTTGCTATAGGGCATGTGCGCTCACCAGAAAGACAGAGACAGAGAGACAGAAAGCGAGAAATCACCCCCCAGAGGGGATGGCCACACCACGATCCCTTCTCCTCCATTCTTCTCTTGGGATCTTGGGCACGCATGTACACGCGCCCCGCATGAGTTTAAGCCACCAGGTCTGGGATGTGAACCGCAGTTGACTACATGGAAGTCCAGTGACATAGCCATTATGCTAACTGCTGGTTCCTCGGTCTCCTCTCTTGACCTCAGCCTGTCCCTTAAATGCCGGCAGGTCCTGGAGCTCTACCCCAGGTCATCTTCTGCTTTGACTCCTCACGAGGCCCCTGGGTGCTCGCCTCCGGGGACTGATTGTGTGAGGAGCCCCCGTATCACCCTCCTGAGCATCAGAGCTGCACACGCCTCCTGTGTCTCTACCCGTGGGCCCACAGTCACCGGGAACGCACAGCCCGGATGGACCACATCACCTTCCCACAAACCTCATCTCCGTGTTCAGCTCAGAAGATGGTCCCATGATCTACCATGATCCAGACAGCAACCTGAGCGCCACCCTCCCTTCCTAGTTTCTCTGCCACCTCCGACATGGAACCAGGGACCCCATCTTGACCATTCCCCCTCCCGACATAGTTCGCCACCTTCCCCTTTTTCCAAGCCTACTGCCGTAATCTTACTCTAGGGCACCGCAGTCTTGCACCTGGATTATTGTCCCAGCCTCCTAACTAAACTCGGTGCTTCCTACGCCATCCCCATCCAACCCAGCTTCCATGTAGTGGCCAGGGTGACCTCTCTAGGGCCACCCTGACCGTGTCATAATTGGCCCTCACTGGCCTCACAATGAAATCCACGCTCCGTAGCTCACAAGGCTCCTTTGTTTTTTGTTTGTTTTTTTTTCGTTTTTTGGAGAGTTTTTTGTTTGTTTGTTTGTTTGTTTTGCTATAGGGCGTGTGTGCTCGCCAGAGAGAGACAGAGAGACAGAAAGTGAGAAATCACCCCCCAAGGGGGACGGCCACGCCGCAATCTCATCCCCTGCATTCTCCTCTTGGGGTCTTAGGCAGGCATGCACACGTGCCCAGCATGAGTTTAGGCAGCCATGTCGCCATGTCACTGTCAGCTACCT
>NW_006160227.1:754912-765908 GCF_000334495.1 Tupaia belangeri chinensis | reverse complement strand
TCTCTAGCCCCCCCGGCCTTAGCGTCGGCCCACCCCTTCCTCCTCGCTCCAGAGACACCGGCTGCGTGTACGTCCTGGGCTGCGTCATGTTCTCTCGCCACCAGAGATATTCAAGTGCTATTTTCCTTGCCTGGAATTCTTCACTATCTCCACTCCAATCTTCACCTGGCTAACTCCTATTTATGCAAAAGGTTCAGTTTATTATTATTTTTTTTAATTTTTAGATTTTTCCTTTTATAAAGAATCATTTTATTGAACTTTATTTATTTGTTTTAATTTGACCAGAGAGGGACAATGTGAGAGAAAGAGAAAGAGAAAGTGAGAAAGCAAGCTGCTAGGTTCGGGACTCGAACCATGGTTGGCCATGTTGAGTCCAGTGCCCTTAACCACCATGCCACCTGCTGGCCCCATTTTTTTTAAATTTTAATGTATTAAAGAATTATTTATTTGGGGCCAGTAGATGGTGTAGTGGTTATGTTGCTGGACTCCTTCATAGTCAACTGTGGCTCGAGTCTCGGACATGGCAATTGAAAACTCATATAGGGTGCATGTGCGTGCACGCCCAAGATCCTCAGAGGAAATTGGAGGATAAGGGACTGTGGCTTGGCCATTTCCCCCCCTCCCTCTGGGGGGCAATTTCTTGGTTTCTGTTTCTCTGTTTTTCTTTGTCTTTCTAGCAAACGCACACACCCTATAACAACAACAATATATATACAGCACCTTAGCCACCATGTCACCTGCTGGCCCCAAAAGACACCACTTTCTTTCTCTCTTTCTCTCTCTCTCTCTCTCCTTTTTTTGTCTGAGAGAGATTTTTCCTATTCGGGCATGTGCACTCACTAGAGAAACAGAAAGTGGGAAATCACTCCCCAGGGGGGTGACCACACAGCAATTCCTTCCTCATTCTCCTCCCTGGATCTTGGGCATGCACGCACACACACTCAACATAAATTTCAAGTCACCAGCTCTGGGACTCGAACCGCAGTCCATCACGTGAGAGTGCTTAACCACTACACCACCTGCTGGCCCCTAGACACCACTTTCTCTAGGAAGACTTATTTTGCAATCCACCCTAGTGCTTTAAATACCCCTCCTCTCTTCTCCTGCTTCCCTGCTTGCTTAACTTCAATACTTTACTGGAATTCAGCAGTTGTCTTCCTCTCTCGACTGGGCCACGGCTGCATGGATTATACGCTGCACGACTTACAAGAGCCAGTGATGGAGGGTGGCCCTTTGAGCTGTGCAGCTGTGCAGTATACACCCTACACATCTGTACACAGAATCGCTGACTGGGACCCCTGAACAGCAGGACTGTTTCTTGCTCACTCTTGTATAACACATGTGCCCTATTTCCTGAAAATATGGATGGAAGGGCTGGCAGGTGGCATGGTGGGTAAGGGCACTGGGCTCCCACATGGCCAACTACGATTCAAGTCCTGGACATGGCGGCTTGCTTCACTTTCCTTCTTTCTTTCTCTCTCTCTTGCTCTGTCTCTCTCTGGTCAAATTAAAAAATCATCATAATAATAAAGTTCAATAAAATAATTCTTTTTAAAAAAGAAAGGATAATATGGATGGGTAAACAGGTACAGAATTCAGGCCTTGATTCATGTCTGCTGGCCAGAGGTGTCCACACCATTTGTCCCCCACCCCCATCGTCTTCCATCTGCTCACCTCGAAGCAAGGCACCACCACACCTGTCTGCCAAGTCAATGTCTTATCTCTGGGAGTTCATCTTTCTATTGCTTAAAATCGAGACTCATTTCTTCTTCTTTTTTTTTTTGGAGAGGTTTTTGCTATAGGGTGCATGCACTTGCCAGACAGACAGAGAGAGACAGAGAGACAGAAAGCGAGAAATCACCCCCCAGGGGGGATGGTCACGCCACAATCCCTTCTCCTCCATTCTCCTCTCGGGATCTTGGGTGCGCACGCACACGCACCTGGCATGAGTTTTAAGCCACCTGGTCCGGGACGTGAACCGCGGTCGACTACAGGGGAGTCCAGCGACATAGCCATTATGCTAACTGCTGGTCCCAAGACTCATTTCTTTACAATTGCTGCCTCAACTCCTGAGAGTCTCTTGAAGGTTTAATTAGGAATAACTGATCACTAAGATTCTGTGGGTTTTCATCCTTGGCATCATGTGTCCTTGGGTAAAGTTAACCAGCTTTCCTTCTGTGTTTCCTGGGGCATAGAAGATGTACAGCAGAAACAGCTTAAATCTTCCTCCCTCCTCCCATTTTGTCCACTGTTCAATACAACATTGCCTTTGGAAAATTACAGAGTGTTTTTTCTGCATCTTAAAGAGGATAAAAGGAGAGAGAGAGAGAAAGAGCATTTACAAGAATTATAACCAGAGATTTGTGTCTAAGAAATTCTTGAAGATACACTATGCAGATATACTAGACTCAAACAGCCAATTCCATTGATATATTACTCTTTATTTTATTGCATGGTTTTTGCCATAGGACGCAAGCATTCTCTGGAGAGAGACAGAGGGAGGGAAAATGAGAAATCTCCCTCCAGGGGGGGATGGCCATGGTCTAACCCCTTCTCTTCCATTCTCTTCTCAAGATTTTAGGCACACATAAGCAACTGGGTGTGATTTTCAAGCAGCCGGGTTTGGGACTCGAACTGTGGGTGGCCATGTGGGAATCCAAGCTCCTAACCACTACCCCACCTGCTGGCTTGATATGACGTTTTCACAAATGGTAATCTGTAATCTGACTGATTAGCATTTGCTAGTGATGGAGGAGTTGGGAAATTTGGAGGGCAGCCAGAAACTATTCTATATTCTGATTAGAGTGATAGTCCCACAACTGCATACATTTGTCAACAATTGCAAAACTGTACACTTAAATGGTTGCGTTTTACTGCATGTACTTTAGACCTTAATTTTAAAAGTGAAAACAAAACAAAACAAAACAAAACAAAACAAACCTTGAACCGTGCGGAAATCATGAACAGCAGTATAAACGTAAAGAATGCAGACGGTGATGACGTATGGTCAATCCAGTTGTGTTCGTTTCTATATTTGTTTTGTGCCTCTGGAAATCCACTAAGAACATCGTTGTTTCCCCTTCACTCTTCTGATTGTTCTCTTTTTACCCACCCCTTCTCTCACATTCAGACAGACTTGGATTTGAAACTTGCTTTGTCACTTCGCAGCAAATGAATTCTGGACAAATCATTCCATTTCACTGAGCCTCGGTTTCTGGGGACAGCGTGTCCATTTCTCAACTAGTTTTTATGAATGCTCAAAAAGATAATGTAAATAAAGGAAGGCACAGTGTCCTAGAAAGACTGAAGTGCCATTTCATCCACCCACCCCCCCATCCACCCATCCATCCACCCACCTACCCACTATCCATCCACCCACCCACCCATCCACCCATCCATCCACTCATCCACTTATTCATCCATCCAACCACCTGTTTCTCCACCCACCTACCCACTATCCATCCACCCACCCACCCATCCACCCATCCATCCACTCATCCACTTATTCATCCATCCAACCACCTATTCATCCACCCAACCACCCACCATCCATCCATCCACCCATCCATCACCCATTCAACTGCCTATTCATCCACCCAATCACCCGCCATCCATCCTTCTACCTACCCACCCAACGACCCCTCCATCCACCCATCCACTTATTCATCCATCCAACCACATATTCATCCATCCAACCGACCACTATTCATTCACCCACCACCCATCCATCTAGCACCCCTATTCACCCACCCCTCCATCTGTCCATCTGTCTACCTGTCCTCCACTGATCTCTTAGGGATCAAAAGCAACAAAGGACAAGGAAACTTTATTAAATGCCTAGTGGTACGGTAGCAAAAACTATCACTTATAGTTTTTTATTTAATCTTCTCAACCCTGCGTAGAACCTAGGATCGAGAACGATCAGGTTGCCCAGCAGGAAAAAGAATCAGCAGGCACTTTTCTGAGTCCACCCACTCCTTCCCTGGGTGTCTAACACTGTGTTTTTTTAAATGTTATCTCCTTTGACTTCACAACAACTCTCTGAGGCACACAGTCTTACCCTTAGTTTATAGTTGTGGAAACTGAGGGGCTGTCCCTTATCCAAGGACACATGAAGCTAGAAAGTGATTTACTTTTCTTTTTTCTTTTTATTTTTGATAGATTTTTGTTATAAAGCATGTGTGCTCACCAGTGAGACAGAGACAGAGAGACAGAAAGTGAGCAAACCCCCCCTTCCCCAGAGGAACGGCCATGCTGCTATCCCTTCTCCATTCTCCTCTCAGGATTTTGGGCATGGATGCACTTGTGCCCAGCGTGAGTTTCAAGCCACAGGTTCACAGGTTCAGTGAACCACAGTTGGCCACATGGGAGTCCAGAACCTCAACCACTATGCCACATGCTGGCCCCAGAATGGGACCATCTTAGCACCTGCCTATTGTTGGGCCAGAGACCTGGGCAGCTTGGATGTGGGAGTTGGACGCCACATTACAGTTGGCCGATGCAACCCTGATTTAGTCTGTCATCAGACCTGTGCTGCACTTGGATCTAACCCAGATGTAGCATGTGGCGTTCTACTCTGCATATGGCGCTCTACTCTGCACATGGTGCTCTACTCTGCATATAGCGCTCTACTCTGCACACGGTGCTCTACTCTGCATATGGTGCTCTACTCTGCACACAGTGCTCTACTCTACATATGGCGCTCTACTCTGAACACGGTGCTCTACTCTGCACATGTCAGCAGACCTTACATGGCACACTAGTCTACTCTCCCTCTAAACCTTTACCAATCATGGACTGTTTCTACCTCTAACACACTCCCCCTCCCTATACCCTTATAAAAAAATCACTAAACTCCGCCCTAGCACGTGGCTTCTCTGGACTGGCTCCCTCCCTCTCTCTCTCTCTCCCTTTCTGTCAGACCAGCGAACCTTGCCTGGGAGCACTCCCAATAAAGGCTCTGCATTTCAATTTTCTTGCGTGGTCGGCCCATTCCTTACATCTATGTTCAAGTTAGGGGCAGTGGAGAAGAAACCCTGTTGGAGGGTGTCTCTCTTTCTCTGTCTCATAGAAAATAGATAAATAAATAAACATTTAAAAAAGCTATTGCTTGGGGCCAGCAGGTTGCATAGTGGTTATGGTGCTGGACCCTCACGTGGCCGACCACTGTTTGAGTCCTAGACACAGCAGCTTGAAAATCACTCTAGGGAACCAGCAGTTAGCGTAATGGCTATGTCGCTGGACTCCCACGTAGTCGACCGCGGTTCGTGTCCCGGACCCGGTGGCTTAAAACTCACGCTGGGCGCGTGTGCGTGTGTGCCCAAGATCCCGAGAGGAGAATGGAGGAGAAGGGATTGCGGCGTGACCATCCCCCCTGGGGGGTGATTTCTCGCTTTCTGTCTCTTTGTCTCTCTCTATCTGTCTGGCGAGCGCACGCGCCCTATAGTGAAAATCTCTCAAAAAAAAAAAAAAATCACTCTGGGCCCATGTGTGTGCTCAAAATCCCCAGAGGAAAACAGAGAAGAAGGGCCATCCCTCCTGGGGGTTGATTTCTCACTTTCCCTCTCGTTGTCTTTTTCTCTCCAATGAGCACATGTACCCTCCATCTAACTGGCACAAACACACAAAAATAGTGATTCTCAGCTGATGACTGAATGGTAAGGTGAGGTGGATCGATTGGTACAAGGTCAAGGAGGAACTGAAAATACTAAGAGGAACAAAAGCAGTTAAGATTTTTAATATTTCCAGTTGTAAAAACAATAAATAGTACATTTTATTAGCTAATATATTTGATCATTAACTCTGTGTCATGCACTGCATCAAGAATTTTCCCAGCTCTGCTTAAGGCACTATCATAATTTCCATTTTCTAGGTGAGGAAATTTAAACCTTGAAAGAAGATTACAGATTTGCTTTTGGTTTCCCAGGAAGTAAAGAGGTCAAAACTGAATCTGATAAATGGATTCAAGAGCTCCATTTTAGCACTAACTTTTAAAAAAAAGTATTTAAGTTAACTTTATTTATTTAAATTTGGCCAGAGAAGGACAGAGAGAGAGAGAAAAGGAAAGTGAGAAAGCAGGCCACCAGGTACAGGATTCCAACCGCAGTCGGCCATGTGGGATTCCAGTGCTTTTAACCACCACACCACCTGCTGGCCCCTTTTAAAGAAGGAGGCTACAGGCCAGGTGGTTAAGGGAACCCATGTGTGCATGGTACTTCAAATCCTGACCAGATGGGGGGAACAGCAGTTGGCATAATGGCTATGTCACTGAACTCCTGTGTGGTCAACTGCGGTTTGAGTCCTGGACCCAGTGGCTTAAACTCACGCCGGGTGCGTGAGTGCATGCCCAAGATCCCAAGAGAAGAATGGAGAAGGGATTGCGGCATGGCCATCCCCCCCGGTGGCTGATTTGTCACTTTCTGTCTCTCTGTCTCTGTCTTTCTGACAAGCGCACGTGCCCTGTAGCAAAAACCTCTCCAAAAAAAAAAAAATTAAAAAAAAAAAAAAAAAAAAAAACCTCTCCAAAAAATTCCAGACCAGATAGAGAAATGGAGGAAGATGAATTGTGGCTTTCTCTCTCTCTCTCTCTTTCTTACTCTGTCCCTCTCGGATGAAATTAAAATAAACAAATAAATAAATAATGTTAAATGAAATCATTCTTTTTTAAAAATGCTATTGTTTAAGAAACAAACCTGCACATAATGTTTCCATATTGGTAAAATCTATAAACCGTGTAATTATCTTAAAGTGCAAATACACCTTGGCATACATATATTAGCTCTGTCAATATTTATTCACAGAAAAGACTAGAAGGCTCAGCACCAACATGGGATCCATGACTGTGTGGTGAGGGCTCTGCATGACAGTCATTCCCTTCCGTTTGCTGTTTAGTGTTCTCGTGTCATAAACACGGATTACGTTTGTAGTCAGGAAAAAAAAAATTAATAATCAGAGGCTTCCGATGCTAACACCAGGATTCTGTCTTAGCAAATTGTCGGTGTGTTATTAAGCCCGCTTTTTCTAGTTCTTTCCAATTACGCAGCCTTGTTTTTCTGTCAATGTTGTGATCAACCACTTATCCCATTCTACAGCCCCCGAGAAGGCATCAAACCTTCAAAAGACGGGCCTCCTGCCAAGCTGCCAGCTAGCTCCGGTTCGGATTTTACCTGTGATCATGTTGTTCTAAAGAGATCTAGAAACACACTCTGCCTCTCGCCAGATACTAGTTGCACTCTGGCTACGATGAGACGCTCCTCTTTGAATTATTGATCATATGTGCACGGCAGGCAATGCTCCATTCCTGGCTTCTTTTTGTTTGTTTGGGGTTTTAAGAAACCTTCGTATATTTAGTTCTTCTGAGAGTTTTCTTTTCTTTTCTTTCTTTCTTTCTTTCTTTCTTTCTTTCTTTCTTTCTTTCTTTCTTTCTTTCTTTCTTTCTTTTTTTTTTTTTTTTTTTTTTTTTGTTGTTGTTGCTATTAGGGCTTGTGTGCTCGCCAGAGAGACAGAAAATGAGAAATCACCCCCCAGGGGGAATGGCCACACCACAATCCCTTCTCCTTCATTCTCCTTTTGGGATTTTGGGCACGCACGCACACGCGCCTGGCGTGGCATGAGTTTTAAGCTGTTGAGTCTGGGACTTGAACCTCGGTCAGCTACATGGGAGTTCAGGGTCATAACCATTATGCCATCTGCTGGGCCCTATTTATTTAGTTCTATGAGTGAATAAGGCAGGAAGAGAGAGAGAGAGAGAGCTCCCACAACAGGGTCTTGCTGTCCCAATCCTCCCCCAACCTCAATCAGCCCTGGAACACAGGCATGCACGTGTCCGGTATACTCAGGGTGGTCTCTGGACGCGAACCTGGAACCTCCCATGCGGTCGGTCTCACAGACCATCGTGTTTGACTGCTGCACTCCCACCGGCCACTCCTTTCTGGATGTTTTTCTTCATTCATGATAGAGCACACGCTCACACGCGTGACAGTGACAAGGAAGAGGGGAGCACCCTCTGCAGCATCTGGTCATGCTGTGATCCTCTCCCTCCATTCCTCCAGCCTGTCAGATCCTGGGCCCTTGCACCAGTGCCCAGGGTGCTCCAGGCTAACGGGGGTGAGCAACCCGGGCTGCAGCGTGGGCTCTGTAAGTAGTGCACCATCATTACACCACGGAGCCAGCCTTCTTTCCCCACATCTTAAAGGATTATGGGACCATTGAGGCCAGCAGAGGGCGTAGCAGTTACATCACTGGAAGTCTACACGGCCAACCAGGGTTTGAGTCCCAGATCTGGTGGGAGGTAAATAGATTTCTTTGCTGTGGGATTTTCTGTGCCTATTTCCTCTCTTACACTGGGCACATGTGCGTGCATGCCCAAGATCCCGGTAGGAAAATGGAGACAGGATGGTGGTGTGGCCATCCTTCCCTGGGGGGTGATTTCTGACTTTCTCTTTCACTATCTCTATCTCTCTCTCTCTGGCAAGCACACGTGCCCTAAGGCAAAAACCTCCTAAAAAAAAAAAAGGATTATGGGATGCACAGACCTAGGTTCAAATTCCGGCTGTTTACATTTCCTGCCATTGACCTTAGGTAAACTACTTCACTCCTCTGAGCTTTCATTGCCTACTTCCTAAAGTTAGAGAAGGGACCAGCGGGCAGCATAATTGTTACATTGCTGGACTCCCATGTAGTCAGCCGTGGTTCGAGTCCCGGACCGGGTGGCTTAAACTCATGCTGGGCACGTGTGTGTGCGTGCCCAAGATCCCGAGAGGAGAATGGAGGAGAAAGGATTGAGGCATGGCCATCCCCCCTGGGGGGTGATTTCTCACTTTCTGTCTCTGTCTCTCTGGTAAGTGCACGTGCCCTATATCTCAAAAAAAAAAAAAAAAAAAAAAAAAGGCCTATTAGAGAAAATAATGACTGTCTTCCAGGGGGATTATGTGGCACCAGTGAAAAATTAGGTGGGAGATTTTCTACACCAGCTGGCCCAGAGATGCTCTCAATGTCTCTCGCTCTCAAAGATTCTTTTATTTATTTATTTATTTGGTCATGGGGTACACGTGCTCACTGGAGTGAGGCAGAAATAAAATTCCATAGTCAATTAAGTTTGGGAAATTTTGGATGACAGGGAGGTAAACAGATTTCTTTGCTGTGGGATTTTCTCAGCATTTACATAGTAATATGTATGTAACTCTCCAAAAGAAAAGTAGAACACGGAGCCTTTTCTAATTTCTCAGGCCTTTTTGTCTCTCCTTTCTCACTTTTTTTCTCTCTCTCTCACTCTGTCCCTCTCTGGTCAAATTTAAATAAATAAATAAATGAATAAATAAATAAATAAAGTTGGTTTTTATTTTGAATTTTTAATTTTTTTTTAGAAAAGAGTTTATATGGGTCAGGGTGAGGGTGCCCTGGGCATGTCTACTAAGGTCTGGGATTTTAGGAGGATTCGAAACCTCAGGCGGGGAGGAGGATGACATCAAGGTTTGGGGGTCAGTGCTGAGGGTGCACTGATGCCACCCTTGTTACTGTCATTGGTGTCTGGGTATGACAACTTTCACACCCCAAACCCAGACTGCAGGCTCTTTTTTTTTTTTTTTAAGAATTTTTTTATTTTATTTATTTATTTTTAATTTACAATAGAGCATGAGTCTGGCCCCCCCTTGCAGACTTTCATTCTAGAGCTGCTTTGACATATAATAATGAATTATCTCTTCTTTAACTGGGTTTCTTGCCAACTGAGTATCTACCCCAAATCAGGGTCAACTTTTTTTTTTTTTTTTTTTTGCTATAGGGTGTGTGCATGCTTGCCAGGGAGAGACAGAGATAAAGAGATAAAGAAGTAATTCCCCAGGAGGGATGATCATGCCACGATCCTGTCTCAATTCTCCTCTAGGGATTGTGGGTATGCACACACATGTGCTTAGCATATTTTTCAAGCCACCAGGTTGGGACTCGAATCGTGATGTTGGCTATGTAGGATCCAGTTGCCTTAACCTCTACACCACCTGCTGACCCAAACAGGACCAATTTTACAAAGTGGGCAGCTGCTGAGGTGCTTGAATTTCAGGGATAGAAGAGCATATAAATGAGATAGAAGATAGAACTCTGAGAAACAAGTAGTCAGGACATAGGACCCAACATGGAGTCACAATGGCCAAGCTTCAACAAAGAGCTGGCTGCATTAGGGCTCCGAACTAGAGCTAAGGGCAACCAACAGTTTCTATTTGTAACCATATTCCAACAGAAAGGGCAGATGGATATGGTTTGCTGATCTCTCAAAGAATAGGGAGTGAATCACCCCGACTACCAGGTAACTATTTTCTGAAGCCCACTTCCTTATCGGAGTGCTAGCCTATTGCTCAGACTGCTAGATAAAAACACTTCACCTCAGCTCCTCTCCAGCAACCCATGTGGGAGACCCTTTCCTGCTTGGGAGTTCTGTGGCTATTTCCTCTCTTAGTAAACTCCTCTTTTCTATCCCCTCTCTGTGTCTGCATCTCTAATTCTTCATGAGCGTGACACAAGAACCTGGTCATCTCGCTGTCCTGAATGTACACTGGTGTTGGGCGTGGTCACCCCAGTATCCCATGACATCAAGAACAGCACATACTCAGCTCTCATCACCCATCAGGCATTGCTCTAAGCAGGCTGTGTGTGTTAGGTAGGTAGCCATGACAACCCTGGGAGGTAGACACTACAATGATTTCATTTTACACACATGGAAACTGAGACACAGAGCCACTTCCCAAAATCGCATGGATAATAAGTGGCTGAGACAGAATTCAAACCAGGCACCCCAGACCCAGAGCTCTCTTCTATCTCCTCTCAGATAGAAAGGTGTTCTGTTCCTTGACATTCTACTGTTACTCATGCATTTCTTCGGTGCTATAAGAATCTATGGCTTTCTAGAATGCCACTAAAAACATAGTGAGTGAGAATGTTTTTAAAATTCTTTTATTTAACTTTGTTTATTTATTTTAATTTGACTAGAGAGGGACAGAGTGAG
>NW_006160227.1:745074-754742 GCF_000334495.1 Tupaia belangeri chinensis | reverse complement strand
CCCAAATCAGGGTCAACTTTTTTTTTTTTTTTTTTTGCTATAGGGTGTGTGCATGCTTGCCAGGGAGAGACAGAGATAAAGAGATAAAGAAGTAATTCCCCAGGAGGGATGATCATGCCACGATCCTGTCTCAATTCTCCTCTAGGGATTGTGGGTATGCACACACATGTGCTTAGCATATTTTTCAAGCCACCAGGTTGGGACTCGAATCGTGATGTTGGCTATGTAGGATCCAGTTGCCTTAACCTCTACACCACCTGCTGACCCAAACAGGACCAATTTTACAAAGTGGGCAGCTGCTGAGGTGCTTGAATTTCAGGGATAGAAGAGCATATAAATGAGATAGAAGATAGAACTCTGAGAAACAAGTAGTCAGGACATAGGACCCAACATGGAGTCACAATGGCCAAGCTTCAACAAAGAGCTGGCTGCATTAGGGCTCCGAACTAGAGCTAAGGGCAACCAACAGTTTCTATTTGTAACCATATTCCAACAGAAAGGGCAGATGGATATGGTTTGCTGATCTCTCAAAGAATAGGGAGTGAATCACCCCGACTACCAGGTAACTATTTTCTGAAGCCCACTTCCTTATCGGAGTGCTAGCCTATTGCTCAGACTGCTAGATAAAAACACTTCACCTCAGCTCCTCTCCAGCAACCCATGTGGGAGACCCTTTCCTGCTTGGGAGTTCTGTGGCTATTTCCTCTCTTAGTAAACTCCTCTTTTCTATCCCCTCTCTGTGTCTGCATCTCTAATTCTTCATGAGCGTGACACAAGAACCTGGTCATCTCGCTGTCCTGAATGTACACTGGTGTTGGGCGTGGTCACCCCAGTATCCCATGACATCAAGAACAGCACATACTCAGCTCTCATCACCCATCAGGCATTGCTCTAAGCAGGCTGTGTGTGTTAGGTAGGTAGCCATGACAACCCTGGGAGGTAGACACTACAATGATTTCATTTTACACACATGGAAACTGAGACACAGAGCCACTTCCCAAAATCGCATGGATAATAAGTGGCTGAGACAGAATTCAAACCAGGCACCCCAGACCCAGAGCTCTCTTCTATCTCCTCTCAGATAGAAAGGTGTTCTGTTCCTTGACATTCTACTGTTACTCATGCATTTCTTCGGTGCTATAAGAATCTATGGCTTTCTAGAATGCCACTAAAAACATAGTGAGTGAGAATGTTTTTAAAATTCTTTTATTTAACTTTGTTTATTTATTTTAATTTGACTAGAGAGGGACAGAGTGAGAGAGAGAGAGAGAGAGAGAGAGAGGGAAAGTGAGAAAGTGAACCGCCAGGTCTGGGACTCAAACTGTGATCAACCACGTCGGAGTCCAGTGCCCTTAACCAGCACACCACCTGCTGGCCCCGTGAGTGAGAATTCTAAGGCCCAGTATAGAAGCCTAGAATGTTTTCACCACTCTGCACCGTCTGGTGAACTGCTGGTCAGCTTTCAAAATCTAGCCCAAATGCCATTCCCAGAAACCCTTAAAAGCAAATAAGCCCTGCTGTGTTACCAAAGCGGTGGTATAGACCTGTCTACACTATCCATACTTTATCATTATTGTTTTATATATGTTTATTTATTTTTTGTCACCAGTCTGAGGTGCTCAAATGCAGAACTTTGTAGATACCAAAAGATAGAAAGATGAATGAGATATGGCCCCTGATCTGAACAAGTCCCTAAGCCCCTTAAAGCTGTTTTGTTTCTTGTTTGTTTGCTTTTGGGTTGCTTTTAAATTGTTTATTTCATTTTATTTAATCATTTATTTATTCTAATTTGAAAAGAGAGAAAGTGAGAAAGCAAGCTGGGATTCAAACCGTGGTAGGCCGTGTGGGAATGTCCAGTACCTTACCCACCACGCCACCTGCTGGTCTCACTTTTGGGTTATGCTTTTGTTGCAGCTGCTGTTAATTTGCTCTAGATGGACTGCACTCGTCAGAGAGAGAGAGAATGTGAGAAAGCACCCCCCAGGGGAGATGATGACACCACAGTTCCTCCTCCATTCTCCTCTTAGGATTCTGGGCATGAACATATGCCCCGCATGATTTTCAAGCTGCCTAGTCTGGGCCTTGAACTGCACAGTCAGCCATGTAGGATCCAGTCGCCTTAACCACCATACTAAGGGTATTCTTTTCTTTTTTCTTTTTTTGGAGAGGTTTTTGTTATAAGGACGTGTGTGCTCACCAGGAAGACAGAGAGAGACATAGAGACAGAAAGCGAGAAATCACCCCCCCAGGGGGGATGGCCACGCCGCAATCCCTTCTCCTCCATTCTCCTCTGGGGATCTTGGGCACGCACGCACACGCGCTTGGTGTGAGTTTAAGCCACCGGGTCCGGGATTCGAACCACGGTCAGCTACATGGGAGTCCAGCAACATAGCCATTACGCTAACTGCTGGTCCCAAGGCTATTGATGGACAAAGATCAAAGAGCCATAAGCGAAGGCTTGGGGAGGCATAGCGAACAGAGCAAAGTGGCATTTGAGGTGGGACTGAAGCACGAGGACAGTTTTAGCAGAAGGAGCAACCAGAAGGCTGAACTCACTGAAATGAACAGCTTGTCTTATGTTTATGGCGCCAGAAGAAAGGGACTAGCCCTGCGACTCCAGGCAAATGGCTTCGCTTCTCCGTTTCAGTTTATCCGTCTGTAAAATTGGCATAATAACCACTCATTTCCCAGGATTTGTTTTAAGAATGAAATAACATCGTGTCTGGAGAAGTGCTTTGTGTAAAATGCTAAATGCTGTGAAGACGCTAGGCATAATTACGCTTCTTAATTCCTTTTGTGCACCGTCTCTTAAGAACTCAGTTCAACAGGAAAAAATGATGAAGAGCTTGCTCTGGGGTAGGCATCGTTCCCGGTACTTCCTTTTTTTCTTTTCTTTCCTTTCTTTCTTTCTTTTTTTTTTTTTGAAAGATTTTTGTTATAGTGTGGTACACTCCCCAGAGAGACACAGAGAGACAGAAAGTGAGAAATCACCCCCCAAAGGGGATGGTCATGCCATAATCCCTCCTCCTCTACTCTCCTCTTGGGATTTGGGGCACATACACACATGCTCCCAGTGTGAGTTTCAAGCCACTGAGTCCAGGACTCGAACCGCAATAACCATTACACCATATGCTGGTCCTGGCACTTTCTTTTGTTTGAATGGATCATTTATTTACTTTCATTTATCATTATCATTATTATTTTAATTTTTCTATAGGGCATGTGTGCTCACCAGAGACAGAGAGCGAGGGGGAAAGTGAGAAAGGAAGTCTCCAGGTCCAGGACTCAAACCACAGTCGACCATGTGGGAGTCCAGCGCCTTGACTACCACGCCACCTGCTGGCCCCCTCTGTGTACTCTCGAGTACTGGCTCACTGCAATCCTGGGAGAAGAGTATCATTACTATCCATCCGGCTTTACAAGTGAGGAAAGGAAGACCCAGGGAGGTTGGGTCATCTTGTTCAACATCAAACAGCTATCGAATCCCGGGGTTCGGATTCAAACCCAGGTAGTTCCTTGGAGCCCCTGATCAGAGACTAAAGCTGTACTAATATGCTCTCTGGCCGGTTCCATGCCTAGAGATGAAGGAGGCCGGGACTGTTGCAGAGTGCACCGAACGAACGACCACCAAACCCAGATTAAAGTTAAGGGGAGTCTTTTTTTTTTGGAGAGGTTTTTGCTATACGGCATGTGCACTCACCAGAAATACAGAGAGAGAGAGAGAGAGACAGAAAGCGAGAAATCACCCCCCAGAGGAGATGGGGGAATGGCCACGTCGCAATCCCTTCTCCTCCATTCTCCTCTCGGTATCTTGCGCATGCACACACACCCGCCTGGTGTGAGTTTAAGCCACCAGGTCTGGGACTCGCCCGCTGTGAGTTTAAGCCACCAGGTCTGGGACTCGAACCGAGGTCGACTACATGGGAATCCAGTGACATAGCCATTACACTGACAACTGGTCCCATAAAGGGAGTCTTTATTAGCTGGCCAGCGAGTACAGCCTGAGGCTCGGGGGCCAAGAGTCAGAACTACAGCCCCGACCGAAGTAGGAGCAGTCTTTTTACAGGGGGTCAGTTACCAGGAGTGCAGGACGTCCAAACGCCAGGAAAGGGAGTGGGACTTCCATGCCAGCAGCTGCAGGGGCTCCATCAAGCAGGTTCATTCTTTCTGAGGGCACTCTCTAGACCTTTGTTTAACGGTCTCCATGGCTCTGGGTGGGGGTCTGGTGTTTGGTAGTTACATTGCCAAGGAACACCTAGACAGAAGGGTTTCAGTTACTTAGCAAAGACAGTAGCAGGTACAGGATGTCCCCCGAATGTGGTTTTCTTTACGGCTAGCACAGCTATTTGCTCACGAGAAGAGCAAGCAGGTTTGCAGAAGCAGACAGCCACGTTAGGGTAAGGGAACAAAATGGATGAACAGTTGCTCATGTGCGAGATCTAATGTGTGGCCTTCCACAGGATTAGCAGAGGGCATAATGGTTATGTTGCTGGACTCCCACGTAGTTGACTGCAGTTTGAGTCCCAGACTCGGTGATTTCAAACTCATGCCGGTCATGTGTGCACGCATGCCCAAGATTCCAAGAGGAAATTGGAGGAGAAGGGATTGTGGTGTGGCCATCATGCTCCCAACCCAGAGGTGGTGATTTCTTGCTTTCTGTCTCTCTGTCTCTCTCTCTGTCTCTCAGGCGAGTGCACATGCTCTATAGCAAAAAAATCTCTCTCTCAAATAAAAAGAAAAAAGGGAGCCTGGATCAGAATCCCACATGGCCAATCATGGTTTGAATCCCAGCCCCCATGGGTGAGAAATGTCCAGCACTCGTGTGTGCCCCAGATCCCAAGAGGTGGGAGAAACGGAGAAGGGATTGCAGTGTGACCAGGTGCCATTGGGGGAACATGTTCTCCCTCTCTTTGTCTCTGTCTCTCTCTGGTAAGGACATGAACCCTATGAATTTTTTTTTTTTTTTAAGATTTTTGCCATAGGGCACATGTACAAACTGGAGAGAGAGAGAGAACAGTGAGAAGGAAAGTGAGAAATCACCCCCAGAGGGATGGCCAGTTTGCAATCCCTTCTCCTCCATTCTCCTCTTAGAATTTTGGGAACACATGAACACACGTCCAGTGTGATTTTCCAGCCGCAGGGTCCAGAACCACAGTCAGTCATATGGGAGTTCAGCGCCTTAACCACTACACCACCTGCTGGCCCCAAGGCCTATGACAATGAAATAAATACATAAAAATGAAGATGCTCTCCATGTGGCTCTGTTCTGACACCTTGATGGGCCGAGAAGGAATAAATGTGACAGGGTGATTCAAGACCTGAATTTCCCTTCCATCTGCAGATAAATTGAACACGTGGTTAATGATAAGAACCACGGAGCCTGGGTGTTTATCCCAGACGTTCTTCTGTCCTTCACTTGAATACTGATTAGAAGAAGAGCAAGGCATAACCGTTATTCACATTTTATAGAGCATGTTAAGAAATGGACGAAGGGGGGAACCAGCAGTTAGCGTAATGGCTATGTCACTGGACTCCCATGTAGTTGACTGCGGTTTGCGTCCCGGACCCGGTGGCTTAAAACTCACGCCGGGCGCGTGTGCGTGCGTGCCCAAGATCCCGAGAGGAGAATGGAAGAGAAGGGATTGCTGCATGACCATTCCCCTTGGGGGGTGATTTCTCGCTTTCTGTCTCTATGTCTCTCTCTGTCTGTCTGGCGAGTGCACGCGCCCTATAGTGAAAATCTCTCAAAAAAAAAAAAAAAGAAAAGAAAAGAAAAGAAAAGAAATGGACGAAGGGGACCAGCATTTAGTGTAATGGCTATGTTGCTGAACACCCACGTAGTTGACCGTGGTTCGAGTCCCAGATCTGGCAGCTTAAACTCACACCAGGTGCGTGTGCGTGCGTGCCCAAGGTCCCGAGAGGATAATGGAGGAGAAGGGATTGCGGCATGGCCATCCCCCCTGGGGGGTGATTTCTTGCTTTCTGTCTGTGTCTTTCTGGCAAGCAAACGGGCCATATAGCAAAAACCTCTCAAAAAAAAAAAAAAAAAAAAAGAGAAAGAGATGGACAAGGTGAGAGGCTGGCAGGTGGAAGGAATGGGGCCTAAGGAACTGGCCTCCCCTGCGGCCAACCACAGTTTGAGTCTCGAACCCGGCAGCTTGCTTTCTCTCTGTGTGTCTCTGTGTCTCTGCCTGGTCAAACTGAAGAATAATTCATGAATTCATTCTTTCAGAAATAAAAAGAAAGAAATGGATGAGGTGAAATTTCTCCTAGCGAATCGCAGTCTGGCAAGGTCGTATCAAAGGATATTACAAAGAAAACCACCAGATAAATTCAAAGAATGAGGCCCAATAGTCTCCCAACTCACGAGGCATTTCATCTCTATTTCTAAATGGCTCTCTAACATTTTAACTTCATCGGTCAAGACAACTTTCCCACAGAACCCCAGAGCGATTGTACGGAATACTCGGGCTTTTTAACAGCTTCTAGCTTAGCAAGCCAGGGTAATTTAAAAGCACGTGGGTGAACTGCGAGGAGCAAGGGGGTTTTGCTGGAGAATACAAATGCGCTGTCTATTCCATGCTGCTGGCTCTTTCTGGAGAAAGGCAGAACCCACATAAGAACGTGATAGAACTTTCCAGCTGGTGCTTTTGTATCATCAAGAGGGAAAGCGTTTGTGAGAATGAAAATGACTGATAATTAGGTGTGAAAGCCTTTAGGAGAGCAAAATGGGAAACATTACACAATCTCTAGTTCTTTTTCTTTCTGTCTGTCTTTCTTTCTTTTCTTTTTCTTTTTTTTTTTTTGAGAGGTTTTTCGCTATAGAGCGCGTGTGCTTGCCAGACAGACAGAGAGAGACATAGAGACAGAAAGCGAGAAATCACCCCCCAGAGGGGATGGTCACACTGCAATCCCTTCTCCTCCATTCTCCTCTAGGGATCTTGGGCACGCACGCACACGCTCCCGGCATGAGTTTTAAGCCACCGGGTCCGGGACGCGAACCGCGGTCGACTACGTGGGAATCCAGCGACACAGCCATTACGCTAACTGCTGGTTCCTGTCTTTCTTTTTTTTTTAAAAGTTTCTGCCATAGGGTGCATATGCTTGCCGGAGAGACAGAGAGAGGGAAGGTGAGAAACCACCCCCCAGAGGGAATGGCCACTCCACAATTCCTTTTCCTCCCTGCTTCTCTTGGGATTTGAGCAAGTTGCAGACTAGCCCGGCATGAGTTTCAAGCCACCAGATCTGGGACTCAAACTGCGGTTGGCTATATGGGAGTCCAGCTTCTTAACCACTGTTCCACCTGCTGGCCCTCACAATCTCTATTTCTATGAAGGGTTGAACCCTGTTGGTGGATGCGTGAGTTAGGGCCGTCTCATGGAGGAGAGTGTAGCAATGTCCTGACTCTGACCAGCCATGCTATTTCTTCTCCTTCTCCTTCTTCTTCGTCTTTTTTTCTTTTTTTTGAGAGAGATTTTTGCTATAGGGCGTGTGCATTCACCGGAGAGACCGAGCGAGACAGAAAATGAGAAATCACCCCTAAGGTGGATGGCCATGCCACAATCCCTTCTTCTCCGTTCTCCTCCTGGGATCTTGGGCACGCACGCACACACACCTAGTGTGATTTTCAAGTCCCCAGGTCCAGACTTGAACCTCAGTCAGCCATGTGGGAGTCCAGCAATGTAATCACTGTGCCATCTGCTGGTCCTAAGTCATGCCATTTCTAGGACTCTATCTGACAGTAATACTTGCACATGTACAAAAAGGTATCAGTCTAAGGACATTCCCTGTGGCATCATTTGCACCTGTGAAAACTAGAAACAATCTGTATTTCTTGGGTCAGTCCTTTGGCCTATTAGTTAAAGGGGCCGGATCCCACATGGCCAACTGCATCATTCAAATCCCAGCCACAAAGGCTTGAAAAATACGCCAGGGACATGTGTATGTATGCACAAAATCCCAACA
The DNA here is from genome assembly GCF_000334495.1 of Tupaia belangeri chinensis. Taxonomy (NCBI): domain Eukaryota; kingdom Metazoa; phylum Chordata; class Mammalia; order Scandentia; family Tupaiidae; genus Tupaia; species Tupaia belangeri. Next base: position 746,777 of record NW_006160227.1, on the reverse strand, counting down.
GGATAGAGAAATGGAAGAAGGTGGATTGCAGTGTGACCACGCCCCACTGGAAGGTGGTGGTGGTCTCTCTCTTTCCATCTCTCTCTCTTTGTCTCTCTGTCTCTCCCTGGCAAGCACACACACCCTCTGGTTTATAAACAAACAAACAAAACCCAAAAATATCTATACTCCTCAATATAAACAAGTTTAAACAAATGAGGTCTTATCTGTATTCTAGAATAATTTGTTACCAGTAAATGAAAGGGGACACGTATTCTGACCTAGAAGGCTGTCGCAGATGTTAAGCGGGAAAGAAAAACCAAGTTGCAAAGTAGTCGCTATCCTATCAGTTCATTCGAAATGTTTTTAATGTTAATAGATTCATTTAAAAAATCTATCTAGAGGAAGTTAACTTGTATCAAAGCTATCAGCGGCTCTCTCTGGGGATGCTGTATTTTGTAATGTTTACATTTTTATGAGCATGGATTACTTCTGCAAACAGGATAAAAAGTCAACAGAGTTGAATTATTTCCTCAAGGGAAGAAAGAAAGAAACAGCTAGTAATGGGGTTTCTTTACTGTCTTGGGGTGATGTTTCAGGGGAATTCTGCAGTGAGTACCCTTGAAATCCCGGGATTCCAGCAAGGGTGCTTTTTACTCGTCATCAACCAAACTCATAGGTCCGTGCAGAGAGACGACGATTCTCCATGGCTCCCTTCTGCCTCCTTTATTTTGGTGTCTCGAATGTCCCCATAGCTATCATGCTGCCCTTGAACCTTGGCTGATCTTGAATCTTGACAGAAGATACCAGATAGACATGGAAAGAGAGGGACAGGGAGAAAGCACCCCCCAACAGAGCATGCTTATGCTGCGACCCCTTCTGCTCTGTGTCCTCATCTTGCTGAGGCTTCAGGCACACCCAGGAGCCTAGCTGTGTTTTCTTTTCTTTTCTTTCCAAGAATTATTTTATTGGGACCAGCAGTTGGTGTAATGGTTATTATGTCATTGGACTCTCATGTAGTCTACCATGGTTCAAGTCCCGGACCCGGTGGCTTAAACTCATGCCGGGCACATTTGTGTGCATGCCCAAGATCCTGAGAGGAGAATGGAGGAGAAGGGATTGCGGTGTGGCCATCCCTCTCACTTTCTGTCTCTCTGTCTTTCTCTGTCTTTCTGGTGAGCACATGTGCCCTATAGCAAAAACCTCTCAAAAACAAATTTTATTTAACTTAATTAATTAATTTTAATTTCACCAGAGAGGGACAGAGTGAGAGACAGAGAAAGAAAAGGAAAGTGAGAAAGCAAGCTACCAGGTCCAGGACTTGAACCATGTCGGTCATGTGGAAATCCAACACACTTAACTACTACACCATCTGCCGGCTCCTGTCTTCAAGCTGCCAGGGCCGGGTCTTGAACTGTGATCTTCCATGTGTGATTCAGCTCTCCCAACACACTGCCCTTAACCACTGCACTACAAGGCTGCCCCCTGGCTGATGATCGGGAACCAGTTTATTTCCTATTTTCTTCTCTCGCCTCACAAGCTACTTTAGAAGGCACATAAAGACGATAGTAAAGATCTTGGTCTCTGACTATGGTTTGAGTCTGGGATCTGGCAGCTTGAAACTCAAGCTGGGCACATGTGCGTGCCCAAAATCCGGAGAAGGGAATGGAGGAGAAGGGATTGTGGTGTGGCCTTTCCTCGGTAAGTAGTTTCTTTTTTGGAAA
>NW_006160227.1:741998-744399 GCF_000334495.1 Tupaia belangeri chinensis | reverse complement strand
ATTAAAAAAAAAAAAAAAAAAAAAAAACAGAAATCAACAAACATCTTTTATTGTGTCTTCAGAATGTCACACGTGGTCTTAGACATCATCTGGCATTTTGTCTCTGTAGCTGGCGAACGCTTAGCTGTCATGCATCGGCCTGCCGCACTGTTCCCCTCTCAGAGACGGGGACGCCATCCCCCAGTGGTTGTCCCCTTGTTTTTAACTGTTGTGGCTTGCCAATTCGAGGCAGCCAAATTTGAAATAAGTTCAATGTCGTTTTCTCCAAGGAGTAATTCATCTTTTCAGGCTTGAGGTACTGAGCAAGCCACACTGGGCCACATTGGAACCCTGCAGATAAATTTTTTACCCCAAGAAATTTCAGATTTCAACAAGAGGCCTATTCTCCCACATAGCAACAATGATGGGGCAAATGAGCACACACAGATCTCATATATATATACATTATGTATAAGAGAGAGAGCAAAAGAGGAGAGCGAGCCACCAGGTTCAGGATTTGAACCATGGTTGGCCATGTGGGAGTCTAGCATCCCAACCACCACACCACCTGTAATTCCTTCTCCATTCTCCTCCTGGGATACTGGGCATGCTCACACATGGCATGATTTCAAAGCCACCGGGTCTAGGACTTGAATCACGGTAGGCCATGGGGGAGTCCAGCGATGTACCTGCTGCACCATCTGCTGGCTCCACTGCACAATATATTCTGTCCTGCTTGTCTGTCTCCTCCACAGGAGGAGGAGACACACACGCACACACACGTGCCCAACACACTCACGTGCCCTGCGTGAGTTTTAAGCCACCCTGGGCTCCTGCAAGCCAGCAGCTCTATTTTCTTTTTGGAGAGGTTTTTCCTCTAGGGTACACATGCTCACCAGAAAGACAGAGAGACAGAAAGCGAGAAATCACCCCCCCCCCAGGGGGGATGGCCACGCCACAATCCCTTCTTCTCCATTCGGGATCTTGGGCACACACGCACATGCGCCCGGTGTGAGTTTAAGCCACTGGGTTCAGGACTTGAACCGCTGTTGACTACATGGGAGTCCAGCGACATAGCCATTATTACACTAACTGCTGGTCCCAAGCAGCTCTATTCGTCCTGAAACCTCAGTACCTGCCTCCATGCTGGACCCAGGGTGTAAATTCAAATAAGCATTTTTCCACTTGAATTAGTCCTACCCCTGTCTCTCACACTCAGGTCTGGCCATTTTTGGTTCATGATGGAGCTCTGGTAACAGCTTCCTACTCGGAATCCCTTCTCCTCCATTCCGTTCTCTTCCTGGGATCTTGGGCACACACGCATATGTACACAGCATGAGTTTTAAGCCACTGGGTCCAGGGCTCAAACCGCAGTTGACTCTTGGGGAGTCCAGCGTTGTAACCATGACACCACCTGGTGGCCCCAATAAATAGCTCTTTGAAAAAAGTCAATAAATGTGTAAACATAAAGAGGAGAGGTCTAAGATCTTTCCTACCTCGAAGGGTCCCATTTCCTCCTAAAATTGCATTGAGAGTGCCCTTTGTGGGACAAATTCCCAAAGAAAAGGGGCAAAGGCTCTTCTCTAACCTTAAAATGAACTACGAAATCAGCATGTGTGTGTTTCTTTACCTTTCACGAAGCACTTGCATAGCCGTCTCTGGATTTGAAAGGGTTTTCACGGGAAGAAATCACAGCCACGCCTTCACAGTGGTAATCTCCAGATGGTGGAATTGGGCATGCTTCTCATTTTATTTGTGTTTTTCTAAACCTTCAAAATATTCTGCAGTTTTGGAACTAGAGACGATGGTTACGCAACATTATGAATGTACTAAATGCTACCGAATTGTACGCTTCAGAACGGTTCCTTGTGTAGCATGGGAGTTTCGCCTCATTAAAAAAATCTGCAATATACACGCATGGTTTACATTTTTATTATGCCAGAGGACACATGCACAAAGAGAAAGAGAGAGAGAGAGAGAGATCCCTACAATTTTCCATTCCACAGGATCCTGGGTGTCCAGGCTTGTACGCCACAGCGGGTCAGGACTCAAACCCTTATTGACTACATGGGATCTGGCTACCTCTGCACAGCAATTAACCACAGCCCCACAGGCCAGCCCCATAGGCATGATTTTTTTTTTCTATCTCCTCTTCTTTCTTTTCTCCTTCTCCTTCTTAGTTTTTGCTACAGAGAGCATATACTTTCCAGAGAGAGAGTGAGCGAGCACAAGGGAAAGTGAGAAATCACCCTTCAGAGCAGAAGGCCATGCCACAATCCTCTCTTCTCCATTCTCCTCTGGGATTTTGATAAGATTTTCAAGCCCCCAGGTCTGGGACTAGAACTGCTTAGCTGACCATGAGGGACCCAACCACTCCAACCATCACGCTACCATCTGGCCCTACAGACATAATTTTATATTC
>NW_006160227.1:740135-741546 GCF_000334495.1 Tupaia belangeri chinensis | reverse complement strand
GCCAGGGGGCCTCTGCCCCGGCCCGGCCCCGGCCCCGGCCCCGGCCCCGGCCCCATGGCCCTGCAGGCGCTGCAGAGCTCGGGAGTGACCTTCCGCAAGATCCTGTCTCACTTCCCCGAGGAGCTGAGCCTGGCTTTCGCCTACGGCTCCGGGGTGTACCGCCAGGCGGGGCCCAATTCAGACCAGAAGGTGAGCCCGGCCTCGGAGACCGCACCCTCCGGGGCAGCTCCGCGGTTAGGCCACGCCAGGACTCTGCCTGTTGTCCTGAGTGCCCCGTGGCTTTGATCCCTTCGGAGCCTTAGAGCAGCTTGTCCACCCTGCAAAATCCACGTGACAACTAGCAGAGCACGAAATGCACGGGAATGCTGTTCCTATCACCACCCCGTGAGCTGATGTCGAAGGATAGGAGTTCCCTTCGGACTAGAGCAGGAGACGCCATGAGGTGGAGGGAAAAGCAGAGGCAAGATGGAAGAAAAGAAATAGTCGTCGGGTTGTCGTTTGGGGTGTTCAGCCTTGGCTGGACTCACTGGACTCCCACGTAGTCGACCGTGGTTTGAGTCCCGGACCCGGTAGCTTAAACTCACGCGGGAGCGTGTGCGTGTGCGCCCAAGATCCCGAGAGGAGGATGGAGGAGGATGGCCATGCCACAATCCCTTCTCCTCTCTGGATCTTGGGCACGCACGCACATGCTCCCGATGTGAGTTTAAGCCACCGGGTCTGGGACGCCGAACCGCGGTTGATTAAGTGGGAGTCCAGTGACATAGCCATTACGCTAACTGCTGGTCCCATCAAGGTTTTTCTTTGAGCAGATCTGACTTCCCACCAAGAAAAAAAAAATCCTTCCCTTTTCTTCTCTCTAGTTTGCTACATCTCAATGGCAGAGTCTTGTATTTTGATACCTAAATCTCAACTCGGTCCTTACCCCCAGTCCTTAGGGTACAGTTCCTGTTCATTTCTCACCTGGAATCCTGCAGTGGCTTCCTGTCAGGATTCCCCTACCCTTAGCCTCTCCTCCAACCAGTTCTGCCAGAGCATTCTGTAGCATGGCTCATATCTCTAGTTTGCTACATCTCAATGGCAGAGTCTTGTATTTTGATACCTAAATCTCAACTCGGTCCTTACCCCCAGTCCTTAGGGTACAGTTCCTGTTCATTTCTCACCTGGAATCCTGCAGTGGCTTCCTGTCAGGATTCCCCTACCCTTAGCCTCTCCTCCAACCAGTTCTGCCAGAGCATTCTGTAGCATGGCTCATAGCACATAGAGGGGTTCTATTCCAGCTGTTGAACTGCAGTTCCCAGAGCAGGTCTGGATCGCATATCCATGGGAGCAGCTTCCTCTTAACGTGACTACCTGCCCTTCCCCAGTTCCCTAGTGCTTCCACCATGCCTGTTTAAAGCTCACGTTCTTTGAG
>NW_006160227.1:738206-740078 GCF_000334495.1 Tupaia belangeri chinensis | reverse complement strand
ATTCCTCTATCAGGTCAATTTAGTGCTAATGTGTCTGTTCTCTCCTGCAGTGAACTCTGAGCTCTTCTACCTACGACCTGCCAGGGCTCGTTGTGGAGAATTAATGAGTGATTGGTGAATGAGTGAGAGTAACTCACTTTCACGGAAGGCTTTAGAGTTTTTCCACATAGTGTTAATTAGATCTGGAAGGGAAGTGGAGCACGGTTAGCTGAAAGGCAGGTTAGTACAGTGGTCGGCACACAGAGCTGGGACCTGCACTTCTTAGGCCTGCCACTAGCTGGCTGCATGTCCTTGGGCAAAGAGCTTCCCCCATGCCTTGGTTTCCTTTCCTTATAAAATTGGGATTGTATTTCTGTTGCAGGATTGTTTTGAGAATACAATGATCTATATTATATGAGGAATCTTTACAAGTTTGTGGAGGGCCAGCAGGTGAGAAAGTCCTGGACGTGGCAGCTTGCTTTCTTCTCTCTCTCTCACACACGTGCCCTATAGCAAAATTTAAAATTATAATAATAAGTAAATCTTTTAAAAGTTAGTTTGTGGAAAATGCATAGTATGGAAAACCTATACATCGATTTGAAGGGTATTTTTTTTGGCACCAAAATAAACTATTTAATTCCATTTTTCCTTTTACAAACTGTTGGAGGTCTTGCATATTATGTCCAAAGTGTTGAGTCCTGAGAACACAGACAATGTTGAGTGTTTGCTGTTATTATACATATCGATGAAGTGTAGAGAAGCCCCAGAGAGTTGCGTAAGTTTCTGATGACACCCCTAGGTCTTCTGACTGCTGGTCGTAGTGGCCTAGTATTCTGACCTTGTCACTCTCTGCTTCTTTTTTTTTTTTTTTTAAAAAAAAGAATTATTTATTTAATGTTTTATTTATTCATTCATTTAATTTCACCATAGAGAAATACAGAGAGAGAGAAAGAAAGTGAGAAAGCAAGTCACCAGGTCCGGGATTTGAACCATGGACAGGCATGTGGGAGTGTCCAGCGCCTTAACCACCACATCACCTGCTGGTCCCCTCTGCTTCCTTTCTAAGAGTTAATCCTGAAGCCCTTCTCTTTTCCTCACCTCACAGAATGCCATGCTGGACTTTGTGTTTACAGTAGACGACCCTGTTACATGGCATTCAAAGAACCTGAAGAAAAACTGGAGCCACTACTCTTTCCTGAAAATTCTGGGGCCCAGGATCATCACATCCATCCAGAATAACTATGGCGCTAGAGTTTACTGCAACCCGCTGATCACGTGTGACGGTCGGGTAAGTGACTTCAGCCCTTTGTCCTTATTTACTTAATTTTTTAAGGTTTTTGCCTTAGGGTGCCTGCACTCACTGAAGATTGAGAGACAGACAGACACAGGGAAAGTGAGAAATCACCCCCTGAGGGACTGGCCACACCATAGTCCTTTTTTCTCCTCCATTCCCTTCTTGTGATCATGGGCACACACGCATACATACCTGGCGTGAGTTTCAAGCTGCTGAGTCTGGGATTTGAACCACAGCCAGCTATGTGGGAGTCCAGCGATATGACTGCTACGCCATCTGCTGGTCTCAACCTCAGGCCTTTGTCTTAGTGTAAGTGGTAGTTCACCTTTATTATTGGAATACCAGCTAAACAGATAGGTTCTTGCAGTCAGGAAAAGTTCGCATTCTTACTAGAGGTCTTGAACCCCCGAACATCAGAAACTGGGGTCCTTATCTCCCCTTCTCTGTTATTACCGTGTGGGGGAATGTGACTGACTGTTTTTCCTCTGGCCAAGTGTCTCTCGAGTGTCAGTGTGTGTCAGTCCTCTGAAGCGCCTGCCTGTTAGAGGCACGGATTGCTGAGCCCCACCCCTAGAGTTTCTGTTCGGTAGGTCTGGGTA
>NW_006160227.1:737397-738013 GCF_000334495.1 Tupaia belangeri chinensis | reverse complement strand
TGATAGGTGGGAACCTCTTGGTGCCAGCTCGTGGGTGGAATGTGATGGAGGGGTGTTGAAGAGAGTGGAGCAGGTAAGATGCATGGATTCCCGCAGATGGCTTGTCTGACCGCACCACAATCTCTAGGAAGGCTGTTAAGAGCTAAGCAGGCCCCTAGCCTGCAGAGACCAGTGGGGTCTAAATCAGATGCCTCTGGTGATGAGCTGGGCTAGGAAAGACATCTGGTTTCCACCTGCCGTGCTAGCTCTACTGCTGGTTGCTTAGAGTAGCTTGACTTTGACATGCTACGAATCATGTGGGGACTTGTTGAAAAGCAGGCTCTTTGCCGGACTCCTACTCAGTCAACCGTGGTTTGAGTTCTGGACCCAGTGGCTTAAAATTCAAGCCAGGCATGTGTGCGTGTGTGCCCAAAATCCCGAGAGGAGAACGAAGGAGAAGGGATTGCAGCGTGGCCATTTCCCCTGGGGGGTGATTTCTCACCTTCTGTCTCTCTCTGCTTGTCCAGCAAGTACACGTACCCTGTAGCAAAACTCTAAAAAGAGTAGGCTCTGACTTAGTTGGTCTGGGATGGAACCTGAAATTCTGTTTTGTTTTTTTTTTTTTTTTCAAACTTCA
>NW_006160227.1:734834-737085 GCF_000334495.1 Tupaia belangeri chinensis | reverse complement strand
CAGTATTTGCTTTCCTAGTGAAGGTCCAATCCTGCTCCACCTGCGTTGTGTAGATGAGGAAATTGGGTCCAGAAAGAGGAAATGGATTCCGTAAGGCCGTGCAGCTAGTCAGTGTCCCACCCCCTTTCCGGACCAGTGGTGTTCCCACTGCTACCTGCCTGCCGTGAGAAGGGCTTTCTGCAGGAGGCAGCCAGGCTGGAGGGAAGGAGGTGGTTACCCAGCACAGCTTTCCACTTCCACTTTAGGAATGCGAGACACGTAGCTTTGTTCTGTCTCCATAATTAATTATGCTGACACTATCTTTAATTAGTAGTTTTCAAACCGTATTACAAGCTTCAGTAACCAAATGCTTGGACATAATTATATGCCAAAAGGACTGTACTTTTTAATTGAAATTCTTCAGTTACTTTTAAGTTATTTGCAGAGAACGTGGTTTGGGTACTATAATTCATCAGACTCGCCTGAAGGTTTTTGTTCACGCAAACGGGACATTGGAACCCGGGAAATCGACACTCGGGGTTATGCAGTGTTATCAACATGGACTTGATCATAATTCCACATGTTTAGCCCTGATAAATAGGTTTTATTTATGAATGCGTCTTCATAATTATAAGAGTTTTTGGAATAGTCAGTAGCAGAGGAGATAGTCACCATGGAAAGGATGTCACTGAATACTTTGTTTTTAATTGCCGGAGAGCATGTGCACTTGCCAGAGAAGCAGGGAGGGAGAAACCTCCCGGGGGGGCGTGGTCACACCGCAATTCTTTCTCTCCATCCCTGGGATGTGGGATATGCAAGCACACATTCTCCTGGTGTGTTTTTCAGGCCACCAGGGCTGGAATTCAAACTATGGTGGCCATGTGGGATCCATCTCCCGTAAACACTAGGCCACAGGGCCAACCCAAAAGCTTTTTTTTTTCTTTTTTAGTTTTTGCTACAGGGTGCACGCCCTCACTGGAGAGACTGAGACAGAAAGAGAAATGGAAAGTGAACTCACCCCCCAGGGGGATGGCCACATTGCAATCCTTTTTCCTCCCTTTTCCTCTTGGGATTTTAGACATGCACACACTTGTGCCTGGTATGTTTTTTTTTTTAAGAGTTATTTTTTTAAATTCTATTTACTTATTTCAGCTTGACCAGAGAAGGACAAAGCATGGGAGAGAAAGCGAGAAAGCAAGCCATCAGGTCCGGGACTCTTGCCACAGTTGTCATGGGGGAGTCTAGTGCCCTTAACCAGCACGTCACCTGCCAGCCCCTGCCTGGTATGTTTTTCAAGCTGCTAGGTTTGGGACTTGAACCGTGGAGTTGGCTATGTGGAATCTAGTCTCCTTAACCTTCAAGCTACCTGCTGGCGCACTGCAAACGCTAATGAAAAGGATTTTGGAAGATGAGAACAAAATCTGGGCCTGGTTTTGACTTGCTACTCCCAGTACCACCTGGAGCAGGTCATTCATTCTCTCTGGGCCTTGGTTTGTTTCTCAAATGAAGAGCAACTAAACCATCCCTTCTCAAACTGTCAATGGGCAAAGTCCAGCATTTCATTCTAATCCCTCGAGCACCAGTACTGATGGTGCCTAAGAGCCGTTCTGCCTTAGCTCATACGGTCCTAAGTGAGAGTAGTAGTCCTCTCGCCTCACAGACCTGAGGACAAGTCAGTCCTGGACAAACCTCTGAACAGTTCTGGTGGACGTGTGTGTTTCACAAGGCAGGCGTGCCTGAGTGGCTTTGGAAGTCAGAGCACTACTCTGGTAAAGAATTTGATTTCTTGGGACCAGCAGATGGCATAATTAATCGCTGGACTCCCACATAGTCAACCAGGGTTTGAGTCCCACACCTGGCAGCTTAAAATTCATGCTGGGTGCATGGGCGCGTGTGCCCAAGATCCTGAGAGGAGAATGGAGGAGAAGGGATTGCAATGTGGCCATCCCCCAGGGGATGGGGGTGGGGGGTGATTTTTCACTTTCTATCTCTCTGTCTCTTTCTTTCTCTCTGGTGAGCACACACACACTATAGCAAAAATCTCTCTCTGAAAAAAAGAATTTGATTTCTTATATTTTGTACTTGTGTAAGCAAGTATTTGCTTTTTTTCTTACTCATTTCTTTTCTTTTGCAGCTTATCAAATATGGGGTGATTAGCACTAGTGTCCTGATTGAAGATCTCCTCAACTGGAATACTTTATATGTCGCTGGTCGACTTCAAAAGCCCGTGAGTGAGTGTTTTTTGTTTGCTTGTTTTTACATTTTGCCAGTG
>NW_006160227.1:734058-734541 GCF_000334495.1 Tupaia belangeri chinensis | reverse complement strand
TTGTGATTGTGTGAGATGGAACTCCAGGAAATGGAGATGAATTTCAGACTTCTCATACTCCCTATTAAACTCATGACCAAACCATGTCTCCATGTTCCCTTGTGATACTGTGATATAAGAAATATATATGTGGTCTTTGACCTTGCTTCCTGGCTCAGAGCCCCTAAAAATGTCTGGAATTTCTGAGTGAAGTGCTCAGGGTGTCCTTTGCTATTCACAGCAAGTCTCCCTCCACCCTCCCTGAGTTTATGTTGATGTGGTGACTAGTGATGGGATCTGTAGCTTCTGGGTGGGGACTGGTTGGTTGGGGGGCCAGCCCTGTGTTTATAGGGGTTGGAACTTTGAGCCTCCCCCTCAGCCCCCTGTCCCCCGGGAGGGGACAGGGACTAGCGACCTAACCAGTCATGCCTAGGCGGTAGAACCTTCATAACAACCCTGGGAGGGTTCAGAGTGGCTTCCGGGGGAGGAGCACAAGTAGGGGGC
>NW_006160227.1:728469-733760 GCF_000334495.1 Tupaia belangeri chinensis | reverse complement strand
GTTGTGGAGCTGAGCTCTTAGCCTTGGGAACTAACTTTTTTTTTTTTTCAGTTTCTGCTATAGGGCACATGCGATTGCCAGAGAGAGAGAGAGAGAACACCCTTCGGGGGGGATGGCCATGCTTTAGTCCCTTCCCCTCCATTTTCCTCTTGTGATTTTAGGCAAACATGTACCTGGTATGATTTTCAAGCCACAAGGTCTGGGACTTGAACTGCACAGCGATGTGGGATTCAGTCACCTTAACTTCCATCCCTCCTGCTGGCCTGGGAACTCTTAAGTTCAGGAATATAGTGCCAGAATTGATTTTTGGGGCATCTACTTGGTGTCTGGAGAGTTGAAGAGTTGATCGATGTGAAGGAATGAAAAATTAAAAAAAGCAAAAATACATATTCATTGTCAGAAGTACTAGGAATACAAGACAGATTGAATTATGTCTGTCCTACTGCTACCCCCGTCACAGCGAGTGCTCAGTAAGTGTTCATTGAATAAATGCAGGACAGAACTAGCAGGTGGCATAATGGCTATGTCGCTGAACTCCCATGTAGTCGACCGTGTTTCACTTCCCGGACCCAGTGGCTTAAAACTCACGCTAGGCGCACGTACGTGTGTGCCCAAGATCCCGAGAGGAGAATGGAGGAGAAGGGATTGCAGAGTGGCCATCTTCCCCGGGAAGTGATTTCTGTCTTTCATCTCTCTGCCTCTCTGGTGAGTGCACACTCTCTATAGCAAAAGTTACTGAAAAAAAATTAGACATTTATATAATCTTAGTTCATTCAGTTTGTGTCATAAAATTCTCTTTTTTGGGAGGCTAGCAGGTGGCATGGTGGTTGAGGCACTGGACTCCCACATGGCCAATTATGGTTTGAGTCCCAGACCTAGTGGCTTGCTTTCTCTCTTTCTCTCTCTTTTTCTCTCTCTCCTTTTCCTCTCCCTCTCTCCCTCCTTCCCTCCCTCTCTGGTGAGTGCATGTGCCCTATAGCAAATTGAAAATTAAATACATTAAAATTGAATAATTCTTTTAACATTTTCTTTTAAATCTCTTGGTGTACATGGGTTGTCAAGACTCTTGGCTTGTACCTGGACTTAAAATTTAATAGTGTAGCTCCGTAAATGTCCAGAAACATTTTGTCTGGGTGGTGGCTACATGGATATATGCATATGTGAAAATTAATTACACTATACTCTTAAGATGTGTACAGTGCACTTCACTGTATGTCATTTTTACTGTAATAAAATTTTTAAAAATTTTGCTATAGGCTGTGTGTACTCACCAGAGAGAGAAAGAAAGAGCAAGAGAGAGAAAGAGAAAGAGAGAAGGCATCCCCACAAGGGGGTTGACCACACCCCAATCCCTTTTTTTCCCTCCATTTTCCTCTTGGGATTTTTACGCAGCCATGCACATGTGCTTGGCATATTTTTCAAGCTACCAGAGCCAGGACTCAAACCACCCAAGTGGCCATGTAGGGTCCAGCTGCCTTAGCCACCATGCCTCTATGCCACCTGGCTGACCCAATAAAAAGTCCAGAAACAGGGCTGACGCTGTAGCACAGTGGTTCAGCACTGTGCTTTGAGAGCTGGACCCCACATGGCCCACCACAGTTCAGAATCCATGGCAGGCATGTGCATGTGTGCGCGTACCCCAAATCCTGGGATGGAAAAGGGACTGTGGTGTGACCATGCCCCATTAGGCTGCTTTGTTTATTCCTCCTTTCTTTGTCTCTCTCTGCTGAGTGCTTGTGCCCTCTGGCAATGAAAAACAAGTTTAGACAAAGAGGGCCACATAGGAAGGTTCCAGGATTGTGGCCCAAGGCCTCCCTATGCTTGTGTGTGCTCGTAGTCTGGGATGGCTGAGGCCAAGGGTGGGTCCTGCGGGGAGACCCTGCTGAGGGTACCTTCTTCTCTGTGTTTCCGTTTCTGTCTCTCATAGAAGAAATAAGTATTTTTTAAAAAAACAAGTCTGGAAACGATAGACTTACTGAAATAATTTTATATCTGTAAAGATGAATTTCTCATTTCTAAGTTAAATAACTAGGTAAGCTCATAATTGAGCAAATAAATGCAATTTAAAAAGTTGTGAATACCCATTTTAGGGCCAGCAGCTGGCATGGTGGTTAAGGTGCTAGATCCCATATGACTGATTGTGTGGTTAGTGTCCCGGACAAGGCAGCTTGAAAATCACACCAGGCATGTGTGCATGTGTGCCCAAAATCACAAGAGGAGAATGGGAGAGAAGGGGTTGCAGCATGTCCATCCGTCTGGTTAGGGGGAGTGATTTCTTCGTTGCTATTTATTTATTTATTTATTTATTTATTTATTTATTTATTTATTTTCTTTTAGAGAGTTTCTTTTTTGCTATAGGGCACATGTGTTCACTGGAAACACAGAGAAATGGATAGAAAGCAAGAAATAACCCCCTGGGGGGATGGCCATGCCGCAATCCCTTCTCCATTCTCCTCTCGGGATCTTGGGCTTGCACGCACACATGCCTGGCATGAGTTTAAGTGGCTGGATCCAGGCCTCAAACCCTGGTCGACTATGTGGGAGTCCAGTGACGTAACCATTACGTTATCTGCTGGCCCCAGTGATTTTTCATTTTTGTCTCCCCCTCTATAGGAAGCACACGCACCCTATGGCATAAACACACACACACACACACACACACACACACACACATATACATCTTTTTACTTATTTTCTTTCCAAGTGTTTTTGTTTTCTAAATTTACAAAATATATAGCTTGATGGGAAGAGTAAAGAATGTAAAATTAGAACCCTGGGGCTGTATTTATTCCTGTCACTTGTTAGTTGTTTGTATGAACTCGGGAGCTGATCGTATGTTTCTGAACCTGGGTAATTCATCTGCAGAATGGGGGGTATCAGTGCTTGCCGTGCCCTCATCATGAAGTTGTTGGACATTGGAAGCAGAGAGGTCATTCCAGAAAGAACACATGTTTCAGGATGCAGCAGGTCTAAGGGCGGGGTCCCAGCCCTGACACTGCCTAGCCCAGTAACCCCCTCAGCCCACACCAGGACTGAATCTCCGATCCTCGGAGTATCCTCGTTAATGTAGGAAGCTGACAGTGCCAGCCTTAGAGAGAGTTAAATGCCTGGCACTTAGACAGAAAATGATCTTTTCCTTCTTTCTGTCCTTGCCTGTCTCAGTTATTTTGAGATAAAATGAGATTGAATGTGTATAGATGTTATATTGCTTTCTTTTCTTTTCTTTTTTTTTTTTGAGAGGTTTTTGCCATAGAGCATGTGTGCTTGCCAGAAAGAGAGAGAGAGAGAGACAGAAAGCGAGAAAAGGAAAAATAGGCTTTAGAAAGCTGAACTGCTATGAAATCTTAGAATGCAAGCCCTGGACATGACTTCCCAGTTTATCAAATTGTCATATGATATATCCTCAAAATATAAAAGCAACCAACACCAGTGATAGCAGCTACACTCGTGTAAAACTGCATCTCTCATTGAACTTGTAGTAGATTTGTTGATAACAGTGATTGTCCTGGGGCCAGCAGGTGGTGTGGTAGGTAAGGCACTGGACTCCCACTTGGCTGACTACAGTTCAAGTCCCGGACCTGGCGGCTTGAAAAATCATGCCGTGAATGTGTGCCCAAGATCCCAGGAGGAAAATGGAGAAGGGATTACTGCATGGCCATCTCCCCTGGGGGGTAATTTCTCACTTTTTCTCTCACTCTCTTTCCAGCGAGTACACGTGTCCTGTGGCAAAAACCTTAAAAAAAAAAAACATGTGGGAGACCAGCAGATGGTGTAATGGCTATGTTGCTGGGCTTCCATGTAGTCGACCACGGTTCGAGTCCAGGACTGGTGGCTTAAGCTCAGGCCGGGCACATGTGCATGCGTGCCCAAGATCCTGAGAGGAGAATGGAGGAGAAGGGATTACAGCGTGGCCATCCTTCCTGGGGGCTTTCTGTCTCTGTTTCTCTCTGTCTTTCTGGCAAGCACACGGACCCTATAGCAAAAAATTCTCAAAAAAAAAAAATCACTGGAAAGTGTTGAAAATGTATATAATAAAAAACAGTTGAAAACGATCATTTTCCTGTCCACTCTTGCCCTTGTTCTCTACTCCCAGGGAAACCAGTGTTGATCAGTGAACAGAATGACTTCTCAGTGATAACCGACTTTAAACTATTTTCACCTCTAGATGGCAGCAAATACTAACTGAACTGATCTTTGTGGTGGAAAAAAGTGGCAATGTTTTGGGCAAGAAAAGCGGGAGACTGTCTTAAGAAAAAATTACAGAATACACATAAAAATTCTTTGTTTTTAAATGTTTTAAAAGGAACTACATTAAATTATATCGTCTAAAACTCCAAAATTATCTTGCAAATTTAAATAGAATTTCTTGATCAAAGATAATCATAAATAAAATGAAAAATAAGGGACCAGCAGATGGCATAATATTAATGTCACTGAACTCCCACATGGTCAAACACAGTTTGGGTCCTGAACCCAGTGGCTTGAAACTCTTGCTAGGCATGTATATGTGCATGCCCAAAATCCTGAGAGGAGAATGGAGAAGGGATTGTGGTGTGACCATCCCCTCTGGGGAATGATTTCTCACTCTCTGTCTTTCTGTCTCTCCAGTGAGCACATGTGTCCTATTAAAAAAATCTTTCTCTAAAAAAAGAAGAAAGAAAAGGAAAGCAAGAAACTATCATGCAGAAGAGACATACCTGAAAAAGTTGAGTAAGATTAGATTTCTATCCTAATTTACCATTAGCTCATATGACACTCGAGAACTCTACTTTTATTTCCAGTCCACCTTAAGTTTTAAGTTATTTATAATACTTTTCCAAGTAAATAATTATGCAATTTAAAGTATTTTAAAGAACATTGTAATCAGGGACCAGCAGATGGCATGATGGTTATGTCGCTGGACTACCACATAGTTGACCACAGTTTGAGTTGTGGACCTGGCAGCAGCTTAAAATTCACTGGGCACACGACCAGCAGTTGACGTAATGGCTGTGTCTCTGGACTCCCATGTAGTTGACCGCAGTTCGAGTCCCAGACCCTGTGGCTTAAACTCACACCGGGCACATGTGCGTGGCTAAGATTCCCTTGTGGTTTCTCACTTTCTGTCTCTCTGTCTCTCTCTGTCTCTCTCCATCTTTCTGGCGAGTGCACATGCCCTATAGCAAAAAGCCCATTTAAAAAAGAGGGGTGAGGAAACCCAGTGTAGTACATCTTTTTTAAGACAGAAAACTCTCAAGTAATATTGACATTCCATTTTTCTAACATAATTTTGGATTTTTATATTTGATGTT
>NW_006160227.1:725433-728351 GCF_000334495.1 Tupaia belangeri chinensis | reverse complement strand
TCTGGGACTTGACCTGTAAAGTTGGCCATGTCGGATTGAGGGCCTCAGCCTCCACCTCAGCTCCTGGCCCTGTATTTGACGTTGTCTATAGTGTGTAGATAGTTCTGCTTGAATTTTTAAAAGCAATCATGTGGATAAACAATGGTATTTTTCCTTTCTATTAAGAGGCTTTTAATTTATTCTGATGTATTAATTATAATGTATCTTCTCTTTTGTTTCTAGTAATGTGGTACTTTTTTAAGAACAGCTGTGTGGAGGTACACTTCACATGCCATATAACCCAGCTGTCTAAAGTGAACAGCTCTGATTTCCAGGCTGTCCTCAGGGTTGTGCTACCACCACCATATATAACTTCATGGATTTGCTTCTATGTAGAGGAAAAGCCCAGTGGTATCCAAGATCCCTGAACGGGGAGTCGGGAAACCTTGTGTACTAGTTTTTGGCTCTGCCCTGCTAGGAACAGATGTGTATAGCCTTGGCTTTTGAATTCCAGAGACTGAGCCATTCATTTAGTTATTCAAAAGACTGCTAAGTTTTCTATCTGAGTATGCTAAATGAATTTAAAAAAAGCAAGCAATAGCTAGCACATGGCTTTTCCTCCTAGAGCCCACAGCCCATTAGGTAGATAACTGTGAGGTCGTGTCCAGCCCTGGCCTTGCATATTTCTTCTTTGACCACAAGCAGCGACTTGAACGGTTAACCCTTAGGGCCGGCCGTTTGGAAGGGAAAGCTCTGGTGCAGGGTTGAGCCTTTGAACACTGTGCAGAGCCATATCCTTTGTGACTGGAGCTCTGCTCTTTGCAATTCAAGCAGCCTCTTCCTGTGGCTGTGTCACAGAGGCCACCACACGTGACTTTCTCTGTTTTCCTGTCTTGAAAGGTACTCACAAATCTCCCCTTTGAAAGCCCCTCCAGCGGGGCCCTGCCTCTGCCCGGTGCAGTCCCTCTCCCTGGCAGTGTGCCCCTGTTACCTATGCAGTTCAGGTCTACCATTCCCAGTAAGATACAAACGGCTATTCACAAGTCCCAGCACTTGCTTTTTTTCCCAGACCTCTCTAGCTGTGTCCCAAGAGTTCACTGACTTGTCCCTCTGAGCAACAAATAACAGCCCTGCGGAGACAAGTTCCTGGTTCACCTTTCGCTCCAGAACCAGACCGGCACAATAGCAGAGCCTTCCCAGTTGATGTTTTCCCTTTAAGGATGCTTTTATTTTCACTCGTTTAACCTTAAGTAGCTTTCTCACAACCAAAGTAGAACAACGTTCTTGGAGAATAAGCGGTGTTTTGTTAAATAGGAGAATTCCCCAAATGTCTCCTTTCCTTTGCATCTTTGAGTTGTTAGTGTCTCAGAATAGCTTTTCATTTCACTACATTTCTGTAAAAGCCACTAAAAACAGAGAGGGTGAAGAATTAGTGAGAAGGATTTGGCGAATGAGGATGAGAATGGGAATGTGGAAGTAAAGAGGTCGTGGAAAGCACTAGATGCATGGGGACTGGGCCCTGGTCTGAGCACCACTGCTTCTCTTAGAGAAATTGTTTATCCTCTCCTTGCCTCAGCTTCCTCATCGGTAAGATGGGAGAGGTTACCCTCCTAGATCAGTGATTCAGCATTAATACTAGGCTTGGGGATGTTATTGAAGGAATACACAGGAGTTGTGGGTCCTTAAAATTTGTTTTACTCCTCTTTTAAGATAAGTTAACCAAGGGGACCAGCAGTTAGGGTAATGAATATGATGCTGGACTCCCATGTAGGTGAATGTGGTTCGAGTCCCGGACCCGGTGGCTTAAACTCACGCCGGGTGCATGTGCATGTGTGCCCAAGATCCGGGAAAGATAATGGAGGAGAAGGGATTGAGGCATGGCTATCCCTCTGGGGGGTGATCTCTCACTTTCCCTCTCACTGTCTCTGTCTCTCTCTTTCTCCAGTGAGTGTATATACCCTAAGGCAAAGACCTCTCAAAAAAAAAAGTTAGCCAGGGTAGATCCCAAACTGAATGTATGAGAAGAATCTCCAATATTAAGAGCCGGATTCGCTGAGTGTAAAGGGTGTTGCCCTGATTTTTGCCATCAACTCATTATGCAACCTCAGGCAAGTCATGTTCCTGGCCTGTTCCTTGGCTTTACTCTCTGAGGATAATTGCAGCATCCAGGCGTGGATGTGTGCCCAAGATCCAGGACAGAGAATGGAGGAGAAGGGATTGAGACATGGCCATCCCTCTGGGGGGTGATCTCTCACTTTCCCTCTCACTGTCTCTGTCTCTCTCTTTCTCCCTAAGGCAAAAATCTCTCAAAAAAAAACAAAACTAACCAGTTTAGATCCCAAACTGAAAGTATGAGAAGAATCTCCAATATTGAGAGCCGAATTCGCTGAGTGTAAGGGTGTTGCCCTGATTTTTGCCATCAACTCATTATGCAACCCCGGGCAAGTCATGTTCCTGGCCTGTTCCTTGGCTCTACTCTCTGAAGATAATTGCAGTAATACTAAACTCACCCAAGTGGTGAAAGGCTTAATTAAGGTCTATTAAGTCCTCATAATTATAAGGGAGGAGGAGAAGGTACTGAATCAAGTGGCTCATCTACCTTATGTGAGGTTTGTATGTTATAAATATTTCCTAAGGGAGAAGAGGGAGAAAGGGAAAAGGAATAATTTAGGTTCAGAATCTGGATTTGTAAAGTAGTTTTATGCTTTATAATACTGCTTTTTACAATTAATCAAAAAGAGAGAGAGAGAGAAAGAAAGAGAGAGAGAGGGCCAGCCTGATAGCGGCCAGCCTGGTAGCCTAGTGATTAAGGGAGCAGAACCCCACATCTGACCAGGCGGTTCAAATCCTGGCTCCAGTGACTTGTAAAAGCACAATAGGGATATGTGTGTGTGCATGCCCCACATCTTTTTTTTTTTTTTTTGGAGAGGTTTTTGCTT
>NW_006160227.1:721815-722652 GCF_000334495.1 Tupaia belangeri chinensis | reverse complement strand
TACCAGTTCCACAGAGCCACCAGTTTTAACATTTTACCACAGGGACCAGGAGATGGCATAATGGTTACGTTGCTGGACTCCCACATAGTCGACTGAGGTTCAAGACCTGGACCCGGTGGCTTAAAACTCAATGCCAGGTGCATGAGTTCTCTATGTCTCTCTGGCAAGCACACACGCCCTATAGCAAAATTCTTTCTAAAAAATATTTTGCCACATCCATTTTCTCATTCTCTCTGTATGGTTAGATGTCAAACTTCAGCATGTATGTGAATGAAAACACACCATTGATCCCTATTCCAAGTGGTTGACTTAGTAGCTTTAGGGGTAAGGTCTAAGAATTTGTATTTCTGCCAGGTTCCTGGGAGATGCTGCTATTCCTATAGGGATACCACTTGGAGAACCACTGCTCTCTCCGAATATGTAAATACACTGAAAAAACCTTTTTTCTCAACTATTTGAAAGTAGGTTGCACATATGTGCCCTTTAGGCTACGTAGTTTAGTTAGTTTTTTTTAGGAACTTGGTTGTTCTCTTGTATAACCTCAATGCAGTTATCAAACACAGGAAACTAAACCCCAGTACCATCTCCCATCCAGCTGACGATCCATATTCCAAATGCCAGCTTGTCCCTGTGATGTCCCACATGGCTTTTTTTTGCCCTCAGGACGTGATCCAGTTGTGATCTGAGGCTCTTCCTCCGTCTTCCCTTGCCTATATGACGTTCACATTTTTGAAGTCTGCAGGCCAGCAATGTCTGTACCTTTACAGGCAGGGCTGTCGTTGTTGTGGAGAGCATTTGAAGCTCATGCAAATACCCTAGTTCTTTTTTTTTTTTTTT
>NW_006160227.1:720557-721684 GCF_000334495.1 Tupaia belangeri chinensis | reverse complement strand
AAAGCAAGCCACCAGGTCTTGGACTCAAACGGCAGTCAGCCATGTGGGAGTCCAGTTCCTTAACCACCGTGCCACCTACTGGCCCTAGTACCCTGCTTCTTATCACACTGCTCCCCTGGATTTAGCATCCTTTGATGAGTTTATTAGGATGATTACAAAGAAGTGATTTTCTTCCACGTTGAGGAAAAGCTTTCCCTTTTCCATTCATTCATTTGTTTGTCTGAACGTTAACTTCCTTTCCCTTTAAGCCAGTTTTGTTTCTCGGAGATGTCAGGGGCTCCTTGGAAGGGCAAGGAGGAAGCTGAGCAAACCTAGCCCCTGTCCCCTCCCCTCTGTGCAGCCAGAGGAACACCACCTGTGTCCGTTCGGTGTAGTCAGGTTCCATGTAAGATTTCATGTACAAACAAAAGTGGTCTGCTCTTTATGAAAAGTTTGAAAACCACTGTCTTAAATAAATAACCTCTTTCCCAAGTCAAAGAACCCTATGTTCAAAACATTGCAAAAGCACTTTGCATATTCCCTGAATCCCAGTACAGATAAGATTTCATAGAAATTTAATGCCATGAGAGACCTTGGTGGTCTTGTTCGTTTCAGTCCTCCCCAAACGCACTTCGCACAGCCTCAGCTGTAATTGCAACACCAGAGGGGGGAATATGAGTAACCTTGGGCTTCAGTTGATTCCATCTTCACCTGGCAGCGTCTCTGCCTTTCAGCAGAAGGCAGGGGGAAGAAGAGTGGTGTGGCTACCAACCAGAATGAGTGGACCTTGTGCAATGTGTGGAAAACGGGAGTTGCTTCATGTGGTGATTCCTCCCCCTTTCTCCCCTATGCAAAAAAACAGTGGCACATGGGACTCCCATGTGGTCAAACATTGTTCGAGTGCCCAAGATTCTGAGAGGAGAAGGGATTGCAGCATGGCCATCCTCTGGGGGCTGATTTTTCCCTTTCTGTCTCTCTAGTGAGTGTATGTGCCAAAAATCTCTCTAAAAAATACAGAGACCAACAGTTGGTGTAATGGCTATGTCGCTGGACTCCCATGTAGTTGACTGCAGTTCGAGTCCTGGACCTGGTGGCTTAAACTCACACCAGGCACATGTTCATGTGTGCCCAAGATCCTGAGAGGAGAA
>NW_006160227.1:716224-720146 GCF_000334495.1 Tupaia belangeri chinensis | reverse complement strand
CTAAAGAAGGTACTGGACACTGGACTCCCACATGACTGAGGTCGATTTGAGTCCCAGACCTGGTAGTTTGAAAATCACACTGGACTGGACATCCACATGGCCGCTGACTTGCTTGCTTTCTCACTTTCTCTCTCTCTCTTTGGTTGAATATAAAAATGATAATAATAAAATTCAATAAATAATTCTCAGGAAAAGGAAAAAAAGAAAATCACACTGGACAGCGTGTGTGTGTGCCCGAAATCCCGAGAGGAGAATAGAGGAAAAGGGACTGTGGCTTAGCCATTCCCCTTGGGGATGATTTCTCACTTTCCCTCTCTGGCAAGTGTACATGCTGTATGACAAAAAACTAAAAAAAAAAAAAAAAAAGTTAATTGCATACTTTCTTATGTTATCATTCAAAAACTGCTGATCTTTAGCCGATTTTTGTTGGAACTAGGCTAGATGCCAGGGTAGAAAGGATCGAAGCCTTGCAGGTAGGTCTTGCCCCAGAGACTTGCCCTAGGCAAGGTGTTGAAAGACAGCTTTTCCTCCTGCCTTTCCTCAGCCTGTGAGAGCTCAGTATCCTTGAACTGATAGGATTTTACCCCTTCAGCAAGCCACCCACATCTCCCAAGCCCTTGGAATGCTCCACAATTCCCTACCCGCCAGTCATTCTTTGATTTATAACTTGGACATTTTCCACGCTGCTAGTTCAGACATTATGTGAGGGGGTCTTCAAAGAGTTTGTGGGGATGCCGGCTCTGTGGTGTAGCTGTAATGTGCTTCTCAGGAGTAACTGGAGCCCATGTGCGAACTGGGTTCTGAACCCCCAGCCTGGTCAGCCTGTAACACTCCGGGCACACACATTAGTGCCCATGATCTGAGGGCAGGAGGATTGAGAGCATAGTGTGGGACAAGACCCTGTGCAGGGTACTTCTTTCTCGTTCTCTCTCTATCCACATACACGCATACATGCATGTGTGTATATATACTCTGTCAGGAATAGAAGGAGAAAATATTTTTAAGTTCATGGAAATACTTATTAGGAAAAAGCCATGCATAGATTTAAAAATTATTTTGTACCAAAAATCCACTTTCATGAACTGTTTGAAGTCCCCTCATACGTGGTCCCTTACTTGTTTTGCAGTGTTTCTTCTGGAGGGGAACAGGAGGCAAGGGACAAAGAAAATTGTCTCTTAGGACCAGCAGGTGGTGTAATGGTTATGTTGCTAAACTTCCATTTAGTCAACTGTGGTTCAAGTCCTGAACCCAGTGGTTTGAAACTCACCCCGGGTGCATGCGTGTGCGTACCCAAAATCCCAAGAGGAGAATGGAGGAGAAGGGATTGTGGCCTGGCCATCCCCGCTTGAGGGTGATTTCTCGCTTTCTGTCTCTCTCTCTGGCAAGTGCATGTTCCCTATAGCAGAAATCTCTCTCTAAAAAGAAGAAAAAGAGAAGTGTCTCCCCACATGATTGGGCAAGTCCTTGCTGGTAATTAGTGGCAGGGGCTAGCTCTGTCAGTATTACTAGTGGAGTAATAGCCTCTTAGGTGTCATATAGGATTTAAGGACTACTTTGCCTGCCCCAGGGTCAGTATTCATGGCCGCGTTATTGCAGATGAGGTGTGAGAAAGGCGTAGGTGGGAAAGAGAGTCTGCAAACCAAACCGGAGAGGAGAGCTTGCTAACCTTTCAGTAAGTCTTCAAAGTCAGCATTGAAGTAAACAGAAAGAAAGCCTAGTGCACTTTGATGGGTCTCCTTGCACTTTGCAGGTAAGCCCCAGCTAGTAACATGATTGGTTGTGGAGCACGTGTTGGCACGGCAGTCCAAGGGTACTCCGTGAGGCCGAGGCTGTAGGAGTTGCTGGGTCCGTGTTGAGATCTCCCTGAGTGCCCGGGGCAGGCGTGTGCTCGTCATCTGGGGCTGACTGAGGCTGGGGGCGGACCACAGCACCAACTCATGTTGGGGAAGCCCTCTTTCTCTCTCTCAAAGAAAAACAAAAAAAGATGAAATTTAGGTAATGTTCCTGGTTTAACATTTATCAAGTAAATAAGCATCCTGTGCCCTAAAGAACTGAAGATAGAATTTCGGCTCCAAGGACCTTCACATTAATAGACATATATAGGCAAAATGAGGCTGTGTAGACTTAAAAACAACATGTGTGGGTACCAACAGTTGGTGTAATGGCTATGTCGTTGGACTCCCATGTAGTAGACCACAGTTCGAGTCCCGGACCCGGTGGCTTAAATTCATGCCGGGCGCATGTGTGTGCATGCCCAGGATCCCGAGAGGAGAATGGAGGAGAAGGGATTGTGGTGTGGCCATCCCCCCCGGGGGACGATTTCTCGCTTTCTGTCTCTGTCTTTCTGGCAAGCGTACACGCCCTATAGCAAAAACCTCTCAAAAAAAAAAAATAATAAAACAATCTGTGTGAGAAATGACCCCATGGCCTGATGGTTATGGGATCCAGGTTCCACACGGCTGATACATATTTTAAATATTATCCCCAGCAGCTTGGAAAACACGCTGGGCACTTGGGCTTGTATGCCCAGAGTCCCCGCAGGATGGAGAAATGGAGGACGAGGGCTTGTGGCGAGACCATTCCCCACTGTGGGCTGCTCTGTCCCTCTCCCTTTCTGGCCATAGGGCGTGCACAGGCCCTGTGGCAATTAGATGAAATAAATAAAACTGAATGCTTAAAAAAATGTGAAAAAAGGAAGAGGTGTGAGAGAACATGGCTTGTTGGGGAAGAAGCAGTCGATGTGACTGGAGCCTGTGGCTTACGGCAGGAGGAGGTCACATTTATTACTCGGTGTCGGGAACTACTCCCAACACTTGGGATGTGATAACTCTTGTTATCTTCATGACCACCTTTTGATTTGGGTGCTGTATGATTGCCCCATTTTCCAGATGATAAAACCGCAGCCCAGAGAGGTCACTTATCGAGTAGGTGGTGGGCCTGCTGCCACCTACCATTACACCAGCTTAAATACCAGCTTTCTGAGGGAGCCTGAACCTTCCTGAGCTCCTGGAAATTACTCTTACAAAGAAGTTTCGATAAGGTGATATGTATAGAAGCCCCCAGCATCTTATCTCTGACAGTCAGTGCTTATTCAGTGGCCGACAGATACACAGATACGTAGCTTGCTTGTCAGTGTTTTGTTAATGGCCCCATGGCCTGCAGTGAATCCCTGCAGATTACATTGGTAAAAGGAAGACCAAAGCGGCGCACTGACTTCCTTGGATATGTTCTCCAAAGTGGAATTATATCATCAGCTATGAGGAGGATAAAACTGGTTGCATGTCGAAATGATTCTGTCAAGATTGGCAGCATACGTTGAGCAGCTGGATTGAAATTTGACTGCCCCAGCTCATCTGGCCCTTTAAGGTCCTGAACACCCCTTCAGGCACTCTTGTGCAAGAGAGAGGATGGGTTTCTTTCAGTGCCAGATTGTCTAAACACAGGCTCAGCTGCTTCTAGAAATAAGACAAAGCAGGGAGGACGTTGCCAGTCGAGTGATTCTTGGGGGGAGAACTAGCAGTAGGTGCCAGCACTTCCAAAGTGTGACTAAAGAGCCCCAGTTCTGGGTCCTGGGCAGAGCCAGTGGAGATGCTTTTCCTCCAGTGTGGAAGCTGTTAAGGTGGACTCTGACGGCCATAGCAGCTGACACCTCGCAGGGAGGGTCTTGGAGCGAGCCACACATTGGAGGTGGTGATTTCAGGAATTTGGAAGTCCATTTCTCCTCTCTTGGCATGCTCGAGCTTTGGTGAAGCCTCAGCTGGAACTCTGTGTATTCAGTAATCACTTGCTAACTTCTGAGAATTCAGTACTCCTGAAGGGATACACATCATTAATACTATTTACGGGTTACTTCCTCGGTGTCAGGAAGTGTTTGAAATCTTTTTGTTGTTGTTTTTTTCTTTTTGTTTTGTTTTGCTGTAGG
>NW_006160227.1:710038-716211 GCF_000334495.1 Tupaia belangeri chinensis | reverse complement strand
CACGCCGCCATCCCTTCTCCTTCATTCTCCTCCTGGGGTTTTGGGCATGCACGCACATATATCCAGTGTGATTTTTGAGCCGCCAGGTCCGGGATTTGAAATTAAGGAGTTAGGGAGTCTAACACCTTATCCACCATGCCAGTGCTAGCCCCTGTTTGAAGTGTTTGACATGTCTTAACTCATTTAATCTCTGAAACTTATAAACTAGTTATTATTATTAATTCCATTTTACATTTGAGTATACTGGAGTCCAGAGAAGTTTAGTGACTTGCTCTGGGTCATGTCGTTTTATAAGTGCCAAGCTAGGATTTGAACCCAGGCTGATCCTTGAGCCTATGCTCACTGTTCACCAAGAGTGTGGTGGTATTCCTGGCTCACACTTGGGGGACTTTTCCCCCAGAGCCCTGCTGGCTTGCCCTCTCACTCCCTGGGGGCCTCAGTCCTGGCTCAACATTGAGGCCTTCCCTGACTCCCATTCCCTCCACCGCTCTCTTTCGTCTTTCTTGACTTTTGCTTCCTCCATAGCACTTTTCACAGTCTGACACGTTGTGTTATGTTCTTTTTGTCTTTGGTGTTTGTTCCACCCTGGGCGGTGGAGGGCAGGGATTGTTATGTTCTTTTTGTCTTTGGTGTTCCACCCTGGGCGGTGGAGGGCAGGGATTTTTTTCTTGTGTTCATTCTGCTGTATCCAGGAAATATCTGGTAAATGGATGAATGGTTGGGATCTTGGTCCTTCCTGATCCACTTCGTGTGCCAGAATGTGTAGAGAAGAAACAGTGGTTCAGGTTTGCATCACCAGGTCATTCAGCGATTTACCCTGTCTCATCTCTTTCGCGTATTAGTGCGCTGTGGTGTCTTTCTGTGGTCATGCTGATGTTTTTGAGAATGCATTTTGAATGGTACATTAGACTCCCAGAAATACTGCCTTAGTAATTTTTGTTAAATTTAATTATCAGGACCAGCAGTTGGCATAATGGCTACGTTGCTGGACTCCCATGTAGTTGACCGTGGTTCGCGTCCAGACCCGGTGGCTTAAACTCATGTCGGCACAAACTCACGTCGGCACATGTGCGTGCGTGCCCAAGGTCCCGAGAGGAGAATGGAGGAGAAGAGATTGCGGTGTGGCTATCCCCTCTGGGGGGTGATTTCTCGCTTTCTCTCTCTCTGTCTCTGTCTGTCTGGCGAGCTATAGCAAAAACTCCTCCAAAAAAAAAAAAGATAATTTTGTCCACTTGTAAGGAATGAAGTTGGACCCCTAACTCAAACCCTATGCAAAATTCACTCAAAATGGATTATGCATGTGAGAGTTAAATGCAAGAGCTAAAACTACAGAATACTGAGAAGAGTGACTTTGGTATAGGAAGTAGTTTCCTAGGCAATAAGCCACAAAAGAAAAATAGATAAATGAAACTGTATAAAAATGTAAAAGTTTTGTGCTTCAAGCAATACTATTAAAAAAATGAAGAGGCAGCTAGCAAAATGAGAGAAAATATTTACAGGTCATATATCTGATAAAGGATTAGAATTCTTAGAATGAAATAAAAAGATAAATAGCCCAGTTTACATACAAATGGATGAAGGAAGCCGGCAGGTGGCGTGGTGGTTAAGAGCACTGGACTCCCACATGGATGACCACGGTTTGGGTCCCAGACCTTGTGGCTCACTTTCTCACTTTCCCTCTCTCTCTATGTCTCTCTGATCAAACTGGAAAATAGTAATAGTAACAATAATAATAATAATAATAATAATAAATAAGGTTAAATAAAATAATTCTAAAGAAAAAGGATAAAAAACCCATAGCTTATTTCTTCAGAAAAGGTATGCAGATGGCCCACCAGCACATGAAAAGATCCTCAGCTTTATTAGGGAAATGTCTTTCAAAACCAAGACACCACTTCGCAACCACTACGTTGGCTCTAATTAAAAAAATAAGATGATATGGGAACCAGCAGTTAGTGTAATGGCTATGTTGCTGGATTCCCACGTAGTCAACCGCGGTTCGCATCCCGGACCTGGTGGCTTAGAACTCACGCCGGGTGCCTGTGCGTGCGTGCCCAAGATCCCGAGAGAAGGGAGGAGAAGGGATTGCGGCATGACCGTCCCCTCTTGGGGGTGATTTCTCGCTTTCTGTCTCTATGTCCCTCTCTGTCTGGCGAGCGCACGCACCCTACAGTGAAAATCTCTCAAAAAAAGAAAAAAAAAAGATAAGATGATAACAAGCATTGAGAACATAGAGAAATCGGAACCCTCCTGCATTGCTGGTGGGAATGTGATTGACACAGCTGCTTTGGAAGATAGTTTGGCAGGGGACCAGCAGATGGCATTATCACTGAACTCCCACAGTTCGAGTCCTGGACCCGGTGGCTTAAAACTCAAACCAGATGTGTGTGCCTGCCCAAAATCCTGAGAAGAACAGAGAAGGGATTGCATCATGGCCATCCTCACAGGGGGTGGTTTCTCGCTTTCCGTCTCTCTGGCGAACACACACACCCTGTAGCAAAAATCTCTCTTAAAAAAAAAAAAAAGAACAAGAATAGTTGGGCAGTTTCTCAAGCTACCATGCAGAGATACTGTGTGACCCAGCAATTGCACTGTTAGAGGAATAAAAGCATGTCCACACAGAACCCAGATGCAGTGTTCATTGCAGCAGTGTCCACAGGGAAGTAGCCTCAGAGTGGAAGCAGCCTGCGTCTGCCACTGAGGAGAGGCGGAGTAAGATCGGTGTGTCCCTCCCATGAGGACTTCTGTAGCTGTGGACAGGAATGAAGTAGTGCTGACATGTGCTCCAACACGAGGGGCCTCTGAAAGTTTTACTGGGCTGCCCGTTTTTCTGGACCCTTCTCTTGGGAGTTTTGTTTTTCCTTCCCTCTCCTTTAATAACTCCGCACTTTGCTATACTTAAAAAAATTAATTTCCCAAGGTCACGGAAGACCATGTACTAGTCCGTGTGTACAGCGTGTCCAGGGTAGGCAGAGCTGTAGAGACTGAGAGTAAGTTAGTCCTTGCCCAGAACTGGGGGTGGAGAGGTGAAGGGAGAGGGAGCGACTGCTAGTTGGTACAGGGTTTCCTATGGGGAGGCCAAACGTGGTAAGATTAGATGGTGGACATGGTTGTACAACTCCGTAAATATCTTAATAAAACATTTTTCAAATAATTATTTATCTTTATTTTATTTTTAAAACTTAACCAGAGAGGGAACAGAGTGAGAGAGAGAGGAAAAGTGAGACAGTAAGCCGCTAGAGCTCGGACTCAAACTGAGGTTGGCCATGTGGGAATCCAGCGCCCTTAACCACCATGCCACCTGCCAGCCCCATCTAATAAAACATTTTAAGTGTATAAATTATATGGTATGTCAGTTATAGCTCAAAATTTTTTTCATTTAAAATAATTATCTGTTCAAATTTATTTGTTAGTATTACTTTTTAAATTTGACTGGAGAGAGAGAAAGCGAGAAGGCAAGCCACCAGGTCCAGGATTTGAACAATGGCTGGCAATGTGGGAATCCAGCGCTTTAACCATGTCACCTGCCAGCCCTCAAAAAATTAATATTATCAGGCTAGCAAGCGGCATGATGGTTAAGGTGCTGGACTCCCACATGATTAGCTGTGGTTTGAGTCCCGGACCTGGTAGCTTGAAAATCACGCTGGGCACATGTGTGTGCATGCTCAAAATCCTGAAAGAAGAATGGAGGAGTAAAGATTGCAGTGTGGGGACCAGTCGTTAGCGTAATGGTGATGTTGCTGGACTCCCATGTAGTCGACCATGGCTCAAATCTTGAACCCAGTGGCTTAAACTCACACTGTGTGTGTGTGTGTCTGTGTATGTGTGTGTGTGTGTGTGTGTGCGTGCGTGCGTGCCCAAGATCCCGAGAGGAGAATGGAGGAGAAGAGATTGTGGCATGGCCATGCCCCATGAGGGGGTGATTTCTCATTTTCTGTCTGTCTGTCTGTCTCTGCCTTTCTGGCAAGTGCACATGTCCTATAGCAAAAACCTCTAAAAAAAAATAAAAATAAAGATTGCAGTGGCCCTTCCCGCTGGGGATAATTTCTCACTTTCCCTCTCTCGGTGTCTCTCTGGTGAGTGCACGTTCTCTATGGCAAAAAATAACAAAACAAAACAAAATCGTGGCGTGTCAATAGCGGATTTGGGTCGCAGTCCTTCAGCACTGCCACATCAGAACCTGTGCTGAAATGATCTCTCTCGTGTTGTTTTCTGTTCCTACCTTTGTTTCATCAACGTCTACCCTAGTTGCTGTACTTAGTAGCCCCCAAAATATTTGTTGAACTTAAATGACAGCACTATTGTGATCAGTTTAAAAGGGGAAAGTTGGCTTCAACGTTGCAAGGCTTCCTCTCCCCTCTGTCCTTCGCCCATCCCACCAGGACACAGCTGAGGCCTGCTGGACTGCTGCAAAAGCCCTCCCTTTCTCTGACAGGTTAGCTCATTTACATCTGAAAGCGACCTGCCATGGTAGTAGGATGGTGAAGCCATTTTACAGGGAGGGAATATGACTCTGAAAGGCTGAGTAGTTTGACCCACTTCACTCTGGGACACTGGCGGACTTGAAAGCCAGGGTCTTGCCACTGTGCTGCGTGGCCCTGGCATCCCCCACTCACGTGAAGTCCCTGGCTGCTGGTGGCACGCCTGCATCACAGAGTGGCCAACCGCAGGTGGTTTCCAAGCCTGAGTGTGGCTCATTTCCAGGTCAAAGAGAAACAGCCCTTCAGGTGGCCTGTCGTGTCATCCTGGAGTTAAGAGGTAGCACCATCAGAGGCATGAAGCGAAAGTCAGCAGTCAGTTTCTCTCAGTCCCTGCGTTTTGTTGCAGGCAGATCTCTGAAGGTAAAGAAAACTGGTTCTCACAGCCAGATGCCATCTCATGCTGGGCCCACAGTTTGGTTCGTTTTGTTCTGAAGAAACAGCCGGCTTGCTGCTGTCTCTGTGGCCGAGCCAGTTCCCAGCTGGAGAAACCCAGTTCAGCGGCTGGTTTTTTTTTTCCGTGCCCCCCCTGCGCTGGAGTGACAAGGAGCTGGGATGTGCCGAGGGACGAGCCCTGGACTGTTCTGAGTCTAGCGTGTTTGCTGGTCCTTGGATCATGGCGTGCAGGTGCTGTCGGGGAGAGTTTGGTTGTTTGTTTCTACCTTTGGGTGAGGTACTCCCTTCTCTCAGAAAGCTCCTGTCTAAAATGGAAGTGCTTTCTGTTTGTAGACCATACACAGGGAGAAGGAATGACACAGATGTGTAGAACTCGACAAATACAACAGACCTTTCACTTCCGGGCCACCCCTCAAAGAAAAAGTCCATCTATGGGCTCTCAATAAAAGCCCCGGGGTTTGCACAATGGGAAGTTACCTCAGCCACCTCTCTGTTCACTGTGTCAGGTTACCACATCAGTGCTTTCCAGGAATCTATTTCAAATGCTTGGAGGGATGTGGCAGCATTTCAGAGTGAGGTAAGGAGAGGAAAATTTAAAGTAGAGCACAGTAGTCACCTAAAAGGTCACTGCCCTGATAGTGAGGGATGGTGGGACCTTGGGCAGATATCTGCGCACCTCAGCCTCCTCATCTGTAAACTGAAAATGATCACTCTCTATCCTGCTATGTGTATTATTGTAATCTTTTTTTTTTTTTAATTGAAATTGTTGCTATAAGGTGCATGCACTTGCCAGAGAGACAGAAAGCAAGAAATCACCCCCTAGGGGAGATGGCCACACCACAGTCCTTCTACTCCATTCTCCTCTGGTATTGGGTACACATGCACACATGCCTGGTGTGTTTTAAGCCTCCGGGGCCAGGACTTGAACTATAGTGAACTATGTAGAAGTCCAGCAATGTAACCATTACACCATCTGCTGGTCCCTGTAATCTTTTTTAATTATCAGAGGGCATGGGTACTCATTGAAGAGAAACCCCCAATGGGGAACAGACATGCCATAATCCCTTCTCCATTTCTCCCTTTCAGGGTTTTGGGCACGCATGTACTTGTGCCTGGCATGTTTCTCAAGCCTCCAGGCCTGGAACTCAAACCATGTGGCCAGCCATGTGAGATTTGGCTACTTTGACCACCAGGCCACAGAGCTGGCTTAGAAACCTAGATATTTAACTCCTTTCTGAAGTACATGCTATTAACATCTTTGTGTTTTCATTTTCTATAAAATAAGCAGAAAATTTGCCC
>NW_006160227.1:707883-709862 GCF_000334495.1 Tupaia belangeri chinensis | reverse complement strand
ATCCTGGTCCCGGGGGATTCTTCAGCAGCGGGGATGGCTGCCTACGCTTGCCACCCCAACTGCCAGGAGGACTTGTCTGCACCCCAGAGGTTTCGGCCATGTTGCTCTCACCAGTGTAACGCAGGAGGGCTTTATGCGGTGTCCAGCCGGTTTTGAATTCGCCTCATTAGGCATTGACTCAGGTGTTCCCATCTCATCTTTATCCTTGCCATTGTCAATGACACAGGCGGTACCCTAGCATTTGTCCCTTGGAATTGTTGATTCTGCAGCTCACTTCATCCATAGGCAATGTAATATTCATCGTTTTTCACTAGTTGAAACTCTTTTTTGAGAGATTTTTTGCTATAGACCATGTGTGCTTACTGGAGAGACAAGAGAGACAGTAAGCAAGAATTTACCTCTCACCCCCACCCCGAGGGGATGGCCACCCTACAGTCCTTTCTTCTCCATTCTCCTTTCAGGATTCTGGGCACACGCACACACACACCTGGCATGAGTTTCAAGCTGCCAGGTCTGGAACTCAGACTGCAGTCGGTCACATGGGAGTCCAGCACCTTAACCAACCACTTGCAATTTTTGAGGTCATGTCTGCTTTCCATTTCATCTTAATTATAAACCTCCTCTTTTTTCTTTTTTGGAGAGATTTTTGCTATAGGGCACTTGTGCTCCCCAGAGGGACAGCAGGAAATCACCCCCCAGGGAGAATGGCCACACGACAGTCCCTTCTCTGTTCTCCTCCTGGCATGCACTCACACACACCCAGCATGAGTTTGAAGCCACAGGGTTTGGGACTTGAACCACAGTCGGCCATGTGGGAGTCCAGTGATGTGACTACTACACCATCTGCTGGTCCTTCTTTTTATTGTTTTAATTAAGAAAGGTACATGGGGCCAGCAGATGATATAGTGGTTAAGGTGCGGGACTCCCACGTGGTTGACTATTGTTTAGTTCCTGGACCTGATGGCTTGAAAATCCTGTGGGGTGCATGTGTGCCCAAAATCCCTGAAGGAGACTGGAGGAGAAGGGATTGCAGCTTGGCCGTCCCTCCTATAGGGTGATTGCTCACTTTCCCTCTCTCTCCAGCGAGCGTACAAACCTAAAAAATAAAAGAAAAGGAAAGAAAAAGAAAAAAGGGAAAAGGAAAAAGTGATACATTTATTAATTTAAAAAATTATAATAGAGCACACCCATGCATGAGAGAGAGGCACATCACATTTTGATCCCCTCCTTCCAGGGTTAGCTGCTGGGATCCTGGGCTTGTACACATGCACAGCATGTTTTCAGGTGGCAGGGATTTGAACCACAGTCACCATGTGGCTTCCAGCTCCATAACCCAACAGGCTACTGACTGTGCCACAGAGGCGGGCCTATAAACCTCTTCTTACTGGTACTGTTAGCCCTCACTGCTCTTGTGATGATCAGATGTAATAAGATTAATCATATCCATGAAGTGACGCTGGAACAGGCAGAGATACTTGTTCAGGGCGACCAGAAATCAGGTTCATACCACTCAGCTTTTGACAGACGAGTTGGTGAATAGGAACGGAATTTATTTCAGCTGAGACCCACGCAGTAGAGAGAGTGGACCAGAGTCCATAGCCGTCTCCACTGTACTGGACAGATACAAGGTCTCCAGTGCTGACATAGGGGAGGGTCAGTGTGAGGTACATCTAGAAACAAAGGTAAGCTATTCGTCGTCCTGGGCAGAAGCATGAGGAGGCCTGCCCATTGCCTTGGGACAGGATCACAAGGAGACCCAGCAGCATCGGGGGGCAGTCCGTGTAGGGGACAGTTCTGTTCCGGGCATGCAGGGCAGGACGGCTGGGTCCAGTTCTCTGCAAGGGGCTTAGAGATAAGCCCTGATTAACAAGGTAGCTGAAGCGAAGTGGAGATCCAGGATAGGAACAGCGAGGGTCTAGGTGTGGCTTTGCAAAGCTTGAGCTGATCAGATCCTCTTAGCTGGTCCTAGGGAGGGGGCT
>NW_006160227.1:705036-707139 GCF_000334495.1 Tupaia belangeri chinensis | reverse complement strand
TAAACATTTATTTCCATGTATTGGAACAGTGCTGAAAGGCAGCAGGCGGAAGGGGGCTGCCTTTGGGGAGGAGAACTAGGGACAGCAGTGGGAGAGGGACTTGTTTTCACCTGCGTAGCTTTCCGCCATTTGACGTTCTTATGGTCCGGTCAATGTTATCCACCAAAACACTTAAGGACTGTCTGTGACCTAGTGTTAGGGAGCTGGGTCCCACATGGCCAACAGCAGTTCAGATCCCAGCCCTGGCAGCTTGAAAAACACATCAGGTGTCCGCGTGTGCTTGCCCCGAATCCTGACAAGATGGGTAAGTGGAAGAGAAGGGACTGTGGTGTGAGCTGGCCCCACTGGGGAGTGTGTCCCCTCTCGTTCTCTGTCTGTCTCTGCTGAGTACACATGCCCTCTCACAATTTAAGAACAAAAAAGCAAGTGAAAATATCTCTAGATTTCTGTCTTTCTATCCCCAATCCTGTTTTACGTACCAGTAATTGGTGTACATTCGCACAGATCTTTGTGCATGCATTTTAATACATAATTGTATATGTACACTTGTATGGAGAAGTTGGTCTTTTTTAAAAAATGTTTTACATAAATGGGCTCATACTTAATACATATTATTCTGAAGACTGCTTATCCCCTCAAGTGTTAGTTTATGTATTTTCATTTTTTTTTTGACACATCTAACAAAACTTCTTGTGAAGATATTTATAAAAATACTGTTGGGGAGAAAAAAAAAAAAAAAGACTGTTGGGACTAGCAGATGGTGGAATGGCTACGTTGCTGAACTCCCACCGGGTCTAAGACTCAAACCATGATCAACTACATGGAAGTCCAGTGACATAGCCATTAAGCCAACTGCTGGTCCCAAGTCCTGGACCCGGTGTCTTAAACTCACTCCAGGTGTGCATGCGTGCCCAAGATCCTGAGAAGAGAGTGGAAAAGAAGGGACTGTGGCATGGTCATCCTCCTTGGGGGGTGATTTCTTGCTTCCTGTCGGTCTCTGTCTTTCTGCGAGTACACATGCCCTATAGCAAAAACACTTAACACTGTTAAGTGTTTGAGCTTGAAAATCAAAGAAACTTCTCTGAAAGAAAAGTAATTTGGTTTATTTTTAAACTGTAGAAACCAGTTTTTTGTCCCTTTAACACAAAAGACACTATTTTAGTGTACTTAAATCTCTTTCTCCCCACATAACAGGGACAATTAATTGTATTGAATAACAAATTCATTGAATTTATGAACTGACAAAGGAACTTGGGAAAAAAAGGAATTGTTTAAAAAATAATAGAGTGACATAAAATGCCAGAATATCCACCAGCTTAACAGATTTTGCTGTGTTTGCTTCACATTGAGGTCTTATTTATTTTTTGCTATAGGGCCTTGTGCACTTACAAGAGAGAGTCAGAGACAAAGGGAGAAATCATCCCTCAGGGGGATGGCCATGCAACACTCCCTTCTCCATTCTCCTTTTGGGATTTTGGGCATGCACACTTGCCCAGTATGATTTTTTAAGCCACCAGGTCTGGGACTCGAACCATAGCCAGACCATGTCTATTCCAGTGCCTTAACCACCATGCTGACTTCTTTTGTTTTTAATTTTTACTTTTGTCAAAGTAATGTGTGCACATGGCTTTAAAGCTGAAGGGGGCCCATCTGTGGTGAAACAGGTGGTAAGGTACCACTGCATGGGCTGGGGCCACATGTGAGGTCCGGATTCAGCCCTTGGACCTCCCTGAACTGTCCAGTAGTGCACACCTGCAGCCTTGGCCAGCTGGGAGGCTGGGGCACAGGGAGGCAGTAGCGAGGCCTTGTCAAGTGCACACCTGCAGCCCTGACCAGCTGGGAGGCTGCAGCAGAGGGAGACAATACTGAGGCCTTGTCAAGGACACTTCCCTTGGGCCAACCCGAGAGCCAGATAGTTAAGGGAGCTGGATCCCACACGGCTGACTGTGGCTCATATTCCAGCTGGTCTGCTTGACAGACATGCCAGGCGCATGTGCACAGATGACCAGAATCCCAGCAGGATGGAGAAATGAAGAAGGGATTGCAGCTTGATGTGCCCCACAGGCAGTTGCTTTCTTCCTCTCCCCCCCCCCCCCCGCCCTC
>NW_006160227.1:702807-704082 GCF_000334495.1 Tupaia belangeri chinensis | reverse complement strand
CAGTGTTTAGAGTCTTCCCTTTCCCAGTGTTTCTAAGGAATTTCATGATGTTTTGTCTTTGTATATGTTTGCTTCATTTACTGTTCTGGCACTCAGTAGACCTTTCGCATCTAGAAATTTATGAGCTTCAATTCTGGCTTTTAAAAAATTTTTTATTATTATTTAATTTGTAAAGTTTTGGCATAGGGCATGTGCTCTTGCCAGAGAAAGAGAGAGGGAAAGTGAGAAATCACCTCCGAGAGGGCATGGCTACACCATAGTCCTTTTTCCTTCAGTCTATTCTCCAGATTTGGGGCATGCACACACACATATCCATGTGATTTTCAAACCATGAAGTCCAAGAATCGAACCGCCTACTTGGTCATGTGGGATCCAGCACCTTAACCACCACACCACCTGCTGACCCAGTGGTAAATTTTCTTTTATTATTTCTGTACTAATATCTTCATACTCATTTTCTTGGTTTGTTCCTTCTGGAATTTCTGACCATTGGTTGCTGGACCTCTTTTATTTTTTTCCCCTCTTTCCAGTTTCTTCGGAGTTTTTTGTTCATCTGTCCAGAAAAATTTTCAAATGGGCCACCTAACATTTCTATTAATTTTTTTTTAGAATTATTTCATTTAATTTTATTTATCCATTTATTTACTTTAATTTGACCAGAGAGTGATAGCGAGAGAGAGAGAGCAAGAGTGAGCGAGGCGCCAGGTCTGGGACTCGAACTGTGGTCGGCCATGTGGGAGTCCAGCACCCTTAATCACCATGCCACTTGCTGATCCCTCCTTCTATTAAATGTTTAATTTCCCCTGAGTGTTCTTTAAGTTTATGTATTTATCCCATGAGTGAGAGAGACAGAGACAGTGGGACGGCACCCACCCCCCGCAGTCATGTGGCCATAGTCTACCGCCAGTCTCAGCCAGCCTGGGTCATGGCGCACACATGCACGTGGTATGCTTTGCAGAGTGTTGTGTTGTACTGGTGGGCCGACGTCTGGCCACTGAAGGGTCTTTTTTTAGTATCCTAATCTCATTTAAAGGCATTGTCTTTATCTCTTTATAATCTTTATCATAATTTTTGAAGTTTTTTCTTGATCTTTTTTTCTTCATTCCCTTTCTCTGCTGACTTGGTCTCATCTGTTATGTTGGAGGCTTTCCTCAAATGCCTGGATGTATTTCCTGGCCTGTTTTTAGCAAACAAGGCCTTAAAGCAGAGACTGGAAGTTCTTTGTGATAGGGCTCATCAGCCGACGGGCTTCAGTGTAGGGGATGGGGCGAGGGG
>NW_006160227.1:699978-702767 GCF_000334495.1 Tupaia belangeri chinensis | reverse complement strand
TTTCTCTTCTGACGAGAGGACAAGGAAATATGCCTAGCTGCCAACTTTCTAGAAACTAAGCTGGGGAAAAGGACCAGGAGTTTCCTTTAACTGTGACGATAACCTTATCCAAACTCCTCCCTGTGGCCTACATAAGGCTGCACGATCTGGTTTCTTTATCTGGAAAAACAGGCAAGCTTAAGGTTAGGGTCTTGAGATAAAGCTCCCAGCTCTGTGTGGTCTTCAGGGGACAACCAACACTCAGCTTCTTTTCCTCTGCAGCCCATTCCAGGTTCCTTCACCCTCACCTAGCACATCAGCTCACCTAGTGAGCATCTTCTCTTCCCCGAGGAGTCAGAGACCTTGGTCCCTTGTCCTTGTACCATCAAAACCGGGCAAGGGCTACTGAGAGACGGGGATCAGCAGCCCACATCCTGATGAGGGCCTGGTGCTCCTGCCAGCATGGCCACCTGCTCCCTTTCTGCTGGACACTCGGCTTAGGTTTCTAAGGTGACTGGTTGCAATCATATTTTAATAGGACATGTTCTGTGTCCTCTGGTAGAAACGTTCCTCCTCTAGACACATAGACCCTGGCGTTGAGGTGAGCCGCTCAGAATGAGCCAGTGGATCACTGGGGTGATGGTACACGGGGCTGCCTCACCCTCCACTTGGTTTCTAGACCCATGTCTCCTATAGTTGGGAAGCTAACCCCTAGGCCACACACGGACCACTGTGAGTCTGCCAGGCCACGCAGTGGGTGTTGGGGGGAGGCGAGTGAGGGAGGCTTCATCCATGTCTGTGGCCACTCCCGTGGCTCACATCGCTGCCTGGACGCTGCCTCTTGTAGAATCCATGGTCTTGGAGTCTCGTGGGAACTCGAGCCCTCGTCGTGTGATGATTTGTTGTATATTGCAATGTGCAGTGGTGGAAACGGGGTGCATGGTGAAGGGGGCGTGCTTGGTCATCCCAGGAACAGCCCCCACCCCCATCCATGCAGGGACTGACCTACACAAGGCTGGCCTAGTAGGTGGGGGACCACTGGTCCAGAGGGTTCTTTGTGCTGGGGACCTTAGTCTTTACTCTCAAGGCCTTCACCTAGTTGGATGAGACCCACCTGTACTACGGAGGATCATTAGCATCCCCCAGATTTTTCTGATCTTAATATTGATTTTGTCTCAAAAGAACTTCACAGCACTCTCTAGACTAGTGTATAACCAGACTACTGGGCGCCATGGCCTAGCCAGCCTGATGCATGAGACCCACCACGCCCATATCCTTTAGCCTACCGCTGGCACCGACCTCGCCACTCCTCTGGGATGTGGCTTTGTGTTTTCTTCGGCCGGGGGAGGGAGTGGCAGCTCCCAAGGCTCCCGCTTGTTCTTCTACACTGTGATAGCCCCACCATGCTGTCTTAGGGCTTGGGTCCCAGGACTGCTCCTGATAGCATTTGCAGAAGCTGGGGTGGGCAGATTGGAAATAGGCCTCATCTGCACTCCTGCACTTCCAGTTACTGGGTGGAGGTTGCTCTTTTGGCTGAGGACAGGTCTGGGAGAGACTCTGGAGGAGGGAGTCCTCCAGCTCTCCCAGCAGCTAGCAAAATGACAACATTGACCCCGAAGCCCAGATCGAAGCAGCGCCCACCACATTCACTGTCACATAGCCACATCTGCTTTTTAAAACTATGGGACCAGCAGTTGGCGTAATAGCTGTGTCGCTGGACTCCCATGTAGTTTTATTTATTTTTTAGTTTGCTACAGGGTGTGTGTCCTTGGTGCTGCAGTCCTTTCGACCCCATTTTCCTCTCAGGACTTTGAACATGCATGTTCCCTGCGTGTTTTTCAAGCTGTCAGGTCTGGGACTTAAACCATGCAGTTGGCCACGTGGGATACAGCTGCCTTAACCTCCACACCTCTTGCTGGCCCCAATATTTACCTTTTTTGACATTTATTTAGCCCAAACTATATAAGGGACAACACCTGTGAATTTGGACCCATCCTACTAATAAGTAGCAAAAATTCAGGTAAAAATACCCCCTCTACCTTTACTGATGCCAATAAATATGTCATTAGATCTTAAGTAGATTTTCCCAGACAAAGCTAGAAATTCTAGTTATTGGTTTGTAACTAATAAATACATTTATTTGGGGCCAGCAGGTAATTGTGGAAGTTAAGGCAGCTGGATCCTTCATGGTTAACTGTGTTCAAGTCCTAGAACCAGTGGCTTCAAAAAAACACTGGGCGTTGGGACCAGCAAATGACGTAATGGCTACATCACTAGACTCCCATGTAGTCAACCGTGGTTCAAGTCCTGGACCCAGTGGCCTAAACTCATGCCGTGTGTGTGTGTGCCCAAGATCCCGAGAGGAGAGTGGAGGAGAAGGGATTGTGGCATGGCCATCCCCCCGGGGGGTGATTTCTCACTTTCTGTCTCTCTGTCTCTCTCTGTCTCTCTGGCGAGCACACGCGCCCGATAGCAAAAACCTCTCCAAAAAACAAACACTGGGCACACGTATGAGCATGCCCAGATGCCTTCTCCCATTACAGCGTGGCCAACCCTCCTTGGAGGCGCTTGCTCACATCCCTCTCTGTCTCTCTTCCGTGAATGTATGTGCCCCACAAGAGAAGAAAGTAAGTGGGTGATATATGGAAAGCCTGAATGTAAGGTTCCATACCTTCACTTGTCCAGTTTTTCTTGGTGTTCTGTAGTTGAAGTTAACCCTGAACATCTGGTACGAGATGTCCGAGGCAGGGCCATCTCAGGCAGCACTGCAGGCTCTCACTTGGCAGGTGTCAGTGTCTATGGGGGTTGTG
>NW_006160227.1:699108-699918 GCF_000334495.1 Tupaia belangeri chinensis | reverse complement strand
GTCTTGCCTCAGCTCTGTGGCTCAGTTTTGATTGAATGATTTCCAAGTAAATGCTGCATAAGTTTATATGTTTTTATTTCTGTATTTATCTTTCAGAAACCTCATGTGTTTTAGGAGCTGTTGGGAGTAGGACCCACTGATATTATGTACTCCTCGTTAACACGTAATGACAACTAAGTCTCGCTGGTTCCGTTACTGATTCCCTGCTCAGCCCATGTGTCTGGGTACTTACTACGTGCCAGGGGATTAGACATGAATTAGATTAGCCTTACTCATCAGTGTGTTTCTACAGCTCGTGGAATACAGCTGCCAGAGAGAGACACAGAGACTTAAACCATGGTGTGTAAAGGCCCTATGGGCAGGAGACACAAACTTGGATCGCATTCTCTAGTTGACCATTGATCCTGGGCATGTTACTCGGTCTCTCTGAATTTAAATGTGAAGAGTGACCTGGTGGCTAAGGCGCTGGATCCCCATAGCTAGCTGACTGCACAACTCAGGTCCTAGACCGTGCGGCTTGAAAAACACTGGTCACATGTGCTTGTGTGCCCAGAATCCCGAGAGGGGATCGGAGAAGGGACTGCAACATGGCCATCCCCAGGGGGTGATTTCTCACTGCCCCACCTTCCCCAGCTCACTCTGGGGTCGTACACACCCTATAACAAAACTGAAGAAAAAAAAATAGAAAGGAGCCTTCTTAGCATAGGGCGTGGGCACATATATGCTTGTGTGATTTTCAGTAGAAGCCATGTGTCTTTGAATATTTATGGATACAAAGCACTCCCTAGAGATGTCTTTTTTTTTTTTTTT
>NW_006160227.1:698515-698957 GCF_000334495.1 Tupaia belangeri chinensis | reverse complement strand
CGACGGCGGGGACGTGGTCCGGCTAGGTAGGTTCCCGAGTCTGACGCTGAGGAAGCATGGCCTGGGGGGACGGGGGTCAGAGCAGACCGGACACACCACTTCTTCTTGCCTAGCAAGACCCAGAGAGAGGTCGTCTCTGGGAGGAAGAAAGCAGTGACAGTGGGGCCTCTCCCGACTCTATTTTCCGCATTCGAAGGTAGTAAAGGTGTTGTTTTCAGATCCCTGAGTCCTCAGTCACTGTCAAAGGGAGGAGCAGTGTTTCTTGTTCCCGCAGCATAACTTCTAGAGGTCATTTAGAACGACATGTCCGTGTTCTTCATGGTGGTCTGAGAGAGGCGGAGATGGTGACACTCGCAGTGCTCTGACAGCGCCAGGAACGCGTTTCTCCTGGACCAGCTCCCAGCCACGCGCCTCATCCAGAGTTTGGCAGGTTCCATCATGC
>NW_006160227.1:690159-698455 GCF_000334495.1 Tupaia belangeri chinensis | reverse complement strand
TGCCAGTGTTTATCAGGAAATCTGGACCTTATCTTCTGAGACACACTCCCTCAGAGGTGTAAAGATCATTTGCAGAATGTGCCCCTCCCTCAAGTGCCTCCGTTTTCCTGTTTTCATTGAGTAAATATTTACTGAACTCTCCATTGTAAGCCACTGTGCTCAATGCAAATACAGTGATAATTACTAAGTTTTTGATTGATTTCTTGCATGGGAGAGAAAGAGGAGAGAGAGGCATCCCAAAAAGCCTCCACGCCACAGTCCACCTCCAGTCTCAGCCAGATCTCTCGTGCCTCCAGCATGCTCAGGGATGTCCAGGACACGCACCCATGACTTCCCCACGTGGATTCCGTCGTGTTGCCATCATGGCACCACCTGGTGCTGCGGCCGCCACGCTGGGAACTAGACCGCAGTTGGGTTCTAGCTGCTGTGGGCCAGCCCATGCTCGCTCGCTCACGGACTGCGCCAGGTTTTCCGAGCATGCGCTCAGCTCACAGCCCCTCGGTCTGAAGGCAGACCTGAGTGAGCCACGCTGTCTAACATGGTGCTGGGGACAGCCAGCGCTCTGCGGTCCTTTTAAATGGATGGAAGGCTTGAACAGTTGCTCGTCGCTAAGGGATACTGTGTGTGTATCTTCAGAACAAAAATTTTTCTCCCAGATTAAACCACTTGGTTTTTTACCTTTTCATATCTTAGAACTGAGAACCAGAAGTCATCAGCAGATTTGAAGTTGTAAAATGACTTGTGAGGGTCGCTCACCCGCTGCCTGCCCTGTTTACGGAGAGCAGACGCAGGTGCAGAGCGGCTCTGACTTCCCTGGCTTACACAGCAGGCTCGTGTCCCACCACAGCTGAGCCGCTCCTGGTCCCAGCCCCTCAATCCTGGTCCCACGTTCATGGTCCCTGTGACACCAGGACAGGGGCAGATTTGCTGCTCATATCATACACATGGAAGGAATATTTAGTCTCAGGTTCTAAAGCTGCTATGATACGGTAACATTTGTGTGGGTTTTTGGTAGCCTCTCTGGTTTTGTTTTCACAGGGCTTTCAGCCATCGTGAGACCCTCTAGTATAAGACAGAGCACCAAGGGCATCTTTACAGCCGGTAAGAACTGTAGGAAGTCTCTGTACCCGCCGCACTGGGTGGCGTTGGCACTCGGTTCAGATGTAAAGCTTGGGCCGGTCCCATGGCCTGGAGTGAAGGAAGCTGGAGTCCACACAGCCGAGCGTGTGCTGCAGATCCTGGACCTGGCAGTTGAGAAGCATGCCCGGCTTGTGTGTGCATGTCCTCAGGATCACAGCAGGAAGGAGACATGGAGGCAGAGGGGGTATGGCATGACAATTCCTCATTGATGGTGTTTATTCTTTAACTTTTTCTCTCTCTGGCAAATACACGTGCCATCTGGCAAAAAAATATTTTTAACTATAACACTTGGGCTGGCCTCATGGCCTAGTGCTTAAGGGAACCAGATCCCACATGACTGACCATGGAGTTCAAATCCCAGACCCAGCAGCTTTAAAAACACACTAGACGTGTGCACATGTGTGCCCCAAATCCTGACAGGATGGAGAATGGAGGAGAAGGGATTGCAGTGTGACACACTCCATCGAGGAGTGAGCGCTCTCACCTTCCCTCTGTGTCCCTATCTGGCGAATGGACACACCCTCTGAGTTACATCCAGAAACAAGATTAAAGTGAGATGAGTGCCAGCTAGGGGCGTGGTGGTTAATGTGGCTGGATCCCACATGGCCAGCTCCGTGCTTCAGGTGCCAAACTTGGCAGCTTGCAAAATATACCAGGCCGGGACCAGCAATTGGCGTAATGACTGTGTCACTGGACTCCCATGTAGTCCTGGACCCAGTGGCTTAAACTCATCCCAGGCGCGTGTGCGTGCATGCTCAAGATCCCGAAAGGAGAATGGAGGAGAACGGATTGTGGTGTGGCCATGCCCCCTGGGGGGTGATTTCTCACTTTGTCTCTGTCTTTCTGGCGAGCACACACACCCTATAGCAAAAACCTCTCTTTAAAAAAAAAGAAAAAGAAAATATATTAGGCATGTGTGCGTACGTGCCCAGGATCCCAGGAGGAGGATGGAGGAGGATGGATTGCAGCATGGCCATCTCCCCTGAGGTGTGATTGCTCACTTTCCCTCTCTCTCCCCAGTACGCACACGTGTCCTATAGCAAAAAAGAGTTAAAAAGAAAGAAAGAAATAGAATGTAAAAGCTGTATCTTCTAAGTGCTTATAAAAAGCTGTTTCTGTGGTTCCTAAAGGAAATATTGTAGTCATTTACAAATGGCCATAACAGCACTGTGATCTGGCCGGCTAAAAACTTCGGACTGTTTGGGGCACTGTTGTTGGAAGGTCGTCCAGCTCCTCCCAGTAGCTCCTGTGTGCGGATTCCCCTCATATTTTTGCATTTAGTGGAGTTGTGTACAGTGTTCTAAAACAGCGCCCTCCCCTTATTCAGTCAGCTGCTTCTCATCCTTGGTGGTTTTACTTTTCTGACATTTTTCTAAATACAGTAGTACATCCACATTGCTCTTTTTCACATCATCTATCACCTTGTCTGTCAGAGGTCAGGATTTAGCTCTTGCCCCCACCACTCACCTCCACCCTTCCATCCCTCCGTCTTGTCTTGTGGTGTCATTCGGCTAAGTCAGTCAGTGTGACATTGCCGTGAGTCTCTTAACACACTCTGCCTCCCTGTGCAAACTCTTCTCCCAGGGACCTCGTCCTCCCCTGTCCCATTGGACAGATCTGCCCTTTGTAACGTGTGTCTTTCACCTTCTCGGTGTGGCGCACCCTCATTTTGGTGAGGTGCATCATCCAGTAATTTCTTGAGAAAGCAGGTAAATTCTGAGACTGCGCGTGTCTGGAAATCTCATTCGTCAACCCTCACCTGATACTTAATCAAGGTATAGATCTCGTTTGAACCGGGAAATGATGGCCGTGATTGCCATCCCACTTCCGGGTTGGTGTAGAAGACCAGAGCCATTTTTTTTTAGAGGTTTTTACTATAGGGCACACACGCTCGCCAGAAAGAGAGAGACAGAGAGATAGAAAGCGAGAAATCACCCCAAAGTGGGGGTGGCCATGCCACAATCCCTTCTCTTCCACTCTCCTCTCGGGATCTTGGGCACGCATGCACACACGCCTGGTGTGAGTTTAAGCCACTGGGTCCGGGACTCGAACTGCGGTCGCCTACATGGGAGTTCAGCGACATAGCCATTATACCAACTGCTGGTCCCACCAGAGCCATTTTGATCTGTCATCCCTTGTGGGTGTCTCCCTGGAAGCCTGTGAGGTCGTTTCCCCAGGGCTCCGAAGCCCTCAGCGATGTGCTTGGATGTGACATTTTTTATCTATTCTCCCTGATACTTATTGCCCTTTCAGTTTGGAAACCCAGAATAAGGGAATATGAGACAATTATCTTTCATTCTTTCTTTCTTTCTTTTATTATTTCTTTATTTTTACCATCTGTTTTCTCTGTTCTCTCTCTGGAAATCCTTTTCTTTTTAAGAAATATTTTATTCTATTATTACTATTTTTTCATTTGACCAGAGAGAGAAAGGAAAGTGAGAAAGCAAACCACCAGGTCCAGGATTCAAACCGCGGTTGGCCATGTGGGAGTCTAGCACCTTAACCATCACGCCACTTGCTAGCCCCTCTGGAATGCCTTTTAATCATATATTAGACCTCTTAGACTAATCCTTTGGTTTTCTTTCTTTTTTTTTTTTTTTTTTCTTCTTCTTCTTCTTTTTAATCTCTTTAAAGCCTTTGCTCTGCCTTCTTGGAAATTTTCTAAGCTTTAGCTTTCAGTGCTTCCATTGAATTTTTTATTTCTGCTATTAAAATTTTAATTTACAGAAGCTCTTGTTTTGGTCATTGATTGTCATTGTGAATGCTCCTTTTATTTTTATTTTTTTGCATTATATTCTTTTATGGACTTAAGCATTAAATGTATTTTTGGATATTGCCAAATTGCCCTCCAAAGTGACTATATCAATTCATGGTCCCCTCAGCAATGTACAGTTAATTATTTCCTCCTCATTCTTTCTTAAACACTTACTGAAGGTTTTAGTGTATTTTAACTCCTTTATTCATTGCTTGGTAGCCCTGGAGTGCAGAGGCTGGTTGTCCTGAACATTCACTTGCTTCCCTTTCGCTTCTGAAGATACCAGAGATAGAGCACATGCATGACCGTGTGTGTGTGTGAGTGTGCGTGAGAGAGAGAGAGACAGAGATGGAGACAGACCAGCACCCTCCCCTCGCCATGCCATGACCCTTGGCTCAGTCCTCCAGCCCATCTGCTCTCAGGCATTTGGCACACGCCCTGCCTGCCTCAGCTGGTCATGGCACACCATGCCTGTGCTTTGTAGCACTTGACCTCATCACGTGA
This sequence comes from Tupaia belangeri chinensis, assembly GCF_000334495.1. Lineage (NCBI taxonomy): Eukaryota > Metazoa > Chordata > Mammalia > Scandentia > Tupaiidae > Tupaia > Tupaia belangeri. Next base: position 694,056 of record NW_006160227.1, on the reverse strand, counting down.
TGGCTGTTCTAGGCGGTCCTTCTGGAGAACCATGTGCTGAGCATCTTGTGCTCACTGCTCAGGACACAGCACCATCCTGCCTGCCAGGACTCATGCTCTGGAGGGGGAGGCATGGATATTGATAGACAATTGCTGGGACCAGCAGGTAACATAGTGGTTATGTTGCTGGACTCCCACAGAGTCAACCTGGTCCACGTCCCCGACCCAGCAGGTACGTGTGCGTGCATGCCCAAGATCCTGAGAGGAGAATGGAGGAGAAGGGATTGTGGTGTGGCCATCCTCCCAGGGTCAGTTTCTCACTTTATGTCTGTCTCCTGCAAGCTCATGTGCCCTATGGCAAAAATCTTTCTCTAAAAATAAATAAACGGGACCAGCAGGTGGTGGGGTAGTTAAGGCGCTGGACACTCCCACATGTATGACCACAGTTTCAGTCCCAGACCTGGTGGCTTGTTTTCTCACTTTTTTTTTCTCTCTCTCTTTTTCTGTCTGTCTCTGTTCAAATTAAAATAAGTGAATAAATAAAACTAAAAATAAAATAAACAAATATTTTTTTAAAATAGACAAGTGTCGTGCACGGGGAGAAATGGCACAGAGGTAGCCCAGAGAAGGAGCTATCTCGCAGCCTCGATCTGGTTCCTGGGTTGGGGATGGCCAGGGAGCTGGTATGCCACACCTCTCCTTGTCTCCCAGCCCACCGCCTTGGATTCCCATCTGGTGTTCGGCCCTTGGAACATAATGTTAGCCTCCTGAGTTTTTCAAAAGATTCAACAAAGACTCGGGAGCACGTGTGCTAGCCCTGCTACCCTGAAGGTCTTCAGCCCACTGGGCGTACGGCTTTGCGTTCCAGTGTGGACACTCATTGGCCAGTGTCCCTGGGGCCTGCCTGGCCAGACCGGAGACCAGGTGCTCTGGTCTCCTGGGGTGGGTCAGGCTGTTAAGCTGTCTGTCATGACTGTGGTTCCCTTGCCACGATTCTCCTCAGGTGAGGCTTGATAATTTGTGTGTTTGTTTTGTTTGTTTGTTTGTTTTAATTTTGACTTCTCATGCTGTGAGAAATTGTTAGAATTATGGTTTTTGTTGTTTAGATTTTTAAAAATTGCTTTAGAGACATGTAAGTAAGATATTTACAGATCCTATGATGTCTAGGATCTGCTTCAAAATAAAACATGGTAAAAGGAGGTGGATAAGGGGCAGGTGATGCACAATTGGACAGGAGTGGGCCAGCAGATGGCATGGTGGTTCAGGCAGCTGGATCCCATATGCCCAGCTGTGCAGTTCAAGTCCCAGCCCCGGCAACTTGAAAAACATGATGGGCATGTGTGCGTGTGTGCCCAAAATTCCAAGAAGAAAATGGAGGACAAGGGATTGTAGCATGGCCATCCCCCATGCATGATGGGCATGTGTGTGTGTGCCCAAAATTCCAAGAAGAAAATGGAGAAGGGATTGTAGCATGGCCATCCCCCCTGGGGGAATGCTTTCTTACGTTCTTTCTCTCTCTCTCTCTCTCTCTCCCTCTCTCCCTTGGAAGTGCTCTCACCCTATAGCAGTTTTTGGAAATAAAGGAGTTAGTACGTTGCCGAAGCTGGTTGAAGATATGGTTAGTACATTGCCGAAGCTGGTTGAAGATACGTTGCTCTTTGATCTTTTTTTTTTTTTTTAATGGTTGAATTGGAACTGGAAGCTGGTGTGATGGTTACTGACGTTGCAGGACTCCCACGTAGTCAACTGCGATTTGAGTCCCAGACCCAGAGGCTTAAAACGGGACGAGGGTGCATGTGTGTGCAAAATCCTGAGAATGGTTTGCGGCATGCCATCCCCCTGGGTGTGATTTCTCACTGTCTCTCTGGCAAGTGCACGTACTCTATAGCAAACGTAAACGTATCTTAAAAAAAAAAAAAAAAAAAAAAGAAAAAAAAAAACCAAAATTTTTCTCAATAGAAGGTTTAGAAAATCCAGTGTCATCTCCTCTTGCTATCTCAACCTAACATGAGCCTTTTCTCTCTGCACATGTTCTGTCCTTGGCCAGCAGGGGGCAGTGCATCACAGACCTCAGCCAGATGCTGCTTCCCCTGAGCACTCACCTGCTTCCCTTTCACCTTAAGAGATGCCAAATGCGACAGTGGGAGGCCGGAGAGGCAGAGCGTGTGTGACCTGGCACCGCGGTCACAGACACTGGAACATGGCGAGCAGCCCTTCCAGTGCTCTGAGTTAATCTACCTGTGCTCTGGCCTCTGTGCTTATGGTGGCGTGGGCCGTGATGAAGGCTGCCTAGCCTAGGCCAAGGGCAGGAGGTTGCGAGCCCCAGAGACATGAGTACAGATTACAGCTGTCCACTGTGCCTTGGACAGGTTACCTACTTCTCCCAGTTTTCATCTCATACGGATAATTATGCCTGCCTTACCGGGTTTTAAAAATGATGTCTTAAGACATACAGATCTGGCCCCATAGTAGTGGTTAAAAGGGGTCAGATCCCACATGGCCAGCTATGGTTGGGGTGCTGGCCCTGGGCCTGGCAGTTTGAAAAACATACAAAAGCTTACCAGGATAGAAATATGTAAAGGGGATTGCAGGACAGCCACTCCCTACTGGTGGGTGGTTTCTTTGTTTCTCTCTCTTTCTATTTCTGTCTCTGTCTTTCTCTGACAAGTGCATGTACCCTCTAGCAATTAAAAAAGAAAAAGATGTACGAATGCATCCTGACCTCGCTTACTCATGCCTGTGTACACCATCCTGCTCAGACGGCATCAGCCTGCTAACTGGCATCCAGCTGGAGGGAGCAGCAGAGACAGGCCCTGAAGGGCTGCTTTGCCGTTCTCTTCCCTGTTCCCACAGCTCAGAACCTCTGTCTTCCTGCCCCTTGTCCTTCTCAAGTCCTTTCGTCATGGTCACAGCTGTCATCATCCTCTTTTGCTTTCACTGGGTCCTTCTCCCTGAAATCTCAAGTTCTGCTCTCATTCCATTTTTCAGCCAGTGGACACATCTGATGATCTCTATGGGGAGGCAGCCCCAGTGTGCCTGGTGTTGTCTGGGACTCCCGGTAGCCATCACTCTCCCCTCCGCAGCCTCCGTTACATACGGAGGGTGGGCAGGTGGGGTCTGTGCCCCTCAGCCAACACACACCTTTCATAGCCCAGTTCAGTCAGCTAATGGGACCAGCTAAGGCCCTGGGAGAAAACGTGGTCTGAGACTCGAGTTATTCCCCTTCCTTAGTCTGTAAATGACGGGGCATTACTTAACCTTCCTTCCATGAAATAGGGGGGCTACCCTTAGCCCAGCTCACAAGGGGCTCTCGGGCTCGAACGAGAGTGGCCAGTGTGGTGCCTGGTTCCTCACCTGTGCCTTGTGTACTGGGGCGAGTCTAGATCTGAACCTGGGAAGGATGCCGTGTCTATAACCAGCTCAGGGTTGCCCTTCCGAGCCAACTGTCGGGTGCCAGGGCAATGTGTGCTCATGTGGGCTGACACACTTGTTTTGCCAAGGGACCTGGCCAGTGAGAGGGAGAGGCAGAAAGCATGCTCCAGTGAGGCATGGTCATGCAGCAATCCTCTCCCATTTCAGCATCCTATTGGGAATTCGCACACAGGCCCAGTGGTGTTTTCCCCGGGCTGCTGTGTCTGGTGTTCAGACTGTAAGGTTGGCCGTGTGTGAGCTGGCTCCCTTAACCACTGGGCACACTCTCATTATTCCCTCGAAATACCCTGAGACCACATACACCCTTGTTCAAGTGTAAGTAGAGAAATGCTTCTAAAGCCAAACACTGTTTTGGTTTTGGTTTTGGTTTTTGCCATAGGGTACGTGAGCTCACCAGAGAGAGACAGGCAGACAGAGGGACAAAGGGAAAGTGAGAAATCACATTCTGGGGGAATGGTCACATTGCAGTCCCTTCTATATTCTCCC
>NW_006160227.1:685487-689698 GCF_000334495.1 Tupaia belangeri chinensis | reverse complement strand
CCCCAACTCTTGAAGCATTCTGATGTGGGAGTGGGTAAGTGAGACATGGGGAGATTTACTGACCAGCCTGAGAGAGAAGGGAGACACAGACCAGGGAGAGCCTTGAAGGCCATGTTAAGGAATATCCAGAGGTCCTTTGGAGGTCAGAGGGAGGCCACCGAAGAATCGTAGAAAGACCACCGTAGCGAGAGAGTAAGAACAGACTGAAAGGAGATGACCTGTTGCTATGGAGACTCATAGCTAATGGAGAAAAGAGAGTCCAGTGGATGTAGCTGGAGCTATCCAGGTCTGGTGATGAGGGGCTGTGGGAGTTAGAGGGGAGGGAGGAGTCAGAGCCAACTCGGAGCTCGCTGACTTGGGGAGCCACAGTGCCATTGCCCCCGGGGGAGGAGGCTGGGCAGGTGATGGGTTTAATTTTTGAAATCTGATTGTATTCCCCCCCCCACACACACACACACACACCTGACTTTCTGGTCGATCAGAATGAACTCGGGCCAAATACCTGTTTGCCTTCCTAGCTTCGGGAGACTCAACTGACTTAGCCAGGCAGGCTTAGTCTTGTTCCTGAGAAGATCCTGACATGCCACAGTTGATCCTCTCCAGCCCCTTCCCGAGACTCAGGAGAACGGATCCTCTGCCTCTGAGCTCTTACTACTAAAGGTTTCTTTCGTTTCCAGGGACCTACATACTTAAGTGAGAACAGCACATAATGGTAAAGATTTTGTGTGTGTGATATACTTACCACTTAAGCCTTGAAAGTTTTTAAAACAGGTTGTACTTCTGCCTCAGAAGAAATTTTCTCTGTAGATAGTGTAACTGATTTGAATTACGTGGGAGACTGGGACGTTCTAATTTTCTGTCCCATGAATGAAGTCCAGCATCATGGAGCGGTGGAGACCTCTCAGCCTAGCTGTTCCTCTGCCCACTTGTTTCCTGAAGAACTTCACCGGCAGTGCATCTGCCCAGGGGCTTCGTGGTCTTACGAGTGTACGAAAGGTCCTCAGAAAGCTCATAGGAAGTACGTGTTATGAAAGAACTACGCCTGGATTACAGAGTTATGTTTCCCCATAATAAATTTGGACTGTAATTCCATTTTCCATGAACCTTTTGGAGTCCCCTCATACATAGTGATAGAATTCTTGATCTTTGAGCAGGCGAATACCGAGCTATAACAGGTACCAACTCTCAGTTCTTGCAGCACCTCCTTGGCTAATAGCTGCTGGTTACTTTTAAGAATTATTTATTTAATTTTTAATTCATTACTGTTATTTTTAAATTTGCTGTAGGGCACACGTGCTCATGAGAGAGAGGGGAAAGAGAAGGGGGAAGGGAGAGAGCAAGGTGAGAAAGCGCCAGGTCCGGGACTTGAACCACAGCCATGGGGAGTCCAGTACCTTTAACCACCACACCACCTGCTGGCCCAGTAGCTGGCGTTCTGTGACTTTGTTGTCCCCTTTCATGCTGCGTGTGTGCCTTTTCCTGTCGCGCTGTCTGCCCTTTCATATGAATTCTCTGACTGGTGCAAGTCCTTTGCTGGCCGTATGTGATACAGAGTCACCCACTCTGGGGTTGGCACTTTATTCTTTGGGTGAAAATTTTTCATTTACAAAGTTCAATTTATTGATTTTGGTTTTTGTAGTTAGGAATGTTTTGCATCATACTTAGGACATTTTTGCCTGTTCTAAGTTACGAAGTTCCTTGAACTTTGTCAAAATTAAAATGGAAAGAATCCTTGACTCTTTTTAAGGTTTTTATTTTTTTTTATTTAATTATTTTTTGCCATAGAGTGAATACACTTATTAAAGAGAGACAAAGGGAAGGAAAGTGAGACATCACCCCCCACGGCCACTCCACAGTCCATTTTGCTCTCGGGATTTGGGGCACACACACACGCGCCTAGTGTGATTTTCAAGCCCCCAGGTCTGGGACTCACTCCTGCCTATTCCCTCTCCTCCTTCCTCCCTCTCCTCCCCCTCCTCCCTCTTCCCTCTTCCTCCCACCTCCCTCCTCCTCCCTCCTCCCCTGCCTCCCTCCTCCCCTCCTCCCTCTTCCCTCCTCCTCCCTTTCAGGTCTGCGATGCAGCGCGGGTCTGGGTTTCCTCCTGCCACTTCCCCACATTCTCCTTTACCTCCCGTGTGTCTTCATCCTCTGTTTCTAGGTCAGCTTGAAGCACGGTGGTGGTTTTATGTGCAGGTTTTAGATTTTCTGGAATAATGTCTGATTCCTCTGGTTCCCAATTGTGAGAGCTGAAATATTTATAACCTTTCTCTCCCCTCCCCTCCCCTCCCCTCCCCTTCCCTTCCCTTCCCTTCATGTGGTCGACCATGTGGGAGTCCATTGCCGTAACCACCTCACTACCTGCTGGTCCCAAGAACCCTTCGTCCTCATCTGGTGGTTCTTAACCTTGTGCACATCCGGGTTCCTGTGACGGTCTGTCTAAAACTCTGGCCCCATGCACGGCAGCGCACATGTGCACACCCAGACTTCCTGCAGTTTCCCGCTGACCTCCTTACTTACCTTTGGGCTCCTTGCTGGAGGGCCCCTAATCTCATCCAACCTGGTCGTTCTGCAAATGAGGATACTGAGACCCTGAACTGGAGCATCAGGCTGTCTACCTGGCCAGCTCAGGCAGTCGGGTCTCCTTGTTCTGGCTCCTTGCAGTGCTCACTCTGACACAGCTCCCTGTGGCCCGGCAGAGCCACCGAGGGGAAAGTGCTTTTTGTGTGGGCGGTTTCTATCCAGTCGGAGCAAAAACGGCTACACGGCGACACCCATCGACTTTGTGTATTAACCTTCAGTGGCTCCAAGGAGTCTGTGACTAAGGTGTTTGAAGTCGAGCTGGAAATTAATTGTCATGGCCGTGCATCTTCCTTCACCCTGACTCAGGGCCTCGAGGTTGCCGTATGGCGCTCACCGTGTGCCAGGCCTGACCTGGCTCCGCTCCGTCTTGGCTGGTTTCAGCTGCAATTCTGAAAAGCACCTTACGTAATAAGTGTCAAGCCTCAGTGGGCAAGTGAGTGAGGTTTAAGAGTGGTTGCTTTCAGGAGGAATTAGAAGGGGCAGTGGCAGGGAGAGGGTCTCTGAGCATGTTGCTGGGGCAGTGGCACCTGCAGGTAGTCGGTTGCAGATAAGCCGAGCTGTGGCGTCCGTTACTGATTTTCCTGGTACCCTGCCCTCTGGCCTGCCGCTGCCTGCAGTAACCTCCTCGTAGGCTCTCAGCTGACTGGGCAGCTTACAGGGCAGGGCACTTTCAAGAGAGTGCTTACACGCCAGTGCTAAGCATCTCCAGGAAGATTCTTGTTGCCTTGTCCACGGTCTTGCAAAGTGCACTGCCGGAGACATGCATTCCACATTGTGGTTTGCATCTCAGAGCGGACAACACTGTCTGGCCTTCGGCCCACACCCCGAAGCTCAGGCTGAATAATGTCACCTTCCACACAGAGGAAGCTGAGCCATAACCTGCGTGAATGGGATCCCGTTAGGTCTGAGGAACAGTGCCCCGTTTATTTTACCTCCTTTCTTCTTTCCCATTGGCCCCCAAGGACCTCTCCTCCAGTTTCACCACATACCTTGTGATGAGCTAGCCCGGGGGAGGGCATGCTCGAGGGTCAGCATCTGGCCGGGAAGGATTTTAACAGCATCTCCTGAGTGCCCACTCTGTATTCAGTGGTGGAAACAGAGATGCATGGGACAAGGTCCCTGTCCCCAAGGAGCCCGCAGTCCAGGTAGAGGGCTGGTCAGCAGACAGGCACCTGATAGTGTGGTCATTGCTGAGCTGGGGGTGAGCACAGGTAGGTGGGAGCAGCCCGGGAGTCCAGACGGTCTGCCCAGCCTAGAGAAGATGGAAAGGGGGGACACAGGGTTTACTGAAGTGGCAGGAGGAGCAGTTGCTGTGGGCTGGCAGGGGGATGCACAGTGGGTTGGGGGCTGGAATCCGGGCCCTGAGGGAGAGAAGGGGCCAAGGGTGTCCATTCATACACAGTCCCTCTCCTCCTTTTCAAAAGAGCTACTAAATTCAGAGGCTGCCACCGTTGCTCCTAACAAAAGATTCACTTATCCCAGTAACTCAGCTACCCTGGGCATCCATATTGCCCAGTCAGTGCTTGCCGAAGTGAGAAACATTTCCCCCCACATTGATCACAGTAACTTTTTTTTTTTTTTTTTTTTTTTTTTTTTATTGGAGAGATTTTTTCTTTATTTCGGTGTTTGTC
>NW_006160227.1:684683-685375 GCF_000334495.1 Tupaia belangeri chinensis | reverse complement strand
AGTTGGCCATGTGGTAGTCCAGTGAAATAACCACTACACCATCTGGTGGTCCCAATCACAGTGACCTTAAACAGCCTTCAGCTCCCTGGTCTCTGAGAGCCCACGAGTCAGCCCATGGCTGCCCCACTCCAAAGGCAAGACACTCGAGAGAATTTCACAGACCCCAGCTCAGAATCCACTCAGCAGGCCTCCACATGCTCACGCTCTCTTCTCTTCTCTTCTAGGCATGAAGAAATCAGTGATTTATAGTTCACTAAAACTGCACAAAATGTGGAAAGGATGGCTGAGGAAATCACCCTGACTTTGCTTGCTTTTATGTCATGTACAGGTGAATAAAGTGCTTGATCCTTTTTGACAGAACAGCCTTTGTTACATCGATACCAGTTTAAAGATGTGTTGGGTTTTTAAATGTATGCCTCAGACATCGTCCCAGGTGGGCCCTAGATACCTCTGGAGGGTGTAGCATCAGAAGAAAAGAATTTTCTCTGTCTACAGAACCGCATGGCATCTTGACTGTGGCCTGCACCAGAGGGTCCATGAGCGTCTGAAACGGGACAAACTGTGTTGCTGAGACACGTGGCTTGAGGGGACTGCAGGCTGGGCAGGCATGGCCCTCTCAGCCCGGCTGGTTATATTCCTGTCTCCATCCCATCAGTTGGCTTTTTCCTGTCACATCCCCATATTCCCGGGTC
>NW_006160227.1:682680-684523 GCF_000334495.1 Tupaia belangeri chinensis | reverse complement strand
GGCAGGCACGCTCGCCCCCACTTTCTTCACAGCTCTCTGTCCTTTGTGGTGGTGGTGTCTGCTGTGTCTGGCTCCCTGCAATTTCGAGACCGCTGGCAACACTTCAAGGGTTCCACATTTCCCCATCCTTTTGGGAGACAGAAAGATTCATTTCAGAAGCCTTCAGAAGAGCAATTTTCTAACAGCCCCTAGCAAGCCTCTGTCAGGTTTCACGAGCCCTAATTGAGTGACACACCCGTCCCTGAGCCAGTGCAAGGCCAAAAGATGGAACAAAGCCGAGTAGCCCTGGCCTGAGCTGCTGGCTCAGCCAAGAGGCAACTTGCCCTTGAGCTCATGGGCTGCAGAGGAAGCAGAAGACGCCTAGATGGAAATCAGGGAGCAGAGGCTGTCTGTCACAGGCAGCCACCTCGTCCAGCTCACAGGCCACACGAGTCTCAGCAGTGGGCCTCCGCTGTTGTTTTGCCTTCACATGGTCTGTTTCCTGGCACTATGAACTTGCATTGCCCAGTGCTCTGGTGCTGCCCCTAGGATGTCTTGTCCATTTGAATCATGTCTTTCTACTTATTTTTTTTCTACTATTAGCTCATCCCCACCCAAGCTGAAAGTCTGATAGTGTGGGGAAATGAGCTCAGACTTAGGACTGTCCAAGCAGTAGAGTCTCAGCTCCATTGCTGACCAGCTGTGTTGCTTTGGGCAAGTGACTGGGTCGTCAGAAAAGGATGGAGATAACTGTTACAAACTTCCTTGAGCTGTGATGGTCCTGTGAACTTACATTCATAAAGCACATAGGATAGTGCCTAGTATGTAATGGCTGCCACTGCTATCTTTCTTAACTTTTTTTTTTAGTTCCAGAAGTTGTGAATACTTGCCAGAAAGAGAGAGAGAGAGAAAGCACTCCCAACGGGACATGGCCATACCACAATCCCTTCTCTGTTTTTCCATCCTGTCTGGATTTTGGGCATTCATATACATATACCTGGAGTGTTGCTCAAGCTTCTGGGGCCAGGACTCAAGCCACACTCAGCCATGTAGGATCTGGCTCCCTTAACCACTAGGCTATAGGGCTGGCTCTCACCATTTTTTAGTGTTGTTTTTATTTTCTTCTAGTATTTCTGTAGTATTGTGTTTACTAGTATCAGATTCTTCCTTGTGGAGTTTAAAATGTTCTCCAATGCTTATAGAATAGAAATTTAAATTTCCCATCAGCTTTTTAAAGATGTTCTATAATTGGTTCTATTTTACTTTAACTTCCTTCCCCTTTATCTGATAAAGCTTTGCTTGTTTGTTGTATGTAAGTCAGAGGGCTCATATCAGTGAGAAAGAGGGTGAGGGAGGGGCACCCCTCAGTGAGGCACAGTCATGCTGCGGCCCTTCTCCATTTTATCATCCCATCGAGATTTGGGGTACACATGCATATGTGCCCAGCATATTCCGTTTTTAAGTCACCAGGGCCAGGATTTCAATGACCTGGTGGTCACCCATATGCTATATGACCTCCTTAACCACTAGGTAACAGGATCTTTTTTAATTTTTAACTTTTTTTAGACGAGGTCTCATTATTATAACTCTCCCGCTCAGCCTCCCAAGTAGCATTTACTTCCATGTCCAGCTCTTTCAGACAGGTCTCACTGTGTTGCCCTGGCTGGCTGTAAGCTTGTGATCCTCTTGCCTCAGCTTCCTGGGTCACCAGAACTACAGGTGCACACCATCATGCCTGGCCTGTCTGGCATCAAACCCATGCATAAGTAGAGCACAGAATATCAGGGTCATGTTCCAGATGCAGAACCTGAGGCTTCTGGAGAGGAGCTGAGGCCCTGGGGCCTAACCTATGTGCTTAACAAAG
>NW_006160227.1:678448-681315 GCF_000334495.1 Tupaia belangeri chinensis | reverse complement strand
CCGGCTGATGCAGCCTTGCTACCCTCTTGCATTAGCTTTTTGTTTTTCTTCTGTTTTTCATGTTCTTTTCCTTTGTGTTTCTCCCTTCCCGTTTTTTTCTTTTTCTTCTGAGTAGGAGTGGATATTCTCTTGGCTCCATCCTGACTGCTGACAAATGAGAAGGTGGGAAGGGCAACTGAGTTCTTGGTTTTCACAAACAAGAATGTCACACTCTCCCATTTCTCTGGCAATTTTTCACGACAGCAACATTTTCCACGAGGTGCTGGTCCTGCATTCCAGGGTGTGACCCATGCATATAGTACTGCAAGAACCACTTTTCGAGATGTTTAAGATGGTTCTACCTATAGAATTATTGATCTCTTTTGATAAGTTTTTGGCCAGAGGGTTCACACTTAATGGAACTTTCTTTCTTTGATAGAAGTGCCTCCCAAGGTGCGATGATAAGAGCCGCCTGATCCTCTCCTCTGTGAGGAAGAAATCAAACTATTCAGGCGGCAAAGCTTGGCTCCATAGGCTTTATACTCCTTTTTCAAAGTCTGGAAAGGAATAATCTGAAAAATGATTTTGAAAAGCTTGTTGAAAAGCTTTCAATAGAAACGTTCTGTCTTTTCAGGAGTCAAACTGGATTCATTCTTGGTAGATAAACAAATTTCTGCTAAATCTGTTCAGATACCATTAGGCAAGGGGAATCCAACCGTTAGTTCTTTACTAAGAATTTTCCACAGTACCACCACTGAAAATGTTCATTCTCATTCAAGAGCAATCCATTACAGTTTCTCCTCATTCTGGCATGTGCCAACAGAGCTTCACTGCCTTTCTTATCTGCCCTTCGTCCAACTGCTGCAGTGAGTGGGGACCGCAGGAGTCGCATCTAAGGAGTCGTGCCCAAAGTAGATGCCACGGTGGAAGTCAAGACCTCCATGTTGTCCTCACCTCGTGTAGACATGCATGAAGAACCCTAGAGCCAGAAGGGGGGGAGATGGAATTATTTAGCAAGAAGTAGCCCTCCTCATTCCAGAAGACCAAAAAACATGTATTTCAGAGTCAGATCTTGAATTGAATCCTAGCTCTTTCCATCTGTATCGTTGGGCAAGTATTTAACCCGATGAGCCTCATTGTGTAGGAATATTCATACCCATCTGTCAGGGTTGGTGTTAGAATAAAATGAAATCACATATACAAAATATCTAGCACTGTTCTTGGCATATTACAATAGTGTTTCTACAACTATCTTTGCTATTCAGCTCAGATGGAATTTGGATAGCGTGGGATAGGTCCACTTAATCAGAGTCCAGTGAGAAAATAAACACAATGCCAAGTATATCCAACAGGAGGGATTTGGTGTAGAGAATTAGCTACAACGATATTGGAAGGGCTGGCAAACAAAAGGGAGGGTATACTGAAGAGGGAGGGGAGACATGCAGAGATTGGGAAGCTGCTCTCATTCCTGGGCTGGAAATAACTGTGCTGTGCTGTTGGAGATGCTGTCATGGAGGTTCCAGAGAGGTCCACAAATTCATTGGCCCTCTTTCTGTCAGTAGTCTCGTCTTCCTTCCTTGAACATAGGCAGACCTTAGTGACTTCTAACAGAATGTAGTGGATAAGATATTCCATCTCCAAGGCCAGGTCCTAGAAGGTGACACAACTTGCACTTGGCTCTCTCTCAGGACGCTTGCTCTCGGAACCTGACCGCCATGTTGTGAGGAAGCCCAGTTCACCTAGGCCAAGTAGATGTGTTCCAGCTGACACCCAGCATCAACTGCCAGACAAGTGAGTGGGCAGGCCTTTGTGATCACTCCAGCCCCCATTGCCCTCTGAGTGCAGCAGCCCCAGAGACCCCATGTAGCGCCTCCCTAGATGAGCCTGGTCAACTTGCAGAGGTCTGAAGGAGAAGGAGAAAATGAGGATTATGATGTAAAGGTAGTACGTTTGGGGGAGACTTGATATGCAGCATCAAATAACGGCACAGTGCCTTTCACGCTACAGGAGCTGCCAGAGGTGCAGTCACTGCCCAGATGCCTCTTGGCAACCACCAACTATGGCTGCTGTTAGACCAGGAGCTTCTTCTCTCTTTTTCCCACCCTCTGATCTCCCCCCACCATCTCCAGCTGGCAAAACCTGACAGAAAGCCAGCCAGTAAGGAAGCCTTGAGGATGTGACTTATGGCCACCTGCACCCAGCAGCAGACTAGATATACAGCTGAGCTCATCAGGTATACAGCTGGCATGGCCCACTGGCGACTGATCTTCCGTGCACACCTGCAATGCACAGGTAAGCATCCAAACAGCAGCAACTTCCTGCTTTCCCCCAGTGTGATGCAACTTCTTTATACAAAAGAATGATCTCACCTACCAGCAGAAAAGAGCAAATGTTCGGTCTCTGCAGTCCCTGTGTCCATCCCTGGGCGATGTTAACTCCTCTTTTATTTATTTATTTATTTATTTATTTTTTTTCTACCTTAATTTACTATACACCATCACAACCCACCAATAAATTTTCCATCCAAAATACACTAGGTACTGGTTCAATCAAGCACATCAACATACATGTTCTCAGCAAGTAATTTTCCAATTCTTACATCCTGCATACCTTGCCCTTTGTCTTGCCATCCCTGATTCCCCATCCCCCACCCTCTGCCATGTCCCATCTTCCTCCTCCATTGTCCCTGGCATCCATGATTGCCCTCCATGCCTTCCGCCCCCTCCCATTCAATTGTTCTGCCAATGAACTCAATTGGTCTAAATATATCCAATAGCTAGCACAGCTGACACATACCTATACATGTACCCAAATCTGACCCTAGGCATAAACCCCAGTGAGTAGAATGAACATACTATAAAGTAGTACCCAGCTGTGTCCATACAGCT
>NW_006160227.1:672950-677737 GCF_000334495.1 Tupaia belangeri chinensis | reverse complement strand
AGAAAGCCAGCCAGTAAGGAAGCCTTGAGGATGTAGCTTATGGCCACCTGCACCCAGCAACAGACTAGATATACAGCTGAGCTCATCAGGTAGACAGCTGGCATGGCACACTCCTTTGGCGACTGATCTTCTGTGCACACCTGCAATGCACAGGTAAGCATCCAAACAGCAGCAACTTCCTGCTTTCCCCCAACGTGCTGCGACTTCTTTATACAAAAGAAGACACTCTCACCTACCAGCAGAAAAGAGCAAACATTCGGTCTCTGCAGTCCCTGTGTCCATCCCTGGGTGATGTTAACTCCTCTTTTAATCACAGTCCCAGCTGGATATTGTAGACCCTAGTAAGTAACCAATAAAATTAACCAGTTTGCACATTCCTTAAAGTAGATGAAGGGAGGGGCAAAATGCAGGGCCTGGGCCAACCAGTGGAGTGATGGTTAAGGCATCTGGATCCTACATGGACGAGTACAGTTCAAGTCCTGCACCCAGCGTCTTGAAAAACATGCCAGTCACGTGTGCATTTGTGCCAAAATCCTGAAAAGAGAAATGGAGTAGAAGAGATTGCAGCGTGACTACCCCCATGCAGGAGTGCTTCTCACTTGCCCTCTTCTTTTTCTGTCTCAAGAGGGTACACACACCTTCTAGTGAACTTTTTAAAAAAATTTAGAAATACAGGGACAGCCCCAGAGTACAATGGTTAAGCACTGTGCAAGGGGAGTCAGCTGATGTGGTTCAAATCTCAGCCTTGGCAGCTTGAAAAACATGTCAGGTATGTGTCGTGCCTAGGACCCTGACAGAGTGAAGAAATGGAGGGAAGAAGGATTGTGGTCTGAGAAGGCCGCATGGAGGGATTATCTCTCTCTCTGATGTGCACATGTGCCTTCTGACAATAAATACATATATACATGGGTCCAGCTGGTGGCGGGGCGGTTGAGGTGACTGGATCCCACATGGCTCACTGTGCAGTTGGAATCCCAGACCCGATGGCTCTAAAACCATGCTGCGCACATGTGCATGTCTTCTCTGAATCCCAAGAGAAGAATGGAGGGATTGTGGCACGACCATCCTCCGAGTGGTGCTTTCTCACGTTCCCTCTTTCTGTCTCTGGTGAGTGCACAGTCCTATCACAAACTTTAAAAAAAAAAAGAGAGAGAGAGAAAAAAAACAGTGGTCTTATATTGAAATTCTCTACTTTTTTTTCACGAACTTTTACCATTTTTGAAAATTTATTTTTCCTTTCATGAGAGAGATAAGTACTCTTGTCAAGATCTTGCCATGCCATGCTAACCTCCAGCCTCCAAGGACTGTGGGTACATCCTTAGGCACACCTGGCATGTTTAGGTTCAGGTTAGCCTGCGATGGAAACCAGGACCTCCCCTGTGGCTCTAGCATCATTCAGTAGCACCCCATCGCCTGTACCACAGCTGGGCCTAATGTTTACTGTTATTTTACTTTTGAATGTGATTAAAGTTTATACAGTGAGTAGTGAGAATTTGATAGCACTTACTATCACAGTTCGAGTCCTGGACCCAGCAGCTTGAAAATCATGGCAGGTGATTATATGTGTGTGCCCAGAATCCTGAGAAGAGGATGGAGGAGAGGGATTCTGATGTGTCCATCCCCCTGGAGGAGGATTTCTCACTTTCTCTCTGTGTCTCTCTCCAGTAAATGCAGATGCCCTATAGCAAACCTCGAAAAAAGGAAAACAACGTTCCTTATAGTAACTCATTTACCCACACACAGCCATTTAAAGGCAGGTACTATTATAATGAGAAATTTACAGATGAGACAACTGAGATTCAAAGGTTATATGATTTGCCCAGAGTCACACAGCTAGTGAAATGGTGGAGCCAAGATTCAAACCCACACATTTGAATAGTCTGAATCCAGTCTGAGTGCTCTTGACCCACATGCTACAGCACAACGAAGCATGCAGTGGGGGCTCAGAAAATATAGCTGCTGCTGTTGATAGTACTTGGACTTGACACCTGTCTATGGAGTTAGGAGTCTTTTACTTACTGCCCTATAAAGAACCAATTGGTTGAAACATGCCTGGTAAAGAGGGTATCTTCCTGATCTCTGGCCAAATTCCTTAAAATACACTTTGAAAATTTATAACTGTCTGTCTCATGAGAAGTCTGACCCTAGAAGAGATTTTCTCTCCAAATTGAAAGCTCAGCTTCAGGACCAGCAACTGTTGTAATGGTTGCATTGCTGGACTCCCACATAGTCGACTGAGGTTCAAGTCCCAGATCCGGAGGCTTTAAACTCATGCCCAGCGTGTGTACGTGCATGTCCAAAATCCCGAGAGGAGAATGGAGGAGATGGGATCGTGGTATGGCCATCCCCCTGGGAGGTGATTTCTCACTTTCTGTCTCTCTGTGTCTCTCTGGCAAGTGCACATGCCCTATAGCAAAAACCTCTCTCTTAAAAAAAAGGAAATAACGCCCAGTTTCTAGTC
This sequence comes from Tupaia belangeri chinensis, assembly GCF_000334495.1. NCBI lineage: Eukaryota > Metazoa > Chordata > Mammalia > Scandentia > Tupaiidae > Tupaia > Tupaia belangeri. The sequence continues at coordinate 675,276 of NW_006160227.1, read as the reverse complement.
GCAACATTCTCCATTATTAGCCAGGTGAGGCGACTGGGAGGAAACTTTGAATTTGGTAACTCTTATGGGTTGCACGATGGCTTGTCCCCCAAGGTTTGATGTGGAATTTGGCGTTGAAGGCAATCAGGCCTGGTGGATGGTGATTGGATCATGGTGTTTGGATCATGGAGACAATACTCGCATGAGGAGATTAATGATGTCTTTGAGAGTCCCAGTGATTCTAGGTCTCACGAGAGGGGGTTAGTTCTCGTGAGAGCTGGTGCTGTAGAAGAGCTGCCTGCAGCTGTCCCTGTCCCTGCACACGCCACCATCCTCTGTGCCACCATTGGCCATGCTGTAGGCTGGCCTGATGTTGGACCATTGCCTTGGGACTTGCCAGTCACCAGAATTGTGAGTTAATAAACCCCAGTAAGTCACCCAGTCTCACGTATTTCTGTTAGCAGCACAAAAATAGACTAAGACCATGACCAAAGATGCGTGGTCAGATCCCGGGTCAGCTCTGCCACAAAGCAGCCATGTGACGCTGATTAGCCTCTCTCAGTTTTCTTTTTCCTTGAATGAGAGAGAGAGCAGGAAAGCAAGAAAGGAAGAGGGAGATTTGCAAGAAAGAAAGTGCAAGAAAGCCCAGCACTACATGCTGCCTTTGCTCACAAGTGCAATGTCAAAGCCCAAAGGACCCCGTACAAGTCAAGATAGCCATGCTCTCGGTGAGCCACTTACAGACTTAGTCACATGGGCAGAACTCTGTGGAACTAAGCAGCATTCCGCTCACTCCCTGGGGATTGCAGAGGGTCTCCCTGGCCAGAGGCCTGGACTGTTGCTCCAGCTGAGTCAGATTCCTGCTCCTCTGAGGCAGTATGTGGCAGCAAGTGCTCTCGCTTCATGTCCTGCTTGAGTCCTGCCCCTGCAGTTCCCAGAGCTGGTCACCTTACCCACCAAACACCCTCCAGGAAGTGTAGGATGGAACCCCAATTGACACCCTGCATTACAAGGGAAGGTGCTTATTGACCCAGGCCCTCTGTCCTACCACAAAGCTCCTGAGCTACCATAGCCTCCAGAAAGGTCTGCTCCCCAAATCCCAACCTTGGGGTGTGGGGTTAACAGGTAAACAGGGTTTCACAGGGACAGACCAGTATCTGTGACAGTGCTTTTAACTAGTGAAAGTTCTTTTTTTTTTTTTTTTAAATCAGCTGGAGAGTGTGTGCATTCTCCAGAGAGATTCCTAGAGAGAGAAGTAGAGAGAAAGATTCCCCCCATTGGATGTGGTCATGCTGCAGTTTCTTCTTCATTTCTCCATCCTGTTGGAATTTGGGGCAACATATACCTGGGGTATTTTTCAAGCTGCAGGGGCTGGTATTCGAACTACATGGTTGGCCATGTGGGATCCAGCTCCTTTAACCACTAGGCCATGAGGCTGGCCCAGGATTTTTTACAATGGGGGAAACGACCTCACATTTGTGGAAGGCCTAGAAATCCCACACCATGTGTGATGCATCAGTAGCCTTCGGGTTGTTTTGTTTTGCTTTACAACCAAGAAAACTGAGTATTCCGGAGGGAATCCTAGCCCCACAGCAGGGACTGGAATTCCGTTCTGTCCAGCTCACAAGTCCATGTATTCTCCAGTAGTCCTCCCTATCTTTGGGCTGTGCCACCAGATGTGGCTGAATCTCTCCACACGTAGCCAGTTAATCTCTGTGATGATCATATTCAGCTATCACTGGCTGTGATGTGGAAGACACCTGCTAGAGTTGATTTCTATTTTTTTTCTATTCCTTCTGATGATTGTTGTTTTTTTTTTCTATTCTTTCTGAGGTCAAATGGGTTCATAGGAAGTTCCTTTCTAGAATGAGCCACTTCCAGAGAAACCAGGCATGATGTGTCAGAATCCGTGGGAAGCTTAAAAACCTTTTAGACTCCCTCGCTTTACAGGTGGGATAAGTAAGTGCCAGTCAGACTGGGAGTTCCAAGGTCGCATCTTGTCAATAGCCTGGGATGAAACCTGGACCTCTTACTTCCCACTGCATTCCCACTCTGCTTCCCCTGCTGTTCTGCCCACACATCGTAAGAGAAAATCAGGACTGTGACAAATACTTGGGTGCATTTGTGAAACCAGGAAAAACTGGACTCATTATTCTTGTCCAAAAGATCACAGGACATCCTTGGGACAGCAATAATATAATTCCACAAGGCTGGCACATGTGGAAGGGCTCCAGATTCATGAGCAGAGACTTCCTTGAACATACCAGGCATGCATGTACCTGTGATCCTGGACTGGCTGAGGCTGGGGGTGGATTGTAGCTCAAGAGATCTTATTGGGTGTTCCTGT
>NW_006160227.1:662633-670567 GCF_000334495.1 Tupaia belangeri chinensis | reverse complement strand
AGCCATTATGCCATCTGCTGGTCCCACTACTTGTGCATCTTAACAGCCATTAAAATATCTTTCTGGGCTACGTCCCATGGTCTAGTGGTTAAGGAAGCTGACACCCAATATGACCACACAGTTCAAATCCCACCCCTAGCAGCTTGAAAAACATGGTGGGTGCATGTTCGTGTGTCCCCAAAATCCCGACAGGATGCAGAAATGGAGGAGCAGGGATTGTGGTGTAACCATGCCCCAGGGGGGAGGTGCTTTTCCCTCTGTTTCACTGACTGTCTCTGTCGAGTACATGCGTCCTATGGCCATTTTCTAACTATCTTCCTAGATGATTTCTTATGGGCTTTATCTAGTAATAATTTGCTCCACCGTGAGATGTGTATTTTTACTATCCTGGTTTTATAGATAAGGAAACTTCTGTCTCTTCATACTTTGTATTGTGTATTACCTGGCTGGCCTTGTGGGATTTGAAGTCTTGACCTTGTTCTCTGGAGATACAGGCACACACACACACACACACATACACACACACAAACACATATATAAATAAATATAAATTGGCAGAAACCAAATGAATATGATTTTAATCTAAGTCTCAACTCAAAGACCTCGGTTGAACTTTCTAATCAAATGCATTTACATAGTGATTTAAAGACTTATTTAGACTTGGTTTGGTCCTTCGCATAGGATCAATTTATGTTTTTCCAAGTATATTCTAGTGTTTAACGTAACCTTATTACTCATCTTGCTTAACTCAGACCTAATTTTAAAGTTTCTTTTTTGAGAGAACCAGGTGCTGAAAATTATGTGGTTTTCAACTTTTGGAGCTATTTCAGAATATGAAGCTAATGGAAGCAGATACTTGTGAATGCTCTGGAAGGTGGCCCATTTCCAGTTCAGTAGGTCAAGGAGGCCCTTGGGGTAATCTTTCCACTCCTTCTATTAGGAATGCAGTCACAGCTAGTGTGAATGCAGAGCTGCTGATGGTTTTATTCAACTAGGTCAACAAACATATGTTCTCCAGATATTTTTATTTAAGACAAAGTATGAGATTTTTTCCTAGTAAAAGAATGAGAATTTTTGAAATGCCTAACTCATTTATAAGTGTAAAAAATCTATTTTTTAAATAGATATTATACTTGGCAGGTTGTTTGCATCAGGTTAGCATGTAAACCTTAAAGCACATGCTTAGTTTACACATGGTTATATTTGCACATATGATCATGTAGCCACCTGTACCTCAGTTCCTTCCTCCCTTTTAGTCACAAGACAGAAGAGAAAACACTCCCACATGAAGTTTCCAAATGATATCTCCATGTAGTATTAAGTCGTACAAAGGAAACACATATTCTTCCTTTGCTTTTGTTGATAGAAGCTTAATGACCAACCCAGAAAGTGATTGTATGGTTTCATGAGAAAGCTGTTGCCCCTGGGGGGAGTAAGACCTCAGTTCAAACCCTCGCCCTGTAGCTCATCTGCTAAGCATCCCTGGGAGGTCATTTGCCCTCTAAAACGTCACCTTCCTCTGGAAAATGGGGATGATGGCCAGTTGCACGGCACAGAGGTCACGTGACACTCTGCCATGCTGAAGCAACCTGTGAAGTCCTGGGTTTGCTTCCCAAGGTCCCCCATGCACACCAGGCATCACGGAGGTGCCTGTGCACCTGGTTGGCTGAGGCTGGGGTGGATCATGCCGTAAAGAGTGATGGAGGTTCTGTCTCTCACTCTCTCTCATGAAAAAAAAAATAAATAAATACATTTTTTCAAAAAGAAAATGAGGATCCTCACAAGGGCTGGCGTGAGGCCCAGATTAAGCAACTATGGTAGTATTTTGTCCATCTCGTTGTCGTCATATAACATCCTCTCTGATGATTCCCAGTGACCGAGAACACAGTACAGTGGAAGGAACTCTGGATTTGAAGTCCAGGCGGCAGGAAGGGTAACGCTGTTATGTGCCTCCCAGGTGCCTCATGCTTTATGGAAGTTGTGTCAGTAACCCTGCCAGACGGGTGTCCACATTTCCATTCCACAGTCTTCTTACTGTATCTGCTAGACCGAAGCTCACGCTCCCATCGTGCCACTTACTACCTGGCCTTGAAGACATCATTTCTTCTAACATTCCATTTTCTTGCCTGTAAAATAGTAGGATTTTTAATCCCGACATTGATCAGAAGCACAATTCCTTTCTGGAAATGCCCAAATCCTTTTAAGAAATAGATTAGCTCTAAACAAAAAAATTAAGGCTCAAGCCAGCTAGTGGTGTGTAGTTAAGATGACTGGATCCCACATGACTGACTGTGGTTCAAGTCTCAGGTCTGGTGGCTTGAGAAACATGCTAAGCACATGTGTGTGCAGGCCCAAAATCCCTAATGGAGGGAGAGGTGGAAGAGAAGGGATTCTAGCATGATTAGTCCCCACAGGAACAATCATTTTCTCTCTGTCTCTGTCCAACAAGCATATACACCCTATAGAAAATTAAAAAAAAAAAATAGACTAGCTTTAAATAAAGACATGAAAGCTCATATGGTTACCAGCTTTAATTGGCCAATAACCAGTGTATGTATTTCCGGCGTGCAGCACAATGGTTTCATACACCTAAGCATTACGGAAGTAGTACCATAGTCAAGTTCCTACACCCATCCTTCACTTCACATAGTAACCATTCTGTGCTTGTGTGGTGAGAGCACTTAACAGCTACTTCCTCTCCAAATTTTAAGTTTACAGTGCAGTTCATTTTTTAAAAAGAATTATTTATTTAATTGTATTTATTTATTTATACATGCATACATGTACCAGAGAGAGGAAAAGGGAAAGTGAGAAAGCAAGCCACCAGGTCCAGAACTGGAACCACAGTCAGCCATGTGAGAGTCCTATGCCAAAACCACCATACCAACTGCCAGCCCCTACAATACAGTCCTTCTTTATTTTATTTTTTTGGAGAGAGATTTTTGCTAAAGGGAACGTGCACCCACCAGAGACAGAAAGTGAGAAATCTCCCTCCAAGAGACATGGCCACACCACAGTCCCTTCTCCATTCTCCTCTCACGATTTTGAGCACACACACACACACGCCTGATGTGAATTTACTTTTTGTGTTTGTTTTGTTTTCTTGGAGAGCTTTTTGCTATAGGGTGCATGTGCTCACCAGAAAGACAGAGAAAGACAGAGAGACAGAAAGCGAGAAATCACCCCCAGGGGAGATGGCCACACCGTAATCCCTTCTCCTCCATTCTCCTCTCAGGATCTTGGGCACGCATGTACACGCACCTGGCATGAGTTTAAGCCACCGGATCTGGGACTCGAACCGCAGTCGACTACATGGGAATTCAGCGACATAGCCATTACTCCAACTGCTGGTCCCCTGGTGTGAGTTTTAAGCCACTAGGTCTAGGACTTGGACCATGGTCAATCTATGTGGGAGTCCAGCAACGTAATCACTATTCCATCTGCTGGGTTCCCCAATGCAGTACTTTTAAAAGTTTATTTCTGTCTTCCATGAGTGAGAGAGACAGAGGCAGCACCCATAATGGGGTCTGAGCCAGCCTGAGCCAGCCCTGGATCATGGGCACTTGACCTCCGAACTACTCTCCACTTCTACAAGTTTGACTTTTTTAGAGTTCACATATGAAGATACTTGAAAAAGACTGTGGGGAAAATGGAATTAAAGTACAAGCTCATTGCTATGCAAAAAAAGAAAAAAAAATGTTGAAATCCATGCATTGTTTTTTCATCGTATGCATTTTCCATGAATTTTTGAAGACCACGCAGAGACTTGAGGCCATCCAGTCTTTGTCTTTCTGTGTCTGGCTTATTTCACTTAGCACAAAGTCCTTCATTGTTTCATCCATGTGGTCACAAATGGCAGAACTTTGTTCCTCTCTTTATGGCTAAATATTATATTCCTTAATATTATATTGCAAGTGTTCACACATACATATGCACCGCATTTTCTTTTCTTTGTGTAATTGCTGGAGGACACATGGAGACAGAAAGACACAGAGAGAGAGGGAAAAAAAGGGCCCCTCAATGGACCAGAGTCATAATCCCTTCTCCTCCAGGACCCCAAGCTGTCAGGATTTTGAAAACACAGGTACCCTACATGTTTTCCAAGCTGCTGGGGCTGGAATTTTTTTAAATGTCTTTTAAATTATTTTATTTATTATTGTTTTTTAAAGTTTGCTATAGGGCACATGTGCTCACCAGCAAGACAGAGAGAGAAAAGGAAAGTGAGAAAGCAAGCCATTAGGTCCAGGACTCAAACCATGGTCAACCATGTGAGAGTCCAACCACCAGCCATCCCAGCATCTGCTGGCCCCTGGGCTGGGATTTAAATTGCAATCAGTTGGGGCCAGCAGATGGTGTAGTGGTTACATCACTGTATTCCCACATGGCCGACTGCAGTTCAAGTCCCAGACCCAGTAGCTTAAAAATCACTCCAGGCAGGCATGCCCAAGATCCTGGGAGGAGAATGGAGGAGAAAGGATTGCAGCGTGGCCATCACCCCAGAGGGTAATTTCTCGTTATCCATCTCACTGTCTGTCTCTCTTTCTCTGGCAAATAAACACCACCCTAAGGGAAAAGCCTCTAAACATAAAAAAACTGCAATCATCCCTGTGGGATTCAGCTTCTAAAACACTGCACTCAACCACTGCAATATGGGGACTGGCCCCATGGCTCTGACATATAGCCCAGGGGACTAAGACCAGTTAAAGGGAGACAGTAGGATCTAGGAGCAGCCTTGGGAGCCAGGGGATTTCAGCTTCAGCCACAGGCTGAGACCTGTGGCTGCCTTCAGGAAAGTGCTCCATCTCTGCCCACACATGACCGATCTTGTGATCCAGTTAATACGCCCTTTGGCACTCAGTTACGTTTGGTGCCAGAGAGCATACAGTGCAGGGCCTCCATACAGTGGAGGGCTTGCCTGTGTCAGCCCGACTTGATGGAGGATATCCCTCCTTGTGCACTAAAAGGGTCAGAGCACCTTCCGATTCCCAGGGAAGAGAAGGAGAAAGTGCTCAGGGCTGGGAGTTTCTCAGGTGGTGAGAGAGCTCTCCTGGGCCCCGTGTTTGTCCAGGAGGGCTTTCTGTGCGAAAACTGTGCCTTCGTGGAGTTGCAGGACAGGTCTGTGCACACCCATTTTAAATGGCAGAACCCTGGTGGCCATAGCTTCCTTTGTATAAGGTGCTGAGACGTCACCATTTCTGCGTCTGTCTTAGAGCCTGGGATTCAGCACATAGTCGAGCTAGAAACGTTCTGCTCAACTGAACGTGCACACTGCTGTAAATGAACAGAACCACTGAGAAGACCGGCCGCGGGGCGCCTCGGGGTCAGGCTTCGGCTGTCTCCCAAAGCTCGGGTGTGCTGCTAGTGCTGGACAGGAGTCATCAGAGAAAAGTGTGGAGAAGAAACAAAAGATGATAACATGCTAGTCATTTGCTTTATTTTTTTAGAAAATCCAAAAGAAAATTTTTAAAAGTCTGCCCCATTGGGGATGCTTCTTTCTTCTCTTTCTGACCAGTACACATGCTCTCTGACAATCATTCATAGATAGAAAAATAGATTAGCTAGATGATTGATTGATTGATAGGTGATGGATGATAGATGGATGGTAGATAACATGGCTCCACAGCCTAGTAGTTAAGGGAGCCATATCCCACCTGGTCAGCCATGGTTCAGATCCAGTCCCAGTGGCTTAAAAACTGCCCCAGTGCATTCTCCCTCTTCTTCCCTCTGGGGAGCTTGGTCCCCTTTGGCAATTGAAAAACAAAGGCAAATCATCGGGTGGCCAGAAACGTCATGATGAATTTTTGCATGGAAAAATACATCATGACGTTTTCCAAAGATCCAATATGATGAGCCCACGTGGTAGGCTTATTCTCAAGATTGCATTAATGTATGTAAAACCAAGCCCTTGGCACTGCCTCATCCTTGGTAGGAGGCTGTGTAAAAGATTGGCACTGGGACCAGCAGATGGCGTAATGGTTATGTACCTGGACTCTCACAAAGTCAACCACAGTTCCAGTCCCAGACCTGGCGGCTTAGAATTCATGCTGGGCACATGCATGACTATCCCCCTGGCAGAGGGATGGGTGATTTCTCGCCTTTTGGCTCTCTGGCAAATGCATGTGCCCTATAGCAAAAAAAAAAAAAAGAAAAAAGAAAAAAAAAAAGAAAAACAAAAAAAAACACCTCTCCTTTTTTTTTTTTTTTAAACAAAAAAAAATGATTAATATTGGTATTACTGGCATCTGAACACTTTGTCCAGCTCATGCAGCATCAGTGGTTCTTCAGGAATGACCAGGGAGTGGGGAGTCCTAGAGACATTGAGTTTACTCTCCCATTTGACAGACAACACAACAGAGCTTCAGAAGAGCCCACAGCCCCACTGTGGGCTTGTGATGAGCTGCCATAGGCAGAATCCCAGCCCCCAGCTGCTGCCCCAACACACTGCGCTGTTCTTTCTGCAAACCCAGGGCCTTTCTAAAAAGCCCAGTGCATCCCTGTCCCTCAAGAAGTCCCAGACAATTGCATGTGTTTTCTCTTGGGTCAGCCAGCCAAGAGGAGCAAATGTGCAGTGACTCACCAGGCCTGCCCACCCCCATCCCTGGGATGCTTCCTGTTAAAGGAAACCCTCTTCTTCTCCCCACCATACCCACAGGTTTGTGTTCCTTGTTATTTTTATCCCTCCCACTGTAGCTTTGCTCTCTCATAGAAATGTTAAGTGTGCAGGGGTGGGGGCTGCCACTGCAGGAGGCCACAGCTTGAGGTGCACTGAGATGCAGAGCCCTGGCCACCTGGAGTAGGGAGGGACCTGAGCCCTCAGCCTGGCCAGGGCTGCAGATGGGGGAGCTAACTGCCTCCTCCAGGCTGCAGAGAGCAGGTTTGGGCAGTGAGGAGGGGACTGGGAGTGGAGGGACAAGTTTGCACTTGTCTGCCAGCCTCAGCCTGGCACTCTGAGGACAGAGACTCCTGGGACGTGGGGAGACAGAAGCAGCACACATGAGGCAGAAGAACCTTAGGGAGGGTGCATAGTTTTCACTATCTTGAAAGCCCTGTTTCTTATTTAAAACATGCAGCCTCACACTTTAAAAGATGCGGCGGCTGTACACCATACCTCTGTTTCCATTCTAGACATGTCCTGCTCACCTCCAGCACCTTCCTGGTCAGGGGCTCCTCAGGCCAGTGGCTCACCAGCCAATCACATTCCTGAACTTCCTATTATGTCACCAGCAGCCAATCAGGGCTTCTGATGGGCCTGCACTAACCAGTGTCACTACCCTGGGCTGACATAATCCTAGCCTAGAGCAATGAAAGTTGACAACTTTGGTAAGCAGGCAGAACCTCATAAATGGCTTTTTGAAATCCTGCAAATATTTGCAAGTCGACCTGATTATCTTGGGGCAATCCCAGTTGAGAACCCATGAACTAACCTAGCTCCCTTTTACTGGAGGAGAAGAGGCTTATCCAGGGTCACACAGGAGTTACTACCAGAGAGGCAAGACCAGACCACCACCTTCACCATTTAAAAAATTATTCTCTTTATCCATGGTAATGTGTGCACATGTATGTAAGAGAGAGGCACCCTCTAAGGGATCTGGACACACTAAGATCCCCTCCAGCTAAGGCTCTGAGGGCATTCGTGTGCATGACCATGTCGTTAGGACTGACTGGGCCAGGGGCTCCAACCCCAATGGCCCTTAGGGATCTGGCTTCACTAGAGCAGTGCATTACCACTGTGCCACAGAGCTGGCCCGGAGTGGAAATTTTAGGGCCACTAAACACTCCTAAACCGTCTCCGTGGCTCCATGCCTGCCTGACTGATGAGCCATCCACAGGCAGAGGAAGGAGGCTGGTGTGCAAAGACTGTGCCTGTCTTGGAGAAAGTGTCTGCATGGCCCACGAGAGACCTGTTCCCAGTTCCCAGAGTCCAGGACCAACTG
>NW_006160227.1:650144-662571 GCF_000334495.1 Tupaia belangeri chinensis | reverse complement strand
CAGCATCAGTGGTTCTTCAGGAATGACCAGGGAGTGGGGAGTCCTAGAGACATTGAGTTTACTCTCCCATTTGACAGACAACACAACAGAGCTTCAGAAGAGCCCACAGCCCCACTGTGGGCTTGTGATGAGCTGCCATAGGCAGAATCCCAGCCCCCAGCTGCTGCCCCAACACACTGCGCTGTTCTTTCTGCAAACCCAGGGCCTTTCTAAAAAGCCCAGTGCATCCCTGTCCCTCAAGAAGTCCCAGACAATTGCATGTGTTTTCTCTTGGGTCAGCCAGCCAAGAGGAGCAAATGTGCAGTGACTCACCAGGCCTGCCCACCCCCATCCCTGGGATGCTTCCTGTTAAAGGAAACCCTCTTCTTCTCCCCACCATACCCACAGGTTTGTGTTCCTTGTTATTTTTATCCCTCCCACTGTAGCTTTGCTCTCTTATAGAAATGGTAAGTGTGCAGGGGTGGGGGCTGCCACTGCAGGAGGCCACAGCTTGAGGTGCACTGAGGTGCAGACCCCTGGCCACCTGGAGTAGGGAGGGACCTGAGCCCTCAGCCTGGCCAGGGCTGCAGATGGGGGAGCTAACTGCCTCCTCCAGGCTGCAGAGAGCAGGTTTGGGCAGTGAGGAGGGGACTGGGAGTGGAGGGACAAGTTTGCACTTGTCTGCCAGCCTCAGCCTGGCACTCTGAGGACAGAGACTCCTGGGACGTGGGGAGACAGAAGCAGCACACATGAGGCAGAAGAACCTTAGGGAGGGTGCATAGTTTTCACTATCTTGAAAGCCCTGTTTCTTATTTAAAACATGCAGCCTCACACTTTAAAAGATGCAGCGGCTGGACACCATACCTCTGTTTCCATTCTAGACATGTCCTGCTCACCTCCAGCACCTTCCTGGTCAGGGGCTCCTCAGGCAGTGGCTCACCAGCCAATCACATTCCTGAACTTCCTATTATGTCACCAGCAGCCAATCAGGGCTTCTGATGGGCCTGCACTAACTAGTGTCACTACCCTGGGCTGACATAATCCTAGCCTAGAGCTATGAAACTTGACAGCTTTGGTAAGCAGGCAGAACCTCATAAATGGCTTTTTGAAACCCTGCAAATATTTGCAAGTCGACCTGATTATCTTGGGGCAATCCCAGTTGAGAACCCGTGAACTAAACTAGCTCCCTTTTACCGGAGGGGAAGAGGCTTATCCAGGGTCACACAGGAGTTATCACCAGAGAGGCAAGACCAGACCACCACCTTCACCATTTAAAAAATTATTTTCTTTATCCATGGTAATGTGTGCAGGTGTATATAAGAGAGAGGCACCCTCTAAGGGATCTGGACACACTAAAATCCCCTCCAGCTAAGGCTCTGAGGACATTCACCATGTCACTGGGACTGACTAGGCCAGGGGCTCCAACCCCAGTGGTCCTTCGGGATCTGGCTTTGCTAGAGCAGTGCATTACCACCATGCCACAGAGCTGGCCCAGAGTGCAAATCTTAGGGCCACTAAACTCCTGAACCGTCTCCGTGGCTCCATGCCTGCCTGACTGCTGAGCCATCCACAGGCAGAGGAAGGAGGCTGGTGTGCAAAGACTGTGCCTGTCTTGGAGAAAGTGTCTGCATGGCCCACGAGAGACCTGTTCCCAGTTCCCAGAGTCCAGGACCAACTGCGGGTGACCCCCCCGGGTCCCATGAGATACTCTGAACCAAGTCCTTCTTAAATGAGCTGGAATCACACCTCCTACACCTGAGACCAAACGGTGCTTTTGCAGGACTTCACACCCTGTTTTCTAGACTTGCCTGGACTGAGTTCCTGGGCAGGATTGTCACAGGTGGCGACTCCGCCGGAGCGGCCTGGATGACTGATGTGCTTTGACGTGGCTAGCTGGCTCTACCTGGCCTTGGAGCAAGTGTGGACTGGGTGGTGAGGAGCAAAGGTTCCTCTCTTCAGCACAGCCTGTGTGAGGACCTAACTCCCCTGGGGTCTACGGGTACCCCCTGCCTCAGTAAGAACACAAGCTTTCCTTGCTCCAGTTTGGTTTTCACCACTCATTAGATCCTGAATGGCTGACCTGCTCTCGTTCTTTCCTTAATCTACTCTAGGAGTCAGTGACTATGGCTCTTGGGGCAGGTCCAGCCCTCCCAGCTTCGTGCATGAATATTTATAGAAGACAGGCAGTTTGTTCATTGAGATGCTGTGTCATGGCTGCTGTCCTGCCACAACAGCAGAGCTGAGAGGCTGTGACAGAGACTGGCTCGCCGGCCGAGGCAGAGCTCCCATTCTGCCCTCTGCACATGGGGCTTGCCGTGCCTTAATCCCTGTACCTGGCCATCCTATTGTGTCTGTAGTTGGACCTCCCTTGTCTGTAGATGTGGCTCCACGTGACCTGGTCCACAGCCCCTCCCACCGCACTCTGCCCCCTGCACCTCCACTCACCTTCATTCTGCTGTCAGCAGCCCTGCCTTGTTTGTGCCATGCCTGGTGCATAGACCTGTCTGTCAAATTTCTAAACACCCTTTAGCACCCACTCCAGGGACTGGACATGACATGATGAGACACGGCGCTCTGTGAGACGGATGGGCCTGCCCACTTGGGACGGTTCAGGTTCACACCCAGAGACCTCCCTAATAGCTCTGACGCATGCGCATCCGTGATCGGGGCTGGCTAAGGCTGGGGGTGGATTGAGGCATCCAGACTCTGTTGGGGAGGGGAGGTGCTCGCTCTTGGTCATGGAAGAAATAAATAAGTAAACTTTAAAAGAAAGACCAAACTCAAATGTTGGCTTCTCTACACACCCGTACTGGAGGCCTGGCCCAGCCCTTGCACCACGGGATTGCAATTCTGTGTGTGTCTGTCTCCCACGCTAGACAGCTGCTGGAGACCAGGGACCTTGTCTTATAGCCTCTCCACCCCTGCCTAGAATGGTGATAAATTGTCTAGATAAGCCAGGGGCCAGCCGGTGGTGTGGTGGCATGGACTCCCACATGGCCGACCATGGTTCAAGTCCTGGACCTGGTGGCTTGCTTTCTCTTTCTCCCTCTCTCTCTCTCTGTCTCTGGTGAGCACACATGCCCTATACCAAATTTAAAAAGTAATATCATTAAATAAAATAAGTAATTCTTAGAGAAGGTCAGAAGCGCAGAGGTAGACTTCCATGAAGGGTTAGGAATCTGCTGTCACATCTTGCCTCTGCCACCTTTTATGATTGACTGGTTTTTCTGTTTTCTTTTCCCAAAAAGAAAGTTTTAATTTATTTCTCCTATGAGTTAGAGAGAGACAGAGCACCCACACTGGGTCTTGACTCTCTGAACCACTCTGAGTTTCGACAGCCAGATCATGGGCACCTCGGGCCTTGCATACTCCGGGCTGTCTCTGGACACGAATCCACAATCTTCCCATGTGGTCAGCCTCCCCGAGTGTCACATTTTCTCACCACGGTGTCACCGGCCAGCCCCTGGTTTCTTCTCTCTCTCTCTCTCTCTACCTCCTGGTCGCTAGAACAGCACACGTGCTCAGAGAATGTCTGAATGAGGATTTTGTTTTAAAGAATTATTTCATTTATTTTATTTATCATTATTAATATTTGAATTCATCCAGAGAAAGAAGGAGAGGAAAAGAGAGAGAAAGCAAGAAAGCAAGCCTCCAGATCCAGGACTTGAACCATAGTCAGCCATGCGGGAGTCCAGCGTCCAGTGCCTTTAACCACCACACCACCCGCCAACCCCCTGAATGAGTATTTAAGAGGATCAAATAAATACATTTTCTCTTCATTCCAAACTGCAGTAAGGACATTGTCACATTCACTTTTTCAGCAGTACATTCCAGACTTCTAAAAGTATTTTACCTCAGGGCAGCAGGTGGCATGGTGGCTAAGGCATCTGGATCCTACATGGCTGACTGTGCAGTTCGAGTCCCCAATCTGCCGGCTTGAAACTCACTCCAGGCACGTGTGTGTGTGTGTGGGCATGCACACACCTAAAATCCTGAGAGGAGACTAGAAGAGAAGGAGTTGTTGGGTGGCCATCACCTCGGGGTGATTTCTCTCTCTCTGTCTCCGGTGAACTCACACACTCTGTACCAAAAGAAAAAAAAATTGTCTTCCATCAGTCCAATGAAGAGAAGCTCATAAAAGGCTGCTCAACCTCCTTGAAGCTGATAGGCAGTGCAAATCCAGACCACAGTAGGATATCACTTCACACCCAGTACCATGTCTGTGATCAAAACGGCAGAGGACTGGGACCAGCAGTTAGTGTAATGGCTATGTCACTGGACTCGCATGTAGTCGACTGCGGTTTAAGACCCAGACCCGGTGGCTTAAAACTCATGCCGGGCGCGTGTGCGTGCATGCCCAAGATCCCGAGAGGAGAATGGAGGAGAAGGGATTGCAGCATGGCCATCCCCCCGGGTAGTGATTTCTTACTTTCTATCTCTCTGTCTGTCTCTGTCTTTCTGGTGAGCGCACGTGCCCTATAGCAAAAACAAAAACAAAAAACCCTACTCCGTCCCCCCCCCCCAAAAAAAAAGCAGAGGACAATAATTGTTGAAAAAGATGTTGAGAAATTGGAACACTCAGGATTCCACATCTCGGGCCAGCATAGGCATCTCCTAGGAGCAGAGCAGGGTATCAAGCCCCACCGAGTCCTGCTGGATCAGAGACTACTTAGGACCGAGATCTCAGAGTGACTCCTCTGCCCTTTCACGTCTGAAAAGCATTGAAGGTAACCCAACTTATCCATCAGTGCTGAGTTCCAGGTTACCTCCTCCAGAGAGCCTGCCATGATCTCTCACCCATCCCAGACAGGGACAGGAGGGAGCCGTCCTAGCTCAGCAATGAGCCCTGCACCTTCATGTGTGTTCCAGCTCCAGTTCTCCCAGGCCCGCAGATAGCTCCTCTCTGGGCTCTGACCACACTCCCTCTCTCCTGCCAGGCCTAGTGCAGGACCGTGTTTTCTTGTCACTTGTGCTCAGTCCTTCATCACTGCCCGAGCAAGCCCCAGTCCTTGCCCAGAGCTCCAGGAACTGCATCCAGGTGTCTTCACCTGCACCATCAGGATGAAAGGTTACCTGCTGGAACCTGCCTGACAGGTTAGGCAAGGCCCTTCTGTGTGCAGGTAAGTTAGGGATATTTTCTTATGTACCACTTGTGTGTGCAAATTTTTATATGTATACTTTTTTCCCCTTTTTCAGAGAGAGAGAGGGGGGTGTTTTAATGGGTCTTGCTGTGTCCCCATCTCCCTGCCCACCCTCCTCCTTAGCCAGGATCCCAGGAAGCTGCAGACTTGCCCAGCATGTTCAGGTTGGCCTGGGCCCCCGTGCACCCACAGGCAGTGGGGCTGGCCGCGTGCCTCCACAGCTGGGGATGTGTGTCTGTACAAACCTTCATCTCGGTTATTTTACATTTATTTTACCTCAGACACTGATGTAACAACTAAAAGGGCCCATGCCTAGCTGTGCTTCTGTGTGTGTGTGTGTGTGTGTGTGTGTGTGTGTGTGTTTCCCATCAAAGCTAAACTTTTTGGCTAGATAAAATTTAGAAACAGTTAAGTGACAGATATTATCTTAAAACTGGTTAAGAGGGACCAGCAGTTAGCATAATGGCAAAGCTAAACTTTTTGGCTAGATAAAATTTAGAAACAGTTAAGTGACAGATATTATCTTAAAACTGGTTAAGAGGGACCAGCAGTTAGCATAATGGCTATGTTGCTGGACTCCCATGTAGTCAACTGTGGTTCGAGTGCCCGACCCAGTGGCTTAAACTCACACCAGGCGTGTGTGCGTGCATGCCCAAGATCCCAAGAGAAGAATGGAGGAGAAGGGATTGCAGCATGGCCGTCCCCACAGGGGATGATTTCTCACTTTCTGTCTCTCTCTCTGTTTTTCTGGCAAGTGCACGTGCCCTATAGCAAAAACCTCTCCAAAAAAAGAAAAAATAAATAAAACTGGTTAAGAAAAACGGCAAAGGCCAGCAGGTGGCATGGTAGTTAGGGCAGCTGCGTCCAATACAACTGCTGCATGGTTCAAGTCCCAGATGTGATATCTTGAAAACACACCAGGCACATATATGAGTGTGTCCCCGATCCCAAAAGGAGGAATGGAGAAGAGCTTGCAGTGTGATCACCCCCTCTAAGGGGTGCTTTCTTCTTTCCCTCAACACCTGTCTGTCTGTCTGTCTGTCTCTCTCTCTCTCTGTCTCACTCTGGTGAGTGCACACAACTTCTGGCAAATTTTAAAACACAAAAGGCATATGTTATTCTTGTTAAGGTATTTTTTTTTTGTCATTTTTTTTTAAAAAGCAATCCAAATTTGAGTCAGCAGGTGGTGTCATGGTTAAGGCCTGGGCTGCCACATGGCCAACCCTGGTTCAGGTCCCAGACCTGGTGGCTGAAAATCATTCCAGGCGTATGTGTGTGTATGCCTGAAATTTCAAGAAAAGAATGGAAAAGAGATTGCAGTGTGACCATCCCCTCGAGGGGGGATTCTTACTTTTCTCTTCTCTCTTTCTCCAGTGAGCATACGTACCTGATACCAAAAACCTTAAACTCAGGGAAAAAAAAAAAAAATAACTAAAAAAATTTGTATTCAATCAGAGTGTTCTCAGGTAAACATTGATGATTGTGTAGCTCTGCAATAAGAACTTATACTATACAAAGATGAACTTTATAGTTTTAAATGACTGTCTCAAATGTAGATGACATATTAGATAATAGGAAAACTTTATTAAAACCAAAACACAACACTTATACTACGTAGTCTAAAGGATCCTGTAACGAGCAAATGGATTCCTGGGAATGTAACTAACTAATCTATATGTTATAACACTACTATGAAT
This sequence comes from Tupaia belangeri chinensis, assembly GCF_000334495.1. Classification (NCBI taxonomy): domain Eukaryota; kingdom Metazoa; phylum Chordata; class Mammalia; order Scandentia; family Tupaiidae; genus Tupaia; species Tupaia belangeri. The sequence goes on along the minus strand of NW_006160227.1, from coordinate 655,754 downwards.
TCCAGCGCTGGAGCAAACATCAGTGAGAGCAGACTGCATCGGCAAGTGAGCAACAGCTGAACTCACAGTGACGATCACAGTCATGTTAGAGAGGCCTCACAGGAGGGGCCTGCAGGGGCTGGGGGTTCAGGCCCTGCTGCCATGAGACCTGAGTAACCCTGTAAAAGACCCTGGGGTCTCTTAAGTCCTCATAGGGTGATCCCCTCTTAAGGGGACCTGGTGACCCAGGAGACGCCAAGACACTTCCGGGCCCCTGTGGGCTGCAGGTGGAGCTGCAGGAACAAACGGGCCACTCGGGGAAGGCTGGACCCCGAACTCCACGTCAGCCAGGAGCCTCCTGGTGTGCTCGTTCTCTGCCTGCAGCTCCATGAGCTTCCTCTCTGCCAACATGGCCGCCGACCATCTGTCCTGAAGTCTCTTCTCGTAGAAGCGGAGATGCTCCTCGCAGGAGGACGTGGTGGCCTCCAGTTCCCTCTTCATGTCTGTGACTACCTTCCTGTGGAAGTTGCGAACCTTCTCAGTGCAGGCCCTGTCCACGGTCACCTTGCTCAGGTCCCCGTCCAGCTCTGAGCAGCGCTCTTCCTTGTCAGTGGCCTCTGTCATCAGCTTGGTCATGTGGTCTCCATGTAACTTGGGCAGGGTCTCCAGCCTCAGCTCAAGGTTCTGATTGTCACTGTCCCGCTGGGCATTTTCAAGCTGCAGAGATCCCTGCTCGGTTTGCAGATGCTGAATCTGTGCTGTGAGCTCCTCTAACATTGCAGTTTCTTTCCAGAGCTTTCTGACCGTCTTCCAGTTGTCTTGATGGTCACAGGACACATGGACGTTCCCTTCATCGATGACACTCTTCAGGTCCACGTCTGACAGGTAGATGGAGTGACTGGCATTTCCTTCTCCCCTCTTTAGCTCCTCTTCAGTGTTCCCTTGATCCCCAGGGAGATCTGGAAAGGCGATGTCCATAAGCAAGTTTCCAGCCCCAGCTTTGGATTGGCGCAGGGAACCCTGGGTGAGCTGTTTTGTTGGTGCCCTCGAGAGATCCTACCTTTCTCCTTCCTCCTTCCTTTCCCAGGCACGTGGCTTCCATCTCTCAATTTCTTCCTCTAACACATGGGCGTTTTCCTTCAAACGTTCTTTTCCTTTCTTCGGGAGGTTTTCTCTGTTCTTCGGCCGTTCTAAGACGTGTCCTGTGTCTGTCACCTGGGGAGGATCAAGAGGTTCCCATTTCCCAGCTTCCTCCCAGAAGTGGGCAACACCCGACATGAAATGCAGCAGATTGTTCTTGAGGGTCAACAGGCAGAGAAACTGCAACAACTTGGGAGGCTCGGCCTCCACCGAGGATGACCCAAAGGCCTCCTCGGCTGGTGTCACGGGTCCAGTGCTTCGACGTCCTTCTCCGGGGACTTCCTGGTAGGCAGAGCACCAGTCACTCAGCTCCTTCTCTCTCCAGAGGATGTGTCGTCTCTTGACCATTAAGACTGCCACCATCCCACAGACCAGCGCCACCCAGGGAAGTGCAGTTGTCCCCAGGGCTTGTCTTAGGTTCTCGGTCGTGAGCTGCTGAGTGGCCCACAGCTGGGCCAGCAGCAGCCAGAGGTCCAGCCTGATGGCAGACAGCAGGCCCTTCATGGCTGCCAAGGGCCCTTCAGCTCTGCCTCCAGTCGCCAGTGCTCTCTGGGCCACAACTGACCACTCGGAGCCCTGCGAGAGTTCCATCTCTGACAGAAGTGGGTGCCTGGCAACCAGGACTTGCAGTCAGTAAGGGTAGGGGAGGGAAAGTCAACAGTGCTTCCTGACCTTGCTGTGCCTAGTGCACACATAGGAGGCACTATTGCCTTGACCATGTGTGGGCAGGTGGACATGCTGACTGCAGCCTGGATCGACCACTGCCTGCATACCAGGCTCTGCAGTAACCTAGTACACCAGTCATCGTATGGGATGTCCCCTCTGTCCACACAGCCTGCCTGGGAACCATTGTACGGTTATCTTTGACTGAGGTCAGTGTCCTGATGTGCAGTGTCCTCTGCACACGACAGCCTGGTCCTATGTCCACTACTAAGTACTCGTCCATGAGGAATGGAAACACATATTCACACAAAATGTCTGTGTGCATGCCCAAAATCCCAGGAGAATGGAGAAGAGATATCCCTTTGAACATCCTCTCTAGGAGATGATTTCTCTCTTTCTGTCTACAGTGAGCTCACATACATTATTGCAAAATCTTATATATACACACTATATCTCTTTCCTTTTTTCTTCCAATTAAGAATTCCCCTATGGGACCAGCAGATAGTATAATCGTTATGTCATTGGACTCTCAATTGACCACAGTTCAAATTCTGGATCCAGCAACTTAAAACTCACACTGGGCACATGTGTATGCCTGCCAAAAATCCCAAGAGAATAGAGGAGAAGCGATTGCGGTGTGCCCATCCTTCCTGCAGGGAGCAGTCTCTGTCTCCATCTCTCTCTGCCTCTCTGGCAAATGCTCATGTCCTATAACCAAAACAATAAATAAATAAATTATATATATATATATACACACACACACACACACACACATATAGATTGATAGATACGTGATAAAATAATTTCCCAGCAATAGCTTTTTATATTGAAGTAATGTTGCCTTTTTTTTTGGGGGGGGGAGAGGTTTTTTTCGCTATAGGGTGCGTGCGCTCGCCAGACAGACAGAGAGAGACATAGAGACAGAAAGCGAGAAATCACTCCCCAGTGGGGATGGTCACACCGCAATCCCTTCTCCTCCATTCTCCTCTAGGGATCTTGGGCATGCACGCACACGCGCCTGGCATGAGTTTTAAGCCACCGGGTCTGGGACGCGAACCGGGGTCGAGTACGTGGGAGTCCAGCGACATAGCCATTACGCTAACTGCTGGTTCCCGAAGTAATGTTGCTTTTTGATAAAAGTTTATTTTTATTCTTGGAAGAGAATCAATCTGGCACACACAAGAGAGAGAAAAGAAAACCACCCTTGATATGTCTTCCCTGGACAGTCCCCTCTTTCCAGCTCTGCAACACCTCCAATTCTGGGGGTCATAACTATACATCCTACATAGTTTCAAGCCAACCCAGAGATCCAAGCCCACAGCTGGCCATTGGCTTCCAGCACTGCAGTTGAGTTTACAATGGATAGTGCTGGGTCACAAAGGGATCTTTTACTTGTAGGAACCAGAGGTCTAGCTCATAGACTCAGAGAATTGTTCAAGAGCTAACAGAAGGACTGTATGCACCAAACTTATTAACTCCAGAAGGGAAAAATAAAATCATAAAAATCATTAGCACATGTTTAAGTGGCTACAAAATACGACCTTACATCAAATAGCTACAACTTAACTAAACTTGTGTATTTGTGTATGTCTTTGTGTGTATGTGTGTATTACATACACATGGATTTAATGTGAGATATCCTACATGAACCTGGCTTAATTTATTAATTTTTAAATTGTAATTTTTTTATACATTAAATCACTATACATCACTACACCTTGTAAAGTGAGTTTACCCAACAAGAATACACTTCACACCAGTCTAGTTGAAGATAACATACATGTTATGATCAATAGATAATCTATTTCTGTGTCCCATACATATCTTGCCTCTCTATTTTTCTCCTTGATTCCTTTCCTCTCATTCTCCCCCTTCTCCCACCCTCTTCTCATGCTGTCTCCAGTATCCATAATCATTTTCCATGCTTCTTTATACTCTAATCTTTCAGTTTCTGCTATAATTTTAAATGGAGACATACAATGTCCCTCCTTCAATAGCCTGGCATGCTTCACTCGGCAATAAATCTTCTGTATTCATCCACTTTCTATCAAATGCCAGGATCTTGGCTTTTTTTCCCTGAGTAATATTCCATAGATTATATACTTTTCAATCCATTCATCTGTTCATGGTCATTTGGGTTGGTTCCCTGTATTAGCAATTGTGAATTATGCCACAGTAAACATAGATGTGCAAGCACTTTTCTGACTAAGCATTCTCCAATCCTTTGTGTAAATACTCAGGAGTGGAATTGCTGGATCATATGGTAATTCTATTTGTAAATCTTTGAGAAACCACTATATTGTTTTCCACAGTGGCTGAACTAATTTACATCCCGACCAACAGTGTAGAAGGATTTTCTTTCACCATAGCCTTGCCAGCACTTAACATTTTTTTCTTTTTTTTTTTTGGAGAGGTTTTTGCTATAGGGCATGTGAGCTTGCCAAACAGACAGAGAGAGACATAGAGACAGAAAGCGAGAGATCACCCCTCGGGGGGATGGCCACGCTGCAATCCCTTCTCCATTCTCCTCTCGGGATCTTGGGCACGCACGCACACATGCCCGGCGTGAGTTTTAAGCCACCGGGTCCAGGACTCGAACCACGGTCAACTACGTGGGAGTCCAGTGACATAGCCATTAAGCTAACTGCTGGTCCTGCCAGCACTTATCATTTTTTTTTTTTCACTCTTTACATTCTGACTGGGACTAGGTGGTATTTCATTATGGTTTTCATCTGCATCTCCCTAATGATGAAGGCTGTTGAGCATTGTTTCATATGCTTTTTAGCTGTTCATATGTCTTCCTTAGTGAGTTTTTTGTTCCACTCATTTTTCCATCTTTTAATTGGGTTGACCACTTTTTTGGGGTAAGTCACTTGAGTTCCCTGTGTATTCTGGTTATCTGTCCCTTATCTGAGGTATAGTTTACAAGAATAACCTCTCATTGCAAGAGTTGTTGATTCACACTAATTACTGTGTCTTTTGTTGTGCAGAAACATCTTAATCTGATGTAATCCCACTTGTCTATATTGGGGATTATTGCCTATGCTTTGGGAATCTTAGTTAAGAAGTCTTTGCCTACACCGATGTCCCCTAGAGTTTCCCCAGTATTTTCTACCAGTAGTTTTATAGTTTTAATTCTTAGGTTTAGCTCTTTGATCCACTTTGAGTTGATTTTTGTTAATGGTGAGAGATGGGGGTCCAGATTCCTCTTTCTACAGATGGGATACCCAAGTTTTCTAGCACCATTTGCTAAAGAGGTTTTCCTTTTTCCCACTGGATTGCCTGGTATTCAGTTGACTGTATGTTTTGGGGTTTATTTTGGGGGTCTCTACTCTGTTCCATTGGTCCACATGTCTTTTTTTTGTGCTAATAGCATGCCATTTTGACTATTACAGCTTTGTAATTACTTTGGGGTCAGGGAGTGAAATACCTCCTACTCCACTCTTCTTGAGTGGGATGACTTTGGATCTACAGTGTTTTTTATGATTCCAGACAAATTCTATGATTGTCTTTTCTAGATATGTGAAGAATTGATTGGGATTGTGTTAAACATGTAGATTACTTTGGGTGGAATTGCCATGTCGATTATAGTAATTCTTCCAATCCAGGAAGATGGGATGTCCTTCCATTTTTTTCTGTCATTTTCTATTTCTTTTTTTAGATGTGCATAGTTTTCCTTGTAGAGGTATTTTACTTATTTGATTATATGTATTCCTAGGTATCTTATTTTTTTGTGACTGTGGTAAATGGGACCACTTTCTTCAGTTCCATCTCAGTCTGTTGTTCATACATAGAAATGCTATAGATTTTTGAATGCTGATTTTGTAT